>NC_080540.1:198868028-199209278 GCF_028640845.1 Ahaetulla prasina
TGGGTGACTATCAGTTGTCTGGTCACTCCTTATATTATATACTTGCAAGCGACATTTATCTGCTTCCATGTAAAGCTTGTGTCAATTCACATTGCAGTGTTAAGAAATAATATACAGACACAATGGAGTTATCAGACATGAGAAAGAGCATATCAGATATTTTCCAGGAGATGCAATTCATACACTAAAGAAGAATATTTGTAGCTCAGAGTTGAAATGAGGGGTCTTTGGTGCTCTCTGAGTTTTTTTTTCCTGGTTTAATATTTTTATTAAGTTATAAGATTTTTTGTTTGTTTGTTTACATTTATATCCCGCCCTTCTCCGAAGACTCAGGGCAGCTTACAGTGTATAAGGCAATAGTCTCATTCTATTTGTATATTTTTACAAAGTCAACTTATTGCCCCCCCAACAATCTGGGTCCTCATTTTACCTACCTTATAAAGGATGGAAGGCTGAGTCAACCTTGGGCCGGGCTTGAACCTGCAGTAATTGCAGGCTACTGTGTTCTAATAACAGGCTCTAACAGCCTGAGCTATTCCGGCCCTGTAAAAGATAAAAGAAGATATAAAATACAAAAACAAATAGGATAATGGTGGGGAAGAAGAGGGGGAAGATAAGTGAGAAAGGGTAGGAAAAAAAGAAAAACACCATTGACTTCCGACTCCCTCTATTGCCAGGGGTGGGATTCAAAAATTTTAGCAACTGGTTCTCTGCCCGGTTGCTGGGTGGCATGGCTATGGAGGGTGTGGCCTACTCAGTCTCCTGCATCACAGCGGGAGGGCGCATTTTCACCCTCCCCAAGCTCCGGAGGCTTTTCTTGAGCCTCCGGGAGGGAGAAAATGGCCTCCTCTGGGCTCCAGAGACCCTCCAGAGGCTGGAAACAGACCCATTTCCACACTTCTGGAACTTTCAGGAAGCCCATTTTTTGCCCTCTCAGAGCCTCCGCGCGAGTCCTGTATTTACCTGGCATCCAAAACGGGCCGCATGGAGACTCCTTGGAGAGGAGGGGAGGGGTGGAAAGGGCCAGACAGTCCTTGCAACTACTGGGTTGGTGAATCAGATATAAAATTAGCATCCGGTTTGCTTGAACCGGTCCGAACCAGCTGAATCCCACCCCTGTCTGTTAGAGTAAAATAAGGCATTAACGACAAATCACAATGTTTTGTTTTTTCATAATATAAACAAGCCATTTCTATAAAAATCTATCAACCTAATTGGTAATTAGTACAATTACAGGGGACACGGTGGCTCAGGGGCTAGGACATTGAGCTTGTCGATCGAAAGGTCGGCAGTTCGGCGGTTCGAATCCCTAGTGCTGCCGTGAAACAGGGTGAGCTCCCGTTACTTGTCCCAGCTTCTGCCAACCTAGCAGTTCCGAAAGCACGTAAAAATGCGAGTAGAAAAATAGGGACCACCTTTGGTGGGAAGGTAATAGTGTTCCATGCGCCTTTGGCATTGAGTCATGCCGGCCACATGACCACGGAGACATCTTCGGACAGCGCTGGCTCTTCGGCTTTGAAACAGAGATGAGTACTGCCCCCTAGAGTCGGCAACGACTAACACGTATGTGTGAGGGGAACCTTTACCTTTAATTGGTAAAACCCAAAATCAAAATTTCATTATTTTCCACTTCAAGCACAAAGTTCAGAAGCGGTCTCCATGTGGAAACAAAAGTACTTAGTAATATATTATTTTCTTTAATCAAAATAGTCAATTTTGCCATTTCAGCCACTGATGATGTTACCAAATTTGGATAATGAAACATCTTCAAGAAAACAATCAAGCTCAGAGAGCATCAAGGACCCCAGTCATCTTAGCTGCATGTATGTGTAAAGAAATAATATTAGTGGCTAAAGTTGCTCACCTTACCTTTTGGCTCTTCCTTTTGAGATACTTTTGAGCAAGCATAGATGTTTTGGGGAAGGATAACTTCAATTCTGAGCAACATCATCTCTTTGGAGCAGAATAGAAATGGATCTGTATTCTGTTCCCTTTGTCCTTCTCTCCTGTTTCATGCCTGGAGAATAGGTGTATCATTGACCTGCATCATTACAAGTCCTCTTTGCCCTCTTACCTTCAGTAGCATTAATACATGGAGAAATCAAGCTGACTGAAATAACCGTTCGATACCTAAAGATATCTGGGGCATATATTGCAAGAGGCTTGTCTAAGGCAGAATTCTTCACTTACCCTGGCAGTAACAGGCCAGTTCATTTTCATACTACCAGGATTACAGGATATCACCCTGGACTTTGTAGGAGAAATTAAACCAGTTGCAATATCAGCAGCTCCCATTTGATAGTAGTTCCTTGTGATCAACTCCAGCTCTTTCTTTCGCCTCCTTCGACATGACCTGAGTTTAACTCATAGAATCATCTATTACAATGTCCTTCCCGTCGAAGACTACTTCAGCTTCAATTGCAACAATACACGAGCACACAATAGATTTAATCTTAATGTTAACTGCTCCAATCTTGATTGCAGAAAATATGACTTCAGTAACACAGTTGTTAATGCTTGGAATACACTACCTGACTCTATGGTCTCTTCCCAAAATCCCAAAAACTGTCTACTATTGACCTCACCCAGTGGTAGTATTCAAGTAATTTAACAACCGGTTCTCTGCCCTAATGATTTCTTCCAACAACCAGTTTGCCAATCTGTTCAGAAAGTTAACAACTGGTTCTCCCGAAGTGGTGCGAACTGGTTGAATCTCACCACTGACCTCACCCCATTTCTAAGAGGTCTGTAAGGGGCGTGCATAAGATCACAAGCATGCCTACCATTCCTGTCCTATTGTTTCCTTTCGTTATATCCAATTAATATAGTTATTACATACTCATATATATGCTTATATATTGTATAATTATTTCATGCTTATGCTTATATATACTGTGTGACAAAATAAATAAATAAAATAAAAAATATTTACTGGCTTCTCCATTTTTTGGCACTGCCCAGCATCTTCTTGTGGCAGCTGAAAGGAATGGGGAAGTCTCAGACTTTGCATATGATATAAATAAAGGGCTTTCAACAAGTTTCTCTAATAACCACCCACTGAGAGCTACTATAGTCATTCTTTCACTCATGCAAATTGAATGAGAAGTTGCTTTGCTTTAGTTACTGAAACTATTACATCAATTGAGCTTCAAGAGGACAAATGTAATATTGCCAGAAGACAGATGTAATAGCAGAGTGCTGTATTATATCAGAAGTTCCTGGATTACAAAGTTGTTGGGCTAAATGACATTCTATTATTATGATGAGGCACTATCAATTATTCATAATTAACATAATAATGCAGAGGTTCCTGTTTCTCTAGTATGATATTTCCTTATTGTCATATGCGGAATCATAACTTGTGCCCAAGTAAACCTGGTTCTGTCTTGCACTTTGTTTAGAAACAAAATTTTCAAAAGGAACTTCTACTACTACTTGTTGCTTCCAAATTTCATAAAAGTGAATTGTTCTTGAGTACCAAAATACTGTAACCACATTTAGGCCAAGGCAGAAACACATAATAATGATTAGATAAGTAACTGACGCAAAAATACAGATTCTAATCCTATTAAGGAGATTTGTAACTACCAAAGACTGCACTTGGAGAAAAAGTTGTTGTTCCAGAAAGGTTGTTTTTCTTGGATGAAGATGCAGAAAGCACTTGAGAAAGAAGAAATGAAAAATCAATACACAGTACCTAAGATTTAAGGCAAGAGGGACCACATTGTTCATTAAAAAGGGAATAGTTAATGTCCACTCAATTTAGAAGATAAGAGAAAGGCACAGTTTGAAAAGAGATGGTAGTAGGATAAGAAATTCTATGACCCTATGAAATGAACATAGCTGCATGAGTTGTGCTAAACTAATTTTCCATCACAGCTGATAGCTATAGGTTGCTTTCAAGCAGATTTGTTAATAATACCAAGCAAAAAGATAACAAACAACAATTCCACTTTCCCCTCCTTAATGGATTTGTTTCTTCTTAACAACAAAATGGTAGAAAACAAAGGTCATAAACGGAAGACAGGATCATCTGCAAGATAATTGCACAATGGAAATTTCTTGGTTCAGAACCACCCATGGAAAGATCACAGGACTGAAGATTGAATGGGTCCAAAGAATTGCTGTTAAATGGTACTGCCATTCCCCCATGCTGCCTTGGTAGGCAAGGGGTCACGTGTGATAACAACAGCATGTGCAGCAGTTGCAAGAACTCAAACACTGAAGACTATCTGCAAACACATTATAACCCAGTAAAACTCAGAACATCACATGGACAGAAGAAATGGTTTCATCTAATTAGGACTGTGTTGTCTGGGCCAAAGTCAGCATCCCTGTAATCTACAGTATGTTGCTGAACTTTCCCTACTTAAATCTAACCACAGCATAAGCATATCCTGGCTTATGCTTTTACCATGTTGGTGCCTTCACCTCACCCTATCCTGGGAGGCTTAGGTTATTGTTAGTTATACTGGTGTGCAAGGATTCTTCTCTTGACACTATCCAAGGGCAGCCTCAAAATGTACAAATGTGTTAGGCTTTGTGACCTATTACTTTGGAAAGAAGTCATATGACGCATGGATCAGAGGAAACAAGAGCTAGATAGGAATGGGTAGCAGGAAGATTTAAGGTTGTGGTGATATAGCTTTCTGCCAGCTGATGGATGACTAAGAAGATTTCACATCAGCAATGGGGAAAGTTTATGATGAATAAAGGCTGATATTTGTGTCCCAGTATAATGTTTCAGGATCCAATCTGGGTCAGTCACTGGGACCAAAGGTTTTGTCTTCTGAGCTTTAGGACTCATGCTAGAGTGACTGACCCAGATTGGATCCTGCAAAGTGTATGATGATAATCCTCTTCAACTCAGTCTTTTTCTGATCATTCCTATAACAATCTCCAAATTATAGACATACTCATCAGACCAGTAGTGTTTGGAACTCCTGGCATCAAAATTTGTTCATCTGTTGTCCATCCGTAATGGGCTTACACTGAAACCGAAACTGAACTCCTCCTTTAAAAAAAAAAGAACTATATATAACCACGATGTCTTGGCATTTTAAAACTGCATCTGGAAAGCAGGAGGAGGCTTGATTGCATAGGGTTAATAAAAATTAGTTGGGAGAAAAATAAAAGATAAATAGCTTATTTACTATGGAGTTAAATGCTTAAGAGGTAAGTTAACCAGGCATCTTCCCTTATTCCTTATGTTTTATTTTAGCTGAGCATTCCCCACTATTTGTACTTGTGACCCACATTCATTTCCAGGGGGTACATATTTTGGTTGTTCACCCACATCTTATAAAGTTCCTTATGTATAGGCAGTAGTCAATAGATTCCTGCAACGATCACAGCCTTTTATTCTGCTTGTACTTAGCCATTCATAAAATCTGTGGAATTATGCTTTAAAAGCAGCCTAAAGCTTGCCCCCGTTCAGAAAATATATAAATGTTGGTAAATAATCAGTAGTGGAAAGATTTGTATAGGTATTATTACAGCCATCATATAGCTATCATTGTCTGATTCCTGGAACATTCACTTCATACTTTTACCATTATCTTAACTCTCTAACAAAAAACTGTTTTGCCTGAATGGACATTTCAGGAAATGGGGAGTTTTGTGTATTGCAGTGTCCAGTGTGTTTCAAGATGGAGGTGCTCTTCATTTTTTTTGTGGGAAAATCAAACCTGGATTCTGGAGTCTGGGGGTTGAAACTGTTCAAGTGTACAAATAAGATGCAGAAAGTGTTGATAAAATGGGTGAGGCCTTGAATGGATGACGGGAAGCAGGAGGGTCCCTGGTATCTGCTTTCCCCAAGGTATCAGTAAATGAAAAAGGATTAAATGTTGAAAAATGGCCTCAGATCTATAAAGGAATAATTTTCTGATAATGATAATTATATAAATAATTTATTTATCACACAAACAAATGTAAGGACTAAACACAAAGTAGCAAAGAAGACCAGGAGGAACTTCAGCCTGTAATAGTCACGCCTTTTGGTCATGAAGAACCTTCAACTTTCTTAGTGCCTCCTCCATGGCTCAGTGTTTCAAGATATTTGCCTTCTGTTCCTGTTCTAAACACAGTGGACATTGTGTTTCATGGTCAGGCTGTTTGCTTAATGAGTGCTAGTTGCATTTTGGAAAACTATCACTGGCACAATGCCTTACACACAAAAGAGGCCCCTTGCCAGTATTAACAAATCATCACCTCTCCGGCTCTTCAAAGGTTGGCCTGGTTTTGTTCTTAGTTTCACTTCTGCACAGGTGCAGCTTACTTTGATGTTCTGCTAAAACATTTTTGCAACAAGTACTTACCTATAGTACATGGGAAAGATCACGACCTGGGTTGATTCAGAAAACATTTATAATTTGAGGGCCAGAGTCTTGCTCCAAGATAGTTTGGTTAGCTACCACACAAGGCCAGAAAAAGATGCATGCAGTTGTAAGAGTTGCTGACCAATGCTACACCTGCCCCCGGGTAACCCAAAGCACTTTTTCCCCTTCAAGTCCAAAATAGTGCAGAGTACTATGGGGGGGAAAAAATCACTGTTCCATCTGGATCTAGAAGGGAGGGAGGGAGGAAAGGAAAGAAAGAAGCAAGCCCGCCAGGCAGCCTGGTACTTTGCTGGTCTTGTCCCTGGTAAGAGAAGCAAGTTCTGATCAAACTTTTGTAAATCTCGTCCCTGACCATTTTTATGAGGTACTGAGCAGTGGTGAAATTCAAATTTTATTACTACCGGTTCTGTGGGCAGGCTTAGTGGGTGTGGTGTGACTTGGTGGGCGTGGCAGGGGAAGGATACTGCAAAATGTCCATTCCCACCCCACTCCAAGGGAAGGATATTGCAAAATCTCCATTCCCACCCAACTCGGGGGCCAGCCAGAGGTGGCATTTGCCAGTTCTCCGAACTACTCAAAATTTCCACTACCGGTTCTCCGGAACCTGTCAGAATCTGCTAGATTTCACCCCTGGTACTGAGTGCCATCAGTCGAGTGTTTTCTTCAGTAGTTGGAAGCTCAGGTCAGTTTTCTCAAACCTGCTGGACAGAACTAGTTTTGTACTAGCAGAGATTTGTTGTGCAGAACAATCAACGAACCCTTTTGGTACTATGATTGTCTTCAGGCTGGAGTTGATTTAAATATATTGGGATTCATACTGGACAATCAAATGTGCCTAGCATTAGCCACAGATGATATCTCTGAATAAAGCAGCCTCACAGCCTATGAAAATTATTAGTCTAGATGGTTCATGATTTACATGTTGGATTTATTAAGTATTACTTGGAAGATGCACATAGTAGGAGAAAGTTGTATAAAATCTGTAGATGCCAGGAATTTGATGTGCGGCTCTTGGGCAGGACAAGGGCATCCGTCTTATTGTTAGCATGAATAAGTCAGGATACAGGGGGAAAGTTTTTCGAAGGCACTCTTCTGTCTTCAGTTGAGAAGAGATACTTCTTTGAAGCCCACCTCTTATAGGCTTATCACTAATATGTTAAGGATTTAGAAGGGGAGAATTTGAAAATTAGAGCCATTTGCCTTTGATGAGATTGAATTACGCAGAATTAAGAAGGATTGTGTCCAGAGCCTCCATTTCAGTTAGAGAAAAGAAGGTGACATTTCTGTTTGCTCTTGCAGCCTCTCAGTGTAAGCCAAAATGGGCAGTTAATCTTTTCAGCCTTTCTACCATGAGTCCCTTCAAAACCTGGGATCTTTTAAAAATTAGTTGGTATACCATTTTTCCCTGCAAGCAAATAATATATGCATGCAATCTTTAAATAAAAGACTCTAGATTAAGCATCTTGTCTACAGAACTACCATTAATGTGAAAAAGTATAAATTAAGAGAAAGAGCCATGGTGGGGCAGTGGTTAGAATGAAGTATTGCAGGATAATTCTGCCGATTGCCAGCAGTTCGATTCTCATCAGCTCAAGGCTGACTCAGCATTCCATCCTTCAGTGGACAGTAATATGAGGACCCAGATTGTTGGGGGCAATAGGCTGATGCCGTAAACCGCTTAGAGAGGGTTGTAAAGCACTATGAAGCACTGTATACCCTGTTTCCCCGAAAATAAGACATCCCCTGATAATAACCCCAATCGGCTTAAGCCCTCCCCAAAAATATTTAAACGCAGAGCTGGAAATCAGATAAGATGGCAAGAGAAGCCCCATCTTGCTCCACGTGCCTCAAAATAATAATACCTCCCCGAAAATAAGGCCAAGCGCTTATTTCGGGGTTCAAAAAAATATAAGACAGTGTCTTATTTTCGGGGAAACATGGTAAGTCTAAGTGCTATTGCTATTACCATGAAAGTATTGTGATTTTTAAATCGATGGTCAGGATATAGCCCCCCTGCCTGCAATGAAATCTGTGGTGTTTTATAATGTTCTGGAAGAAAACATGTTTATCAGATATTTATAGAAGGAGAGGAAACAATGCGGGGGGGGGGAGAAACACGGTTGCTTCATCCCAAACTTTATATATTAGTTACTGTGCAAAGCACCCTTGTTCTAATCATTACAGATTACATTCAAATCTGCTCTGCTGACAGTTGGAAGGATGATGATAAAACAGATGCAGAAAACCAAAGCCTCCCTCATTAACTGATAATTGCATTTTCTATAAAGATATTCTGGGAATTGGAGAACCCCATAGAAATTTTCTAAAGAAAAAATTATTTTCCGAAAACATTAATATCTGAATATGAATTAAGATATTATGCAAATTGCCTGCATCTAAAGGCATGTTTCTTCTTATTTACCCTTATTTTCTCTTATTTTCCCACTTCTACCCTTACTCTTTAATATCTGCATGGAACTCTTGGCTTGTGCTACTAGACTACTGACACAGAGAGTTCTACAGAGTAGTATATAAACTCTGTTGAACACAGCTGGTTTTATTTTCCGCCAATCTTGTTTTGTTTATTTCTAAACTTCATACTATTATTCCAATGTTAATGCAAAAGATAGGTTCCTTTGGTATCTATTCTATTAGCCGATCCAAATTGAAATTGATGCCGATAGGTGAAAATTGTCTTACCCATTTAAGGAATACCAATTCTGTATTACGGAATTCATTAAATATTTAGGTATTTGTGTACCAAAAATACAACTCAGTTAGCAACGTGTAATATAAATAAAAGATAGAGATTTCTTCAGATATTCATAAATGGGAGTCATTAAACCTCCCTCTTTGGGGATAGGTGAATACTCTCAAAATGAATATTATTCCTAGATTAATTTATATTCTGAGAGAAATTTCACTTTATGTACATGGAAAATGTTTTCAGAAAATAAAAAGCCACTTCAGGAGAATTGTGTGTGATTTATAAAAGCCACAAACTCTTTGATGTTTTGTGATTTCTTGCCCCCTTTTTACATTTTAATGGAAACATGACTTTGGAAGCCAAGGAAGCTACTGGTTGCAGCTGGGTTGCCTCAGGTTGCTTTCCAAATGATACATGATGAATTTCTAACAACTGGTGTGGCTAATGCAAGGGATCAGCTCAAATAGGATTTTCTCTTGTAGCTCATGTCCTAGAGTTGATGGAAGAGCACCATGTGCCTCTGGATGGTAATTATTGCAGGCAGTGCATCACTTGAACAAAAGCTTTTAAGCTCACCAGCTGCACTTTTAGAATTTTTGTTCATTTAGAACTGTTTTGCAAGCTCTGGCTTTTAAGGGTTATTTGTTTCTGAAGAGAGATCAAGAGCCTGATACAGCAGGAAAAAGGCTTTTCAATTCTTTGAGAGAAAACCCAACTGTTTCTCATGAAAGCATACACCTGAGGAACTCAATATCATAGAATTGATGTTTGATTGGGGTGAAATTAAAAAAAATTCCCCTACTGGTTCTGTGGGCGTGGCTTGTTGGGGGAGGTCATATAGAATAGAATAGAATAGAATAGAATTTTATTGGCCAAGTGTGATTGGACACACAAGGAATTTGTCTTGGTGCATATGCTCTCAGTGTACATAAAAGAAAAGATACGTTCATCAAGGTACAACATTTACAACACAATTGATGATCAATATATCAATATAAATCATAAGGATTGCCAGCAACAAGTTATAGTCATACAGTTATAAGTAGAAAGAGATTGGTGATGGGAACTATGAAACGATTAATAGTAGTGCAGATTCAGTAAATAGTCTGACAGTGTTGAGGGAATTATTTGTTTAGCAGAGTGATGGCCTTCGGGAAAAAACTGTTCTTGTGTCTAGTTGTCCTGGTGTGCAGTGCTCTATAGCGTCGTTTTGAGGGTAGGAGTTGAAACAGTTTATGTCCAGGATGCGAGGGATCTGCAAATATTTTCACGGCCCTCTTCTTGATTCATGCAGTATATAGGTCCTCAATGGAAGGCAAGTTGGTAGCAATTATTTTTCTGCAGTTCTAATTATCCTCTGAAGTCTGTGTTTTTCTTGTTGGGTTGCAGAACCGAACCAGACAGTTATAGAGGTGCAAATGACAGACTCAATAATTCCTCTGTAGAATTGGATCAGCAGCTCCTTGGGCAGTTTGAGCTTACTGAGTTGGCGCAGAAAGAACATTCTTTGTTGTCCTTTTTTAATGATGTTTTGATGTTAGCTGTCCATTTGAGATCTTGCGATATGATAGAACCCAGAAATTTGAAGGTTTCTACTGTTGATACTGTGTTGTCAAGTATTGTGAGAGGTGGAAGTATGGAAGGGTTTTCCTAAAGTCTACCACCATTTCTACGGTTTTGAGTGTGTTCAGTTCCAGATTGTTTTGGTTGCACCACAAGGCTAGTCGTTCGACCTCTCGTCTATATCGGATTCGTCATTGTCTCGAATGAGACCAATCACTGTTGTGTCATCTGCGAACTTCAGTAGCTTAACAAATGGATCATTGGAGATGCAGTCATTGGTATACAGAGAGAAGAGAAGTGGGGAGAGCACACAGCCTTGGGGGGGCCCTGTGCTAATTGTACAGGTATTTGATGTGATCTTGCTTAGCTTCACCTGCTGCTTCCTGTTTGTTAGGAAGCTTGTGATCCACTTACAAGTCTGTTCCGGTACCTGTAGCTGGTTTAGCTTAGTTAGAAGAATGTCTGGAATGATGGTATTGAATGCTGAACTAAAGTCTACAAAAAGGACCCTTGCATAGGTCTTTGGAGACTCAAGATGTTGTAGGATGTAGTGCAGAGCCATATTAACAGCATCATCTGTTGATCTATTTGCTCGGTATGCAAATTGCAAGGGGTCTAAGAGCGGATTCGTGATGGTTTTCAGGTAGGAAAGCACTAGCCTTTCAAAGGTTTTCATGACTACAGATGTTAGAGCAACTGGTCTGTAGTCATTCAGTTCCTTGATGGTGGGCTTCTTGGCACTGGGATGATGGTAGAGCGTTTGAAGCAAGAAGGAACATAGCACATCTCTAGTGATTTATTGAAAATATGGGTGAAGATGGGGGCCAATTGGTCAGCACAGACTTTTAAGCAAGAAGGAGTTATCTTGTCTGGGCCTGGAGCTTTTCCTGGCTTTTGTCTGTGAAATAGGTCCTGCACTTCCTTTTCTGTGATCACTAGGGTTGTGAACCCAATGAAATGGGGTCAGTTGTAGGAGCGTTGGCTGTTGTTGGTGTGTCTGAGATGGGGGTGGTGGAGATAGGTGGCTGTAGTTACCTTTCAAACCTGCAGTAAAACTCATTCAGGTCATCTGCCAGTTGTTGATTACCTTCAGCCTGGGAAGGAGGTTTGCCATAGCGGTGATATTTTAAGAGTTTTCCACATGTTTGCTGGTTCATTTGCTGAAAATTGATTCTTTAGCTTTTCAGAGTAGCTTCTTTTGCTGCTCTTATCTCCCTTGTTAGTGCATTTCTGGCCTGATTGTACAGCATTTTATCACCTTTTCTGTAGGCTTCCTCTTTGGAATGTCGTAGCTGCTTAAGTTTAGGTGTAAACCAAGGTTTGTTATTACTGTGTATTCGCAAGTTCCTTGTAGGTACACATAGGTCTTCACAGAAGCTGACATATGATGTTACAGTATCTGTGAGTTCATCCAGGTCTGCAGAGGTATCTTTAAAAATATTCCAATCAGTGCAGTCAAAACATGCCTGTAGCTTTAATTCTGATTCCTCCGTCCAGGTTTTCACTGATTTAATTATTGGTTTTATGGCTTTAAGTCTTTGCCTGTAAGCAGGTACAAGGTGAATCATGCAATGATCAGAGTGTCCTACAGCTGCACGTGGTAAAGACCGATAGGCATCTTTTAGTGTTGTGTAGCAGTGGTCTAGAGTATTCTTGCCTCTGGTGGGACAATTGACATGCTGAAAGTATTTTGGTAGTTCTTTCCTTAAGTTTGCCTTGTTTAGATCTCCCAAAATATGCCTGGGTGGGCGTGGCCAACTCGACATCATTCACATCGAGGGTCTCCTCACTGGCCCCTCCCCTCCCAGCCACTCCTTGTTGTGAATGGCAGGAAAATGGGGAGGGGAATATTTCTGCCTACCATCCTTCCCTCAGTCTGTGCTGAGATTTAGGAATGGATGACAGGCAGGAAAATCCCCTTCCCCATTTTCCTGCCTTTCACAAAAAACGGCTCCATTCCAGCTGCTCTCCCCACCCCCTCCTGGGGATTACCTTAAAAGGGACAGGCAGCAGCAGCTCCATTGTGAATGGAGGGAGAAAAGTTAGCATTCTCTCTGCTGCATTTAACATTGAATTCTGTGGAATATCCAGCGGCTGGGCGTGGGTGCGGACAAGGTGGGGTAATTACTACTGGTTCAGCGAACTGATGCCCATAATCCCTAGCAGTACACCTGAACCGGTGGGATTTCACCCCTGGTTTGATTGGATTTTGCTTTCTTTGAGACCAATGCTAGTATATCACAATCCTGATTCTGCTATGGGGTACGCCTAACATTGATCTAAACAATTGTGTTTTCTAGATCATTCCCCTGTAGAGTAGTGCTTTCCTTGCAATTCTTCCCTCTGATAAGAGTAGTCCACATAAATAGAACAGGAAGGAAATTGATCCAAGTTAATTAGCAGTAGATCAGTTTTGGATTGATTGATATTCAGGTCAATCAGCAAATCTAGGCTGTTTATTTTTGCTTTGTTTACTGGCGTTTGACCTTGAAACAGAAATTTATCATCCGTAGAAACAAGTGGGATATATTAAGAATTTGACCAATTAGAAGACCCCAGTCGTAACATTATTTGATCATGGGAGGGGGAAAGGTTATCTTGTATTAAAAATACAAGTACAGTTCATCTGACAGTTACCTCAATTTTGTTTGCAAAAATAAGATCCAGCAAGAATGTTTGAGAAGGGGAAAGTTGTGGTTTTGCAAAGATAGTGACTATGCACCCTACAGGAAAGTTAAAAGGATAATTATGCTCAGTGGTCAGGATGACTTGTTCATTTCAGGAAAGGAATGGTCAAGGACAATGTTTCTGCTGGTCTCTGTGACATGTTTGCTAGATTCTTTGCAACTAAAATGACTCATATCCCTCAGACATCTTTTAAATGGAGTCTAATGTGATCTGGGATTACATCTTGTGACATGGTCATTCAACCTTGTGGAGACCGAGTAACAGCATAGAATCTTCTGTAATAAGATTTGCACCATATGTAGCTACATCCATGCGCTTCATGGCTTCTTTGGCTGAGTATGAGTAGCTAGAGTCAGGAGCTGGTGAATGCTTTGAGAGGAGACATAGTACTTCAGCCTTGGAAGAAATGATGATATACTATTTCTTGAAGAAACCTTTTCTTGATCAGACTAACTTTTGCCAGGTATTTAACCTTCCCTTTTTGAGGAAGGTGCTGGAGAAAGTAATGGTGAATGAGCTCAAAACTTGAAGCTAATTATCTAGATCCCTTCCAATCTGGACTCAGACTCAGGCATGAGACAAAAACAGTATTGGTTGACTTGGTGGATGAGAGTGTGCTCCTCTTTGTCTTATTGGACTGCTTACTATCTCAATACTATGGCCCATGGTATCTTATTGAACTGCCTATAGCAGGGATCCTCAACCCACAGTCAGTGGACTGACACTGGTCCATGGCATGCCAGAAACTTGGTCTTGCAAACAAGCAAAGCCCCATCTGTGGGATGGAGACAGCACATGAGGTTCATGGAAAAACTTCTCTCCATGGAACCGGTTCCTGGTGCCCAAAAGGTTGGGTGGGGGTCGCTGACCAATAGGGTTGGGAAATGGGGACACCATTTTATTATGGTACTGTTCTTGTTGCTGTGCAGTTTTCAGTCATTAAGGGAAGAAGTCAAGCCCACAATTAGTCTAACATGGACTCCCTCAGAGCTCAATTCTCACTTCATTTCTATTTAACATGTATGTGAAAACATCTAGACGTTAGGGATGAGATATCAGTATATGGATGACACTCAGTTGCACACTGCTATCCTTGGCCAAATCAGAAGTGTTTATTTATTAATTAAATTTGTGTAGCCATCCAATTTCATCAAATGAGACTCTAGGCCAGGAGTCTCCACACTTGGCAGCCAGGGGTCCCCAAACTTGGTAGCTTTAAGACTGGTGGACTTCAACTCTCAGAATTCTCTGACTGGAGAATGCTATGCTATGCTATCCACAAATCTTAAAGCTGCCACATTTGAGGACCTCTTCTCTAGGCAGTGCATTAAAAATTGGGAATTCTCACTCTGAGAGAAGACGTTGTGGATTGGGATGGGCCAAAATAAAACCATGGGGTGAATCCCAGAAAGACAGGATTATTATTTGTTCAGAAACATCAGTGATTCCTCATGCTCCATTGATGATTGTTCTCACCTTGTCCATAGCCTAAGGTTTTTTCTGGGCTCACAGCTCTAGGTGGAGCAATAGATGGAAGCCAGGGCCAAAGAGAACTTTACACATATTTGTCTGGCAGTAGTTGAAGCCCTACCTGGACCATGAAGCCATTGTGATCATTATTTATGCTCTGCCTTTGAAGACAACCTGTAAAATTCAGCTGGTGCAATGTGAGGCAACCAAGATATTTGGAGATGAAAGTTGCCATTGTTATGTAACACCTATTATCTGGTTAATTTGTTGGCCATTAGTGAGTTTCCAGGCCTAGTGCTGATTATTACCTACAAATCTCTATATATCTTGGTCGCAGGGCAACAGAAGAAAAGAGGTTGCATAGGATTGCCATCACAAGAGTTCAAAGAGGCATGGATCTAAAGGCAAGATGTTGTGAAACAATTTATCTACAGAGGTGCATCAGATAGTCTTCTTACTGGCTTTCCTTGGAGTTGTTAAACAATCTTATTTCTCTGAATATTTGGATATTGATTTTTAGTTGTCTGATTGATGATTGATTTGTGGCTGCTGTCTGTTTATTCTGCTGGTATTGAATTGCATAGTTTGCATTGTGAACCATCCATAGTCTTGTGGACTGAGTGCTATATAAACCTTTGCAGATAAATAAATGCATCACTTCTCTGTCTACAACCTAGGATATCTGGGGTAAAATCTGTGATATCCATAAATCTATTCCCTGGGAGTATTTTGAAGCAGTTAAATGTAATCTTTCCAGTGAGAATTGGAAGCTTTGGTAGGTAACTGATGTGCACCACACCAAAATTTACGTTCTGTTAGTGCAGACAAGGGAAAGTTTCCTGGATTCGTTTTTTGACAAGGGTAGTGATTGGAATATCTTGGTGTTTGTTTTGGACTTCAGAGCTATTGGTGGCCTTGAATTATAGTAGAGGTTGAAATCATCAAAGGTCTTCCAGTTCGTGAAAGAGCCAAGATCATGAAATGTGGTTCCAGTGCTATTGAGACTCAGCTGTAGAAAACAAATGTTGTAGCCTTCTGCCTGTTAAAACAACCACCATTTATTTGGAGTTGAAATGTAGCCTTCCGTGCAAAAAACTACTGTCGTTATCCATATTTTTCTTAAACTGTGAATGAGGAAGGGAGACTATGGTTTTCAGCCAGAACTTTATGGATTTAAACATTAGGCCTGTCATTAAGCAATGACTGATTAGACCTTCTAATAACCCATTAAGTTCTTCTCTCTCTGAGTTTTGGATCATAGCTGGTTATAAAGTTCTCCAATAAGCCCTCTATATCTGATTCTCCTACTGCATTATAACTTCTGATTGAAAGATATAAAAATTTCCATACAACAAGAAGAATAAAAAACACAGGAACGGGAGAGCAATTGTGAGAATAAGTAGAATAAAATTAAGGGTTTTAGGGATTCGTCATTTATGCTTGTAGTAGTACCAAGTAGAAGAATCTTATCAGCAGGACACCATTCTTTGCTAAAGGAATTTGCTTTCTGCCTCAAGAGTGATGATCATTAAAACTGGCTTTGAAGAATTTATCAGAGACATTTATTGGCTACTGTTGGTAAACGCCCACCAGGCAGGGAGGAAGATGAGCGCCCACCAGGGAGGAAGAAAACGCCCACCAGGCAGGGAGAAAGATGAGCATAAGCGCACAAACGTGCCTACCGTTCCTGTCCTATTGTTTTTTTTTTCTTTTCTTCTTCCTATATATATGCTTATACCTCCTTATATTTACTCATATATGTGTTTATATACTATATAATCTTTTGTATGATACCTACATATATTGTTGTGACAAAATAAAATAAATAAAATAAAATAAAAGATTCAAGCAAGGGATTAACCTTGAATTGTGCAACTGCAAGAGATTCAGGACTGACACCCCCTCACCCACCCCCATGCACCATATCTGTTCCCAAAAGAAGGCAAGCAGTCTAGAGGATTCCTGTATAACGGGCAGAATATAATGAAGTAGTTAGCTTGAACTCTGCACATGTGAATCTGGTTGCTTGCACCTGACTACTGGCCGCCATCATTGCTACATGGAGTCTTGAGGTCCAGAGTGGATAGACTTCCAGATATCGAATTCTAGAGAAGGAAAGCTCTATCTCATGTCCTGCTTATGAACTTCCAGAGGTGCTTCTAGAGGTGCTAATAGCCACTTAGAAACAGGAAGCTTACATGGCAAGGTATTTGTCATAGCTGTTCTTGTCCTGCCTTACCAAATCATAAAGCATGAAAGGAAGGAATCATCTTCAGACTATGCACTACTGGAAAATCCTGCCTGAATCCTCACTTTGTGCTTATCTTTCACCACAGGTTGAAAGGCAAATGGGCTGATGTCTCCTCTGTTCAGCAACAGGTGATGCCCAGAGCTATAAACTGAACTGGGAGTTCCTAAAATGCAAAACATATAAAAGGGTTTGGCTGGATTAAAGCTGGCATTAAGAACAAACACGTAAGTTTTGGCAAATTGTTGGAATCAATATATTTGTTTCCTTCTCTTTTCTCCCCCCCCCCTTTTAATTGCAGACTTTTCCACAGCTCCATGTTTTTGGAGATGACTAAGGTTTATTGGATGTACTTATTTACAGGTTTCAGACCCACTAAAAAGCAATTAGGTAGGCAATCTGGGAGCAGCCTATATGATTAAGCATATAATTTGAGCAGCATTGTTTACTTGCTTCTGTTCACAAAGTCTAGGAAACTATCTTTCAGGATGGCAAAGAATATCCTGTTCTCTTCCTCTCCTCCACCACCTAAATCTGATGAGGGGGTGCCAGACTGGGCTGCAAAATTCTGGACAACTGCCAAAAAGCAGCAAAATGGCATATAATGCTGTAATGTAGTACTTGTACCTTGTAACAGTCAAGATCCAGATCAAGTAACTCTTCTTTCATTACTGCCCTGCATTTATTTTTGTATAACTCTTCTTGGGAAGATCAATGTTTGGCTGTTGTCCTTCTCCCTTTCTTTTTATACCTGCCTCCTCCAGGTGTACAGAGATTTATATCCTGTCAAGGAGTCTGGACCTTATTGTGCTAGTTGACTTGGGACATTCAAACTTCCTGTTCGAGGAAAAAGTTTACAAACAGCTACCGTATATACTCGAGTATAAGCCGAGTTTTTCAGCACGTTTTTTGTGCTGAAAAACGTCCCCTCGGCTTATACTCGGGTCTATACGGCTTATACTCGAGTTTTTTTTTTTTTTAGGCCCTCGGCATACTCGAGTATATCGGCTTATACTCGAGTTTTTTCTTTCTTCTTCCTATATATATGCTTATACCTCCTTATATTTACTCATATATGTGTTTATATACTATATAATCTTTTGTATGATACCTACATATATTGTTGTGACAAAATAAAATAAATAAAATAAAATAAAAGATTCAAGCAAGGGATTAACCTTGAATTGTGCAACTGCAAGAGATTCAGGACTGACACCCCCTCACCCTCCCCCATGCACCATATCTGTTCCCAAAAGAAGGCAAGCAGTCTAGAGGATTCCTGTATAACGGGGAGGATAAAATGAAGTAGTTCGCTTGAACTCTGCACATGTGAATCTGGTTGTTTGCACCTGACTACTGGCCGCCATCATTGCTACATGGAGTCTTGAGGTCCAGAGTGGATAGACTTCCAGATATCGAATTCTAGAGAAGGAAAGCTCTATCTCATGTCCTGCTTATGAACTTCCAGAGGTGCTTCTAGAGGTGCTAATAGCCACTTAGAAACAGGAAGCTTACATGGCAAGGTATTTGTCATAGCTGTTCTTGTCCTGCCTTACCAAATCATAAAGCATGAAAGGAAGGAATCATCTTCAGACTATGCACTACTGGAAAATCCTGCCTGAATCCTCACTTTGTGCTTATCTTTCACCACAGGTTGAAAGGCAAATGGGCTGATGTCTCCTCTGTTCAGCAACAGGTGATGCCCAGAGCTATAAACTGAACTGGGAGTTCCTAAAATGCAAAACATATAAAAGGGTTTGGCTGGATTAAAGCTGGCATTAAGAACAAACACGTAAGTTTTGGCAAATTGTTGGAATCAATATATTTGTTTCCTTCTCTTTTCTCCCCCCCCCCTTTTAATTGCAGACTTTTCCACAGCTCCATGTTTTTGGAGATGACTAAGGTTTATTGGATGTACTTATTTACACAGGTTTCAGACCCACTAAAAAGCAATTAGGTAGGCAATCTGGGAGCAGCCTATATGATTAAGCATATAATTTGAGCAGCATTGTTTACTTGCTTCTGTTCACAAAGTCTAGGAAACTATCTTTCAGGATGGCAAAGAATATCCTGTTCTCTTCCTCTCCTCCACCACCTAAATCTGATGAGGGGGTGCCAGACTGGGCTGCAAAATTCTGGACAACTGCCAAAAAGCAGCAAAATGGCATATAATGCTGTAATGTAGTACTTGTACCTTGTAACAGTCAAGATCCAGATCAAGTAACTCTTCTTTCATTACTGCCCTGCATTTATTTTTGTATAACTCTTCTTGGGAAGATCAATGTTTGGCTGTTGTCCTTCTCCCTTTCTTTTTATACCTGCCTCCTCCAGGTGTACAGAGATTTATATCCTGTCAAGGAGTCTGGACCTTATTGTGCTAGTTGACTTGGGACATTCAAACTTCCTGTTCGAGGAAAAAGTTTACAAACAGCTACCGTATATACTCGAGTATAAGCCGAGTTTTTCAGCACGTTTTTTGTGCTGAAAAACGTCCCCTCGGCTTATACTCGGGTCTATACGGCTTATACTCGAGTTTTTTTTTTTTTAAGCCCCTCGGCTTATACTCGAGTATATACGGCTTATACTCGAGTTTTTTTTTTTTCTTTTTCACATTTTACGGACGGTGTGGGAAGCCCTGCGGTGCAGTGAGAGGGCGGGCGGGGGCCGCCAGCCTTCTCAGCTGAGGAGGAGGGTTTCCCCAACTGGTAGGTGCCTCATTTCCCACCCTCGGCTTATACTCGAGTCCCCAGTTTACCCCAGTTTTTGGGGTAAAATTGGGGACCTCGGCTTATACTCGGATCGGCTTATATTCGAGTATATACGGTATACTTGAAGCAACATTGTGCTTCTCTGATTTTAAGTAGCTTCATCCTGAGGGAATAAAACAAACAAGCATAAGCTATCCTATCTTTTAACCACAAGAGCTTTGGAAAGATGATGATAGAATGATCAATATTCTCTGAAATGCTGAGCTCTCACTGCAGGAGAATGCATTTGATTCAGCAATTTGCTAGGATTGGGTGGTGTAATTTAACTTTGGCTTCAGAAGCATTTCAAAGGAGTGAAGACATTTTCTCTTTTTATCAGAATATGAATGTGCTTTCTACATTGGAATATTATCTCTTACCTCATTTCTCCCAAATAGGGTTGATTGATGAGTTTAGGCAAAGATGAATTTATTTTGATCATTCTATTGGCTAATTTTGTCCCACATTCGGATGACATGACTGTGAGCAATAGGAAGAAAAATTGTGCTATTCTTGCCTGTCATGTATCTGTTAAGATGGGTCTTTACAATCAAAAAGAGGGGAAAGGAAGGGGCCAGTTTGATGAAATGGTTGTAGGTCTAAAATAGTGGTGGGTTGCCTCCGGTCCGGTCCGGTTTCCTGCAAACCGGTAGTAAAACCAGGGGGAAGCTCCACCCACCCACCCGGATGTCGTCATAGATGATCTGCGCATGCGCAGAAGAGATCCCATTGCGAACAGGTAGTAAAGGTAAGTAGAACCCACCCCTGGTCTAAAAGCCGAGACTAGATATGAAATCCAGCTGGGTGATCTTGGGCCAGTCATTCTGTTTCAGCCCTGTCGTGTCCCACTCCTCCGCTGATGGCCGGGTCAGGGAAATCCGAATCAGGCTTGCCTCTGCAGCTCTGCCCAAAGTCCTAGCAAAGTCCTCAGAGCAGGCAGGAGACCAGAAAGTGACTTCAGCAAGATAAGTTCGACTTTGCCTGACTCAGAGACTGCCAGAAAGCAGATCCTTTATATAGGCCATGGGGTGTGGCTCCATGACTCAGCACTCATTAAGGCCTGCCCTCCTTCCTCTGTTGCCTCCGCCTATCCAATCTTCTGATGCGAGGTCACTCCAATCAGCTGTTGGAATAAACCCTCCTCAGGCACACATGCTGTGGAGGAGGGGGAGGGGTCTAGCTGCTCCGTTTGCCTGGGCATGGAGCCAGGGCTGGGGCCGGGGGGTGCTCCCTCCTCTGCAGCCTGCTTGGGCATGGAGCAAGGGCTGGGACCGGGAGGTGCCCCCTCCTCTTCAGCTTGTCTGGGCATGGAGCCAGGACTGGGGCCGGGAGGCATACATTCCTCCGTGTTCGGGAGCAGATAAGCAGACCCCAGCTGCGGTGAGAGCGGGCAAGACACAACAAGCCCAATGTTGTGAAACATTGGGCTCAACCAGTGGTGGGATTCAAATAATTTAACAACCGGTTCTCTGTCCTAATGATTTCTTTCAACAACCAGCTCACCAAACTGCTCAGAAAGTTAACAACCAGTTCTCCCGAAGTGGTGCGAACTGGCTGAATCCCACCACTGGGTTCAACTCTGCCTTGGTTGTTGTAGGGAAAATAGGAGCCGGAAGGAGTGTTATGTAGGTTTTCTGCCTTGAGTTATTTATTTAAAAAATAATAAAGGGGGGAAAAGGGAAGGAGGAAGAATAGGAAGGGTAATGGCCATTTGGCTCCACCAGTGTGATTGAAAATGCCAAAATTCAGATGCAGATTTTTGAACTCACCAAGCCCTTCTGTCCAGCTCAATATCACTATCACTTTTGTTTTTTTCTCTTTGCTTTAAAAAAAAATCCCCAAATCAAAAACCTTGGGTTTTTTTCCCCGTCCTTGCACATTAAGAACCTTACACATTGTGCTGGAAGAAATCATAACATTCCCATCCATCACTTAGTGGAATTCTTTGATTGTCTGTGCAATTTGCTGGTAGTTCAGTGTGAGAAATTAATAGCTAACTAGTTAAAGAATCATAGCGGGGGAAGCACGTAACAGCCTTATAATCTTTTTGTAATAGATGCTTGTTTTTAGACCTCCCAGTTAAACAGGAGCGAAAGGGCACCTGAGAGACAATGAGGAATTATGCAACAGCAACTTGCTCCCAGATTCATTCAATGTAATCGTACATTTATTTCCATGAGTCTGTTGCAAAACTCAGCCCATGTGTTGTGCCTCGTCCTCCCTCCTCTCCTCAGCCGGGCCCCTCCCGTCTACACCCTGGCCTGTTATCAGACTCGGAGTCTGATAATGAAGATGAATGGCCTGTCATGCCTCCAGCCCCCAGCCCTGGCCCCATGCCCGGACAGGATGTCAGGAATGAACAAACAAACCTCACTCCTACAGCGTGTGAGCAGGGAGCCAGCCACGTGCTGGAATTACCGACAGCAGATTCAGCTGAAGAGAATTCACAGTGGGAGGATCCTCGCTTCCGGAGATCTGAGAGGCGACACCAGCAGAAGGAAGGGAGGGGCAGGCCTGGATAAATGCTGAGACATGGAGCCACACCCCACAGCCTATATAAAGGATCTGCTTGTGGCATTCCAACCTTGAGTCAAGCAAAGTCTCATCTAGTTTGCTGAAGTCACAACTTGAACTCCTGCCTGCCTTGAGAAACCTGGAAAGAATTTGGCAAAGCTGCAGAGGCTTCGTTGCCCCGCTTGATACGGACTTCCTAGACCCGGTCGTCGGAGGGGGAGGGGGACACGACACCATGGCCAACTTTGTTGATGCTTTTGCAAAGTAGATTGGCAGGGGGGAGGGGGAAAAAAGCTTTTCAGTGCATAGGCAAAATACCATAATTCAGAGGCGATCAATTTGACCTGAAATTGACAACCCAATTCAGTTCAGAAATTTAGATTCAATCAGGAGACTAAACCCATATTGTTTACTACCGTAGAGTATCTTCTGCAGCCACTTTGTATTTTAGCTGGGCTTGTATTTTTATATATATTAATATATTTATATTGTGTTTTTAAAATCTTTGCTAGCAGACCAGAGCTGCATTAATGGGTGACCATATAAATCAATATAAATAAATACACAAATAAATATCAGATATTCAGGAATTCCACAGAAATATAACAAAAGTGGAAGACATACAAATACTCCACACTTTTTTTGTTTGTTTGTTTAGAAATGTACCAACCAGACTCCCAAAATAACAAAGGGAAGCCAGACGAACAGAAAGCCTTCTGGACAGTTAGAAAGGTTATAATGTGAGAAATGTCTCCTTGTATTCTATAACAGGGGTCTCCAACCTTGGCAACTTTAAGCCTGGCGGAATTCAACTCCCAGAAAGCTGGCTGGGGCATTCTGGGAGTTGAAATCCTCCAGGCTTAAAGTTGCCAAGGTTGGAGACCCCTGTTCTATAAGATATCATCAAACATTGGGTATGGGCTGGAAAGGGATCTTGAAAATCACCTAATCCAACCCCCTTGCCCTGTGCATCCAGGAATTCCCTATCATAACACTGGCTAGTCAAGCCTGCTGTTTCGAGATGTAAAATGTTTGATCCAACAGCCTGAAGAAGGCCTAGAAAACTGTCAGCGGTCATACTTAATGGCGATAAGGTTATACAAGTATTATCTTCTCCTCTAAGAGAGAAGTTGCTACGGAGTCATTCACGCGCGCGCCCCCTTCTCTCTTGCTTCTTTCCAAAACATTCTGCAGCTACTTTTTTTTGAAGGAAGTTGTTTGCATTCATACGGTGAGTGTATGTGGTTTTTTGCTTTTTGTTGCTTTTTAATTAATAACGAAAAAGAGAAAAAAGGAGCAAAGCACAAAGATAATAGGGATGGAGATTCATGCATTTTCAAAGAGAAGGTGAAAAAAGAGCACATAAAAAGTGTTTGTCATGTACTTGAGTTCTGTTTTCCATGCCACCCTAAAGTTCAAACAGATTCCATGGAAAGACTGACTACCTAATAAATATCCAGCTAGAAGGACTTTGATTTCAAGATATAGGCAGCAACCCTTCCTAGCTTGCTATTCTGCCTCCTCATCCTCATCTCCCCCCTCCACCCCATCTAGGTATTATGCAGTTGGCTCTGCAATATAAACATCGAAATGAAAACTTCAGCCAAGTCTGAAACTCCCGAGGCTTTTCGAAGTTGATTTGAAAACACTGAAATCTGGAACTAAGATAGAACCTCATCATTTTCCTCCAGTGGTTTTTTTATTGAGTCCTGTCGCTGCTCAAATTGCTTATTCAAACTCCTCCCCCCACCCCCGATTTTCAGGAAGAGAAATTGGGTGGATCCTTTCCTCCATTTCTCCTGAAGAACAAAACAGTATTGGACATATTTATTAAGGGTTCCTCAATGATAATACAACAGTAAAAGTTATCTCACCTTGCCTTCCATTGGGATTTAACTGAGTATGGAAAGCCTGGAGGGTTGCAGACTCCAGGAGAGATAATAGTAAGATGAATGATGGGAGCAGGGGTGGGCTTCAAAAATTTCATCAACAGGTTCTCTGCCCGGTTGCTGGGTGGGTGTGGCCATGGTGGGCGTGGCCTAGTCAGCCTCCTGCACTACGGCGGGGTGGTGGTGGCATTTTTGCTTTCCCCAGCCTCCCCGGGGCTCTGGAGCTTCTGGGAGGCCCATTTTCCCCCCTTTTGGAGCCTTCATGTGGACCCTGCACTTAGCTCACATCCAAAACTAGCCGCATAGAAATTCCTAGGAGGGGAGGGGTGGGCAGGCCAGGGTGGGCAGGGCCAGCCAGACTTGGAGGTTCCCCGAACCAGCCATAACGTTAGCTATGGGTTCTTATGAACCCAGGCGAACCCGTAGCAGCCCACTCCTGGATAGGAAATACACAATATTGGACCACTTTACAATTAAATAAGTGTAAGAATATTACACTCCAGCAATGAGGATTTTGCTCCAATTGTGTCCTCAAAATTCTGCCACAGATTGTCGTTAATCAAACTGAAATAAGCACTAGAATAAAGTACAGGATAATTTCTCTGCCTGTTGCCACTCATCACTTTCTACAGACGCAGAGGGAAATAGGAGTGTACAGATCAGCTTCTGTGACTGACAGGCTTGGTATAAATACTCCCAAGAGCTCAACATCCTGTACTTGCTTATTCGACCGCATTATGTGCTTTTTGCATGTTATAGACGCTGCAGTGACTGAATTCTCGTGCCTTGCTCTAGATTTGAAAGGTGCCACTGGTGCCAACCTTTCCTGGGACTCCTCCCAGGAAAAAGCTGGTGGCTTCACATATTCCATTAATAGAAGTGTGGCCTCCTTATCAGAGTTTTAAGGCAACCAGTCTGGAAAGAGTGGTGTTATAGGCTCCTTGAAAACAGTTGATAAGTAGCCTCTTAATCTCTAGCCAAAATAGAATTGTTCAGCAACACTAGAGAAGTGTGGAAAGGACATTCACTATTATTTCACTCCGAGCATGCATTTAATGGGTCCTACTTCGGCTCTGGTTCCTTCTTTGGGATTATACCCAGCCTATCAGCATCCAGCTGTCTTTGACAGTGTTTGGAACCTAGCAGGATTAGCTCTGGTTTGGTCCTTCCATGTCAAGTGATGGGCACAGCAGAGATTTCAAGAATGCTGTTGTAGTCAGGTAGAGTCTCAAAATCTTGAATCCTGTTTTTCTCTTGCCCATCTTATAGTGAAAAAAATCAAGGCGGGTTTGTTTTGAATCTCCTTCTCATACTTCCCTCTGTCTCAGGACTGGAAAAATCTCTTTTCCAAATCTCTCTTTAACGACTCACTCATATCTCTCTGAGACCAGCTCTAAATTCCTTCCTTTGAGAATTCCATCAAAAACGGTCCAATTAAGATGCAGAAGTTGAAAAACAATCCAGAAGAAGGCAAGGATAAATTATGCTTACCATTGCCAAGAAAAAATTGCGTGGACAGGATGCTCAACTCCCAAGCGTCTCTTTTACCTTTCTGCCATCCTAAGAGGATGTCATTAAGCCTAAAGGCAGATATAAATCTGTGCATGAAAGAGCAACTTCTCCATGGTTCTGAAGACAAATATCTCATGGGTAACCTGTGTAATGTTTGTAATGTGTAATGTTTGGACAGAGCATATGGGAGAGTGTCAGAAATAGAATTAGAGGCAAAACACAGATGATAATCTAATCGCCCTGTGGGAGAAAGCTCTAGTTGGATTAAGCCTCTGTTGAATGTTCTTTAGCTTGAGCCTTTGTTTTGAAAGTTTTGCCTGTTAGACTACCAAATATTCTTGAACATATTCTTTCCAAGCCTTGGGTAAGTTTTATGTTGTGCATTATTGATCTCTAACTTACTCAAAGGCTGCCTTCACTGTTGCTGTTTCTCACTGATAGATAATCTAGCTCAGCTATTAAATGCAGTAGGTTTCAACGTTTTTGTGTATGTATAGGAAAAAATAATGTTATGATTAGAAGTAGCCTTGAGCACTTGCTTTGGTTGAAAGGCAGAGTGAGTTAATTTATCACAAAATAAAACTCCAGTTAGAACACAATGGGTTCAATGCCTCATGAAACCATAAATCAAAGAAATATATTGGTTATAACCAGTGGTGAAATCTGAACCGGTTTACTACCAGTTTGCTGGCTGCGCACCATGCACCAAATGCAAGTTGTGCGCACGGGCAGTGCATGCCAAAAAGAGGCATGGGGTAAGTAGAACAGCATGCAGGGAGGGAGGTGATCAGCTGTTGTGCACAATCTTTTTTTTTACTTTTAAAAGCATTTTTTATAACCTATTCGACCGAATAGGTTGTAAAAAAATGCTTTTAAAAGTAAAAAAAAAAGGCTCTGACAATCGCACGGCTCAGTGTGATCATCAGAGCCTCTTTTTTATCTTTTAAAAGCATTTTTAAAAAGAAACGGCAAGCGGGCAACCGGGCATTGGGTGGGCATGGGGGGGGGATGGATTTTTGCTACTGGTTCTCCGAACCATCCGCTGCCATCACTACCAGATCGGCTGATCCAGTCCGAACCGGGAGCATTTCACCTCTGGTTCACCTGAGGTGTCCTCTCCCTAACCACTAATATTGAGTGATTTCCATATGACTGGATTAGATGCAGTGTGTTGGCTGCACCAAATAGGCAGTCTGATTTCATTGTCATAAATGACAAATTCAATCTGGTTTTCTTTCCCATCTGTTAGGATTACATTAGGATAGGAATGACCAGAAAGGGTTAGTACAGTCCCCTAAATCAATTATGCCTGCTGGATTTTTCGACTTTAATTTGTACAGTTCTTCCATTTCCTCGTGGTCTGATTTTTTGCAGTCACTGAGAAACTTAGAAATAAGAACGTTGATATGGTCGCTCCATGCCTTGAATTTCCATTCAGTATAAAATGCCTTGGGGATATCTCATAAGTGTCCTGTGCTCAGCAACAGTATCCTTGGTTTCAGTAATTATAGTCATACTAATGGTTATGTTCATATGATTTATATCTTCATCGTGTTTCTCCCTCCCTTCTAAATGGGCCCTTATTGGTGTGATGAACTGTCATTGTAAACAAATACATTTCACTGCTGAACTAAAGCAATATTCTAACAGGGAGTTGGAGTTAATTACTAAAATCAGCTCAGAGTCTTACACCAGAGTGGCAATGCATAACTGAATTGTCATTTAAAAAAAAAACACCTTACAAACGATGTATACTTCATTTGACTGTACAATAATGCATAGAAGCTAATCTGTTCCATAAAATACATAATCTCTATTGTAAAATTTAATTCATCTCAGTAATCTTGTTTGGACTGGTATTTTTTCAATGATTCCATTGAAATGGCATGCTTCAAAAAGAACCTCCGTGGATACTAATCTATTTCATTGAAAGACCCTGTCCATCACATTTACTATTCTTGTTCCAAATGGTGATAGGACCAAGACCAGGTTTTCTATTAAATAATATCAGTTATTAGAAATATGATCTAAAGCAGAGAGCACTGGCAGGAGGATTACGGGAGCTGTAGTTTCACATGTCTTAGAACACCTAGTGAATAGAGATTGTCTTAGAGGCATTGCCACTATTCCGTCAGCGGAGTCAATCTGGGTCAGACATCCGCCTTGGTTCCTGATGACTTGTTGAATGAAAATATGGGTAAACACCCATTTATTTCAAGGGGATTTTAGAAAATAATATCTTGATGAACTTAGCTCTGTGAATCAGACTTGATTGTTGTCTTTTCTACTTGCTTAATGACAGCTGTTTTTTTGGCAAAGTCATGACTGGCATTTTTAAACTATCCTCCATTCTGCCAACTTTTCTAATTAGAGTTTCCAAAGCAACAATTGGGTTGTTTCCATTCCGTTCCATTATGTCCTGGATTGGGGGAGGGGAGAGGGAGAGATGGAGACAGAAACAGAGAGAGATCTGCATTTACCCTGCATTTGTTCTCTTTCGCAAAGTACCCTAGAAAGAGTGCATTCGCCTCTTCCTGAAAAAAGATTTAGTGTATATAATATTTATGGAGAAAGAGAACATTTTGTCCCACAATCATTTGCCACTATGTTCCTGTTCTTTGCAAAACTTTCATGAAACTTCTGTACAAATATCCGATTAGTACTTTTAAAACTCTTTGCTTAGAGCTACAAATGAACTTGATGGGAACTTAAAAGGGCTGGGTTGTAGCATATATGTCAAACTCAGAAGGCTACCTTCTTCTAGATGGAGAAGGAACAGCTATGACTGGTTTGATTTCAGATGTGATGCCATGACCAATCTGAGGTTTGAAGCCTAAAATTCAAGGGTTGAGACTCCTAGACAGAATCAAACTATTCTTAAAAGAGTTATTGTCAAAGGATGCGAGACAGCAGCTTTTAGCAGTCTGATGCAACACTGATTTACAACAGTTGTGCTTTTTATTATTTCAATGGAATACATAGGCTGGCTCCATAAAATGCCTAATCTCTATTGAAGATGGTAAATTGGTATTCTTTTTAGTGCATTCATTACAATTTGGGGGACTGATGGAATTTCAAAGTGCTTAGAAGGCTACCTTCCTCCATAAAATGTGAACTGAAATGGGTAGAAGAGTTGTGGTTTTTGCATTTTCGATATATATAATATAGAAATTATTGATTAGGTACAAATTTATCCTCAACCCACAAGACAGAAATTTAATATTAAATAGCTGCATTTCTATATATATATATAAGGTTACCTAGCTGTTTTGCGCTTAAGGCAAGAATAGAAGTCATTGTCTCCTAGTTTTTATCCTGGTGCCTTAACCTCTATACCAAAATGGCTCTTTAAAGATGTGTGTGTGTGTGTGTGTTTCTTTGTTATTGCCTGACATTATTGATGTTCTCTGACTGATTGCATGGTTGCAAGGTACTACACTTTATTACTAAGGATTGCATTATGGGACGTAGTGACCATTTCCCCCAGTAATATAATAATAATACTTTTTCCAAAGTGTCTTGCCATTGTCTGCTTCCTATGGCTGAGAGAAAATGACTAACCCAAGGTCACCTGGCTGGCTTTGTGACCATGGCAGTACTAGAACTTATAGTCTCCTGGGTTTCTATCCTGATTCTTTACCCACAACACCAAATTGGCTTTCTGTTGATGTGTTAAGAATAGAACAGAACAGAACAGAACAGAACAGAACAGAACAGAACAGAACAGAACAGAATAGAATAGAATAGAATAGAATAGAATAGAATAGAATAGAATTCTTTATTGGTCAAGTGTGATTGGACACACAAGGAATTTGTCTTGGTGCATACGCTCTCGGAGTGCATAAAATAAAAGATACATTCATCAAGAATCATAAGGTACAACACTTAATGATAGTCGTACAGAAACAGTCAATATAAATCTTAAAGTTACCAGTAACAAGATTACAGTCATACAGTCATACAGTCATAAATGGGAGGAGATGGGTGATAGGAACGATGAGAAGGTTAATAGTAGTGCAGATTTAGTAAATAGTTTGACAGTGTTGAGGGAATTATTTGTTTAGCAGAGTGATGGCATTTGGGAAAAAACTGTTCTTGTGTCTACTTGTTCTGGTGTGCAGTGCTCTATAGCATCATTTTGAGGGTAGGAGTTGAAACAGTTTATGTCCAGGATACGAAGGGTCTGTAAATATTCCCACAGCCCTCTTTTTGACTCGTGCAGTATACAAGTCCTCAATAGAAAGCAGGTTGGTAGTAATTGTTTTTTCTGCAGTTCTAATTATCTGTCTGTGTCTGTCTTGTTGGGTTGCAGAACCAAATCAGACAGTTATAGAGGTGCAAATGACAGACCCAGTAATTCCTCTGTAGAACTGTATCACAGCTCCTTGGGCAGTTTGAGCTTTCTGAGTTGGCGCTAAGTAGTAAGTAATAATAAACAGCCTTAAACAAATGAATTTGAAAATGGCATAGAAACGATAATGAGTTAAAAAGAGCTGTACTGTCTTTAACCTGAAATTCTCAATTAAGCAATCAATATTCCCATCTATCTCATCACTAATCTCTGTACTTATGCACCTATTATATAGTGATACATATTGGAGATGAGGGAATAAATCTCAACTCCCAGTGACTAATAGAAAATTCCCCACTATTTTCTTGGGGAATGCTGTATTTTTGGAAGTGGTTTACAACTGCCTTCTTCATATGGCTGAAAGAAAATAATTTATCCAAAGTCATACTACAGGCTAAGAGAAGAACGAAAACATAGGTATCCCCATTGCTAATCCGGCACCTCAACCGCTAAGCTAAACAGGCTCTCTGTAAATGCATTATCTGACTTTTAAAGATTTCTGTAAGGAAGGGACAAACAGAAGGAAGATTGTGCAATCCAACGCACTTCATATTAATTAGTTTTGTATTAAAAGGAATCTCTGAGTAATAGGAAGTAGTTGACTCCAGGATGTTCCTGCCTATTTGTACAGGGGTTTAACAAAACTACAAGTGAATGCCATCTGTCTAGTCCTTAAGATCAGGCAATGGAATCACACTGAAGTGAGATCCGAACCAAAAGAAATTTGGCTGATAAATATTAATATGCAAGTAGTGTGCTTGAGAGAAAGACTGTATAATAATCCCGGAAACTTTTTTCAGAAGCATTGCTCCTGCCGAGGGAATTATGGAACACCAATCAATAGCAAAGCACACACTATGTGTGTTTTCAGTCCCCTGACCAAATTAGAAGTTGGGCTGAAAACCACATTTTCTGCCTGATACTCTGAAGAGGTTTTGCTAGTCTGAATCAGTAATATTGAATTAATAAACAGTATAGCCAGACCCAATTTCAGGTGGCTTCCATGTTCTTCGTAAATCCATGGATTTTCTCCAGTGAAGGGTCTTCCTTGTGTGATGGTGACTTTTCAATTGTTTTTGTGCAGATGTCATGCTGGCTAAAAATTTATGAAAGTTGAAGTTCAACACATCTGGATGGTACCAGATATGGGGAGGTTGATGTGAAGACTGCACTTCAGTTCCCATATTTTGTTGATATAATGGTTCTTTAAGCTGAGATATTTCTTAGAGAAAGATTTGTTCCCCTTCCTCTTCCCCAGTTCTTCGCTTATGCCCATATTTTAAAGACTAATTTAAACATATTTTGAAGCTTTTTATCTGCATTATTTAAACTAATTACAAAGATGCATACAATGTAAGAGATCTGAATCGTGTTGATGAAAAGACACATTGATGAAATTAATACAAATATTTTTAATAAATTAATAGAAATTTAATCTACTGTTTGGCTTTCAGAACTAAGAAAAGCATACATATTTAGGCTGCAAAGTTATCTGAGAATATTAATTCAGGAGGACTTTTTACTATATGACTTTGTTATTACACTGTTATGTCTAATAAATTACTGTATGTTCCTTAATAGCATTTTGGATGTGCTTGTCTAAGTAATTTAAACATGAGTATTTGAAGAGACTCTAATCCAGCCATATAAATTGGAGGACTCCTAGGAAGGAGGAGAAGGAGGAGATGCTGGGAGTTGGCTGAATAACTCAATAAATGTAGTTAATAAATACATAAAATGTTTTTTTCCCCTCTGCCATAGGTAAATGGAAGATCTAGAAACACACAAAGCACGCAGGATAGAGCAGATGGTAGCAAAATGGCTGCGTCGATCACGAGATAATTCAGCCAGGTATGTATTTTAATGTAATATTATTAGATGGACCAGTAGAGTGTTTTCATTGTGTATGAGATGTTGTTCGGTAGCTTCGTAGTTTTGTTGAGATCTGATCTTGCCACCAAAGCTCAGCTGTTTGCAGTGAGGAAGGCTTATGTGGCTTAGGCTGATCCTTCTCCTCTCTCCTAAGTCAAGTAAAATACCATAGCAAACTTTTGGACTATACTATGTACTCTGACCATGATTACTCCTGAAGGTCCAAAGACTACAAAAGTCCAAGACTGCAACTGTTGTAGCATATCAATATGCTCTCAGTGCAGGGGTTAAATCCAGCAGGTTCTAACAGGTTCTGGAGAACCGGTAGCGGAAATTTTGAGTAGTTCAGAGAACTGGCAAATACCACCTCTGGCTAGCCTCAGAGTGGGATGGGAATGGAGATTTTGCAATATCCTTCCCCAGGAGTAGGAAGGGAATGGGGATTTTGCAGTATCCTTCCCCTGCCATGCCCACTAAGCCACGCCCACAGAACCAGTAGGGAAAAATTTTGAATTTCACCCCTGTCTTAATGCCACCCCAAGTGCAGAGAAAACATATCAATGTTGGCATTAGTTTTTAGTACCAGGTCAAAGTCTTGGCCTTAGCTACGAATGTAGGGTGGGATGCCAGTATTGAAATAATTAAAACCAAAAGAGGAAAATAAAGCAGAAATGAAAGCATTGTTTCACAGCAGTCTGCAAAAGAAAAACCATATACAAATTTAACCTGGAGGGGAGGAGGAAATTTAGAGTTAGGATGATTGGCATCCTTGCTAACCAACTATTATGGTAGATTTATTAGGCAACGCTTGAGCCAACATCAGGGAACGAGAGTTCCTGACCCCCATTTTGCAGCTACCTTGTTATTTTTTTTTTTAAAAAATATTTTCTGGCACCAAGAACCAAAAAGAGCAGGGCAATGAAGTAATTGCATCACCAGAGGGGACAAGATGGAAATTGAACTGCATTTCCCACTTTTTTTTTTTTTAGCTAAGCCTGTCCAGAACTGGTGGAGACTTAACATACCTCTTTGATTTGATTTCCCACTGAACGTTGGTGGGAAACTCTGCCCTTATCAAACAAGTGAGAGGGCAATCTTGAGAGGAGAGAAGGCAAGGAGCTGCAAAAAAAAAAAGCTTGCAGGCCACTGGTAGCTTTTTTTTTGTTTACATTTATACCCCGCCCTTCTCCGAAGACTCAGGGCGGCTTACAGTGTATAAGGCAATAGTCTCATTCTATTTGTATATTTTTACAAAGTCAACTTATTGCCCCCCCAACAATCTGGGCCCTCATTTTACCTACCTTATAAAGGATGGAAGGCTGAGTCAACCTTGGGCCGGGCTCGAACCTGCAGTAATTGCAGGCTACTGTGTTCTTAATAACAGGCTTTACCAGCGTGAGCTAAACCGGCCCTATTCTTGCTGTTGGGTTTTTTGTTGTTGTTGTTGTTTTTTACAAAGGTCCATTTGAGGGTAGTGTGAAAATTGCCAGATTCTCCCATCAAGATTTGCTTCTCAGACCAAATGTGTATTCAGAACCCAGTCATGAGTCTTTGGGTATCCTTCTTTTCTTTGTTAGCTTCTCCAGATATTGAAGGGTTGCAAATTTGGGTTTTGGAAAAACAAAACAATCCCATTGCAACTCTGGTGGCTTTTGTTAATATCTACCAGCTCTCCACCATGACTTGAAAGTGGTCTCAGGGTCAGACTGTTCAGCAAGTATGGGAAAGTCAGGTAGTAGGATGATATTCTCTCTTCAGAAAAACTCAGACATATATCATACATCACACATTTCACAACTTACTCATGCATCACAACACAGATTAAAAGGAACAGGGCTTTGTTGCATGGTTGTGACCTCCATCTCAACTTTGGGCACTCCTGTAGCACAAAATAGGTTAGAACACTTTCTCATTTCTCACCAATTTTTGTGAGTCTATTTATTGTGGATAGGAGAAAATAGCATAGAAAAAAATCGCTTGGATTTAGGTTTACCACCCCTGGCTACCTGTGAGAACGAATTATCATCCTGTGATCTGGAATGAACCTCTTGTAATGATTTTTTTTTTTTGCCAGATGCGCATTGCAGGGAATGACTTTAGGTTGCTGTAATCAGTAGGCAAGCTGTGCTAGAGGGAAACTGATGCAGCGTTATCTATCTTTTTTTATGAAAAATCCTCAGTAATTTCCAAGGAACCCGTAACCAACTTTTTCAGGATTAGAGAGACCACTTCACCATGCTTGCTGAAACACAAAATCCTCAAAAGTCATTCCAAACTTTGAACATCATGGCGCTCAGAAAGTACCATTGAATGTATCATTGAAAATCATTGACAAATGATTTTAAATTTATTAATTTTTAAACGGGGTTTTTAGTGTATGGTAAATTTTAATCCTCAGGCTAATTTAAATAAGTTTTTAAATTGTATTTTAACCTGTATATTGTATTGCTGGTTTTATCTTGCCTGTACACCGCCCTGAGTCCTTCGGGAGAAGGGCGGTATAAAAATCAAATAAATAAATAAAATAAATAAATAAATAAATATTTCCCTGTTTGTTGCACTGCAGAACAAATCTGTGAAAAAAAAATACCTTAATTTTGCCTTAATATAAATGTTATCAATTTTCTGATGGCCAATATGAATCCTTTGTGTGACTTTGGAAATTTTGTAGCTTTTCTGTGATAAATATCACAAAGGCAACAATGCTTCCATCCTGGGCTAGGGGATGGAAGCCCACTAATTTGGACACTATCTTTTACTGTAAATGCTATCTTAAACTTGGTTTATTTCTGTATAGTATTTACTGTAATTCCTTTTTGACTGAGATAGATCAAATTTTTAATAGAGTTGTTCCAAACTGTGGAATTGTTATCTTCAAAGCAAGTCAACATTTCAGCCCTGGAACATAACATCAAGACTATTCATGTTCAGTTCATGTCCACATGGATTTTCCACTTGGTTAGGAACTCCATTGTGTAACTATTCTACTCACATCAAGTGACCTTACGCAGAAAGAGCTGTCCATGCGCAGCCTCTTTGCTGAATATATGACTATCCGGCTAAACTGGCCTTCACATTTAAATGTGCATGCTAACATTTATTTATTCATTAGATCCATAGAGCTGCTCAATTCACCTAGCCATTCTTGCTGCCTTACAATTTACAGAAACATGAAAACAATGAAATAGAAATGGGATGCTGTAATATATAATATAACAAACATTTGGAACAGAGAAAAAGAAAATAGAATAACAATAGCGTAATGGAGAAACAGAAATGACAATAAGAAAAGGATTAACTGAGGCCAACCCACGCATATTTTAGTCAAGATCTCTCTCTGTATATGTATTATGGAACAAAGATTGAGCATCAGTATTACTTTTCAGCTTTATGGGTATCTTTTCTGGATCTGCCCAGTACTATTTAAAATATTTATCAGATTGTTACTTTCCACTTCATACATTTGACGATAAACACTGCAGCCACAATATACATCAGAGCATCTTTCTTGTTTACTGGCTTATGTTTATTTTCCTCAGTAGGTATGCACTGTTGTAAAGAACATCTCAAAAGCAAATGCTGAGATTTTAGGAATTGGGAAGCACTGGATATCTTTTTTTTTTTAACTGGCTTTTTTTCCACCCTAAATTTGCAGAGGGAGAGCATCAGTGAGTGATAGACCATCCAATGGCAGTAGGCAACCTGCAAGTCGTGTCAAACTCACAATGGATGTTCAAAAAGATGTGCTACGTGGACATTATGGCATTGAAGTTTCTCATAATTTCCCCCTTTTGATCACATCAGTTGCTGCAGGTAGAAAACAGTTTTCCCTTCTCACATTTTCCTCATGTTGAAAATTGTCTGGAGAAATACAAAGCTGTGGTATTAAAAAGAAAGATGTCTTAAAAACATGCTGATCTCTGACATTGTCTTGATCCCAAGCTAATATACATAGTCAGATAGTGAAAACTGGCTGAATCCAGGCTCTGGAATTTTTTGAAAGAACAGGGAGCTGGGCACAATACTGTCTCACCTGTTTCTTTCAGCTTGCCAGAAGGAAGCTGGTAGTCAGATCTTGCTGGGATGTCAATCTAAGCCAGGGGTCTGCAACCTTAAATACTCAAAGAGCCATTTGGACCCGTTTCCCACAGAAAAGAAAACACTGGGAGCCACAAAACTTGGGTGGGCATAGCCAACTCAATGTCACTCACTTCCACTAGTCACATGACCCCCACCCAGCCACGCCCACCCAGCTGGTCATTAGGGCAGAGAACCAGTTGTTAAAAAACACCAGGAGCCACAAAATCCTTTTGACATATCTCTCTCTCACCCTCCCTCCCTCCCTCTCCCCCCCCCCCCGTCTCCATCTCTCTGTATTTCTGTATGTCTCTTTCTCTCCCCCTCTCTATCTCTCTGTCTCTGCCCTGGCCGCTTCTCCATCCCCCTCCATCGCCCTTACCTTTTTAAGCCAGGCGAGGAGTGGCTGGGAGGGGAGGGCGAGGGGTAGGGCCAGCCAGTGGTGGGATCACCTGACAGGGAGCCACAGCAGAGGGCCCAAAGAGCCGCATGCGGCTCCGGAGCCACAGGTTACTGACCGCTGATCTAAGCAGATGCCAGTGTTGCCAGCCCTCAAATGCCTCACGTCAGTCAGGAATGGACAGCAAAATAGCATGTGGAACAACAGAATGTGGTGGAAGACTGTATTGAGAAGGGGACTGTCCTTCCTGCCATTCTTCTGCTAGAAAGGGCAGTGTGGGCTTGTTGAATGGTGCCTTTCAATAATTTGGATTCAAATTTCCAAGTTGTAGGCAAGCAATGCCAGGTCATCTTACATGGCTTCGGTTTCTTTACATACGCACACGCATACCAGCGCACATTTGTTTGTTTGTTTTGGGGTGATGCTGTAAACAAGAAATACCAAATATCCCGCTGACAAGGTTGATGTTTTGCAGGCAGCACTGCTGATGGGAAGCTTCTGCCAGGGGATCGCATCCTCGCAATAAACAGCGACGCAACGGAAGACCTTACTGGTGAACAAGCAGCTGCTCTTTTAAGGTGCAGTATGGGAGTCTGCTGCCTCAGGGCAAAGGGGAATGGCTAAACTTCACTCCAGTGGCAGACTTTCATGCCATGTCAGCTTGTGAGAGCTTCTCTTTCTCTCCTCTCTTCAGCTGAGCACTCCAGAAAACCATCCCCTACTTTGAAGCTGTTACGCTATACTCAAAGGCATTTTGGGTAGTTTGGTACAGGTAGTCCTCGACTTAGGACCATAATTGAGCCCAAAATTTCTGTTGTTAAGTGAAGTGTTTGTTAAATGAGTTTACGACCTTTCTTGCCACAGTTAAGTGAATCACTGCAGTTGATAAGCTAGTATCCCAATTGTTAAGTGAATCTGGCTTCCCCATTGACTTTGCTCATCAGAAGTTCACAAAAGGCGATCAAATGACCGTGGGACACAGCGACCGTCATAAGTATAAACCAGTTGCCAAGTATCTGAAGTTTGATCCCGTGATCATGGGGATGCTTCAAAGGTCGTAACTGTGAAAAACTTACAGTGCTGCTGTAACTTTGAACGGTCACTAAATGAACTGTTGTGAGTCGAGGGAAAAGGTATGCAGAGGGTGGTATTCAGCAGGTTCTGACCAGTTCTGGAGAACTGGCAGCGGAAATTTTGAGAACTGGTAAATACCACCTCTGACTGGCCCCGCCCCTGTATATTCTCTGCCTCCTGAGTCCCAGCTGAATGGGAACGAAATGGAGATTTTGCAGTAACCTTCCCCTGGAATGGGGTAGGAATAGAGATTTTACAGTGTCCTTCCCCTGCTATGCCCACAAAGCCACGCCCAAAGAACCGGTAGCAAAAAATGTTGAATCCCACATGGCAATAACATTGGGAGATAGGACGGAGAGCTGCGAACAGCCTGCTGAAGGTATTTCAGCCCTCCGAAGGAGGGAGGGCATGGGAAATGTTTCAGAAGGGACCCTCCCTGGTTTTCTGGAGAGTAAAAGGAAAGGAGAGGAGAAATACTTTTTAGTCTTGCAAAAATACGTTAATATAATCTTACAACAAAGATACAGCTAGTATTCCTGCTTGCGCTTCTTCTACTTTCTGAACTACCTTGCAGGGCTAACAGTTTCACAAGAAGTAATGCTATTCAAGAGAAAGTAGTTTAAAGCATCCTAACCTAACCAAAATAATTTGACAGATCTTTGAATACACAGAATTATAGTATGAAAACAGGAACATTCATTTTTCTTTGTGGTGTTTTGCAGTTATATGTGTATTTATTTATGTAGCATGTCATTGGGGTGCGTAGCACTCGTTTCCCATACTCGGGTGGATTTCAAAAATTTCTACTACTGGTTCTGTGGGTGTGGCTTGGTGGGGGTGGCATGGCTTGGTGGGGGTGGCTTGGTCGGTGTGGCAAGGGAAGGTTACTGCAAAATCCCCATTTCCTCCCGATCAGCTGGGACTTGGGAGGCAGAGAATAGATGGGGCAGGGCCAGTCAGAATTTTTGTGACCGGTTCTCCGAACTACTCAAAATTTCTGTTAGCGGTTCTCCAGAACTGGTCAGAACCTGCTGAAACCCACCTCTGCCCACACTGCCTTGAGACTGTTTGCAGTCTCAGCTTTGACCCAGGTGACATAACAGAAATCGAAATGGTGAAAATTAGGAAGCACTAACAAAGTTGGTGATGGTGAATGGGAATTAGTTAGCGTTTAAGTTGTAATAAATTAGGAATTCTTCACTGAAAAGGTACATTTTAAGAAACGATTTGTAGCACATGTAGAGGTATTCTGCAAGTATTCTAGGAAGCTGTTTTAAGTAAGGGAGAGGAAGGAAGAAAGGATGAAGCTGTTTGAAAGTAGAAGAACCTTGGATGGTGGTATTAAAAAACTAAAGTGGAGCTTATTTGGTTGGTGGAAAGAGAAGAACTGGTTCATTGTGAAGTCAGAGCAAACAACCTGTACTAAATTATGGAATGAACAGAAAGACATTATAGCAATTTAAGGAGTATCATAGGACCAGAGCAGGGGTGAAATGCTACCGGTTTGGGTCGGTTCCCCCGAACAGGTAGTAAAAAATGCTACTAGTTCGCCAGAATCAGTAGTAAAAAAATGCTTAAAAAAGTAAAACAAAAGTTCCAGCGATCAGCTGTGCGACAATCAGCTGTGTGACAATTAGGTGAGATTTATGTTCGCTAGAAAGCAGTAAATCCTACTTTCTAGCAAATCTAAATCACACGGCACAGCTGTCGTCCCCTCCCCGCTGTTCTACTTACCTTTGCAGACTCAGAAAAGGCTTCTTAGCGCCTGCGGTGTGTATGCGCGCGAAGCGGTAACAGACTTTAAAGCATTTCATCCCTGGACCAGAGCAATGAGAATCGAACATGGTTTGGGCATGTGACTAGAGCAATGTGAGATCAGAGAGGAAAAAAATAATTTAGGCAAATTTAGTTTAGGCAAGAGGTGATTATGAAGGTATTGGGCTGAAGTATTTCTGGAAGAACTTTTAAAGTATTATTAAAAGGAAAGTGGTATAATTTGATTATATAATGTAATATGGAGGCATCAAATGATTAATGCAAAAGTACCAATATGTACAACATATTGCCGTTGAATACAAAGAGTAAAGAGGAGATGGCAAGATGTTATCTCTAATACATATTATGTATGAGATTGGTAGCTACTTCTAGGCTAAATACAGGTAGTCCTCAATTTACAACCATAATTGAGCCTAAAAGTTACATTGCTAAGTGAGAAATTTGTTAAGTGAGTTTTGCCCCGTTTTACAACTTTTCTTGCCACATTTGTTAAGTGAATCACTGCAGTTGTTGAATCAGTAAAATGGTTGTTCAATGAATCTGGTTTCCCCATTAACTTTGGTTGTCAGAAGGTTGCAAAAGGGGATTACACGACCCCAGGACACTGCAACCGTCCTACCTGTGAGTCAGTTGTCAAGCATCTGAATGTCCATGGGGATGCTACAATAGTCATAAGTGTGAAAAATGGTCATAAATCACTTTTTTCAATTCTGTTGTAACTTCGAACGGTCACTAAATGAGCTGCTGTAAGTCGAGGACTACCTGTATAGATGGAACTGAAGGAAATTGGGAAAAAAGGACAGAGTTGGAAATTATCTGTCTTTAAAGGTACAGGTAGTCCTCGACATACGACACAATTGAGCCCAACATTTCTGTTGCTGAGCGAGACCATTGTTAAGTAAATTTTGCCCCATTTTAGAACCTTTCTTGCCACCGTTGTTAAGTGAATCATGGCAGTTATTTAGTTAATAACACAGTTTTTAAGTGAATCTGGCTTGCCCATTGACTTTTCTTGTCAGAAGTTTACAAAAGGTGATCACATGACCCCAGGACACTGCAACCGTCATAAATATGAACCAGTTGCCAAGCGTCTGAATTTTGATCATGTGATCATGGAGATGCAACGGTCATAAATGTGGAAAACGGTCACAAGTCTCTTTTTTAAGTGCCGTTGTAACTTTGAACGGTCACTAAATGAACGGCTGTAAGTCGAGGACTACCTTTGTAGAAAATAATGCAGTTTTTTGGGGATTCATAGTGGTATCTTCAAATAAAGCCGTTTAGCAGGAAAAGGGTGGGGTATTCTCCTTGTTCCCCATCCTGTGTATTCACACTTGTGTTGTTTTATTTTATTATATTGTCTTAACAGGGAATCGCAAGGCACTCTCCAGTTTACAGTTCTGCGATGCACCTCGGTAAATTGCCCTCATGTACCACTGGTGTTTGAGTTACTCCTTGGAGGGTAAGGTTTGGCCTCCTGATGGGTATGCAAATGAGAATCACAAATACGAAGTTCCAGGAGGTAATCTTAGAGATACAAAGGGTGGGAAATATGCCCAGATAAGGGAATTGATGTATTAGGGCAGGGATGTCAAACTCACGTCGTCATGGCAGCGTCACAAGACGTATCGGGACTTTTCCCCCTTTGCAGGTGCGGGCGTGGCCAGCACGTGATGCAACCGGCCCAGAGGCCAGGAGTTTGACAGCTCTGTATTAGAGGATCCTTGGGCAAAGATAGTGAGATTCTTGCCAATAAAAGTGAGGTAAAGGTTTAAAGGATGGCCATGTTGACATCACTGGACCTTTGTCATCTAGTCTACAACAGCAAACAGAGTGTTGGATTTGGGTTCGAGCTATATATTACATGCAAATGTGCAGAGCAGGATGTTGTCAAATTGTTTAGATGGAGGAAAATTGATTTTTGGAGAGTAGACAGAAATTTAAAAAGTAAAAAAAAAAATAGTACCTGGCATAGGGTATACATATCCATGAGCTTTCGATGCATTATAGACCCACTCAAATCACTCTCAAAATATGTTTGGAGTAAAATAAAGCTTCAAAATGACAAATTTAAGGTCAATTCCCAATGACTTCATGTCTATGGTTGTTTACATAGATGATGGGTGGGTGGGTGGATAGATAGATGATAGATAGATAGATAGATAGATAGATAGATAGATAGATAGATAGATAGATAGATGATAGATAGATAGATAGATAGATAGATAGATAGATAGATAGATAGATAGATAGATAGATAGATAGATAGAAGCAAATACAAATAGATATAAAGTAAGAAAAAGAAAGCAAAGAGAAATAGAATAGAATTTATTGGCCAAGTGTGATTGGACACACAAGGAATTTGTCTTGGTGCATATGCTCTCAGTGTACATAAAAGAAAAGATACGTTCATCAAGGTACAACATTTACAACACAATTGATGATCAATATATCAATATAAATCATAAGGATTGCCAGCAACAAGTTATAGTCATACAGTCATAAGTGGAAAGAGATTGGTGATGGGAACTATGAAACGATTAATAGTAGTGCAGATTCAGTAAATAGTCTGACAGTGTTGAGGGAATTATTTGTTTAGCAGAGTGATGGCCTTCGGGAAAAAACTGTTCTTGTGTCTAGTTGTTCTGGTGTGCAGTGCTCTATAGCGTCGTTTTGAGGGTAGGAGTTGAAACAGTTTATGTCCAGGATGCGAGGGATCTGCAAATATTTTCACGGCTCTCTTCTTGATTCGTGCAGTATACAGGTCCTCAATGGAAGGCAAGTTGGTAGCAATTATTTTTTCTGCAGTTCTAATTATCCTCTGAAGTCTGTGTTTTTCTTGTTGGGTTGCAGAACCGAACCAGACAGTTATAGAGGTGCAAATGACAGACTCAATAATTCCTCTGTAGAACTGGATCAGCAGCTCCTTGGGCAGTTTGAGCTTACTGAGTTGGCGCAGAAAGAACATTCTTTGTTGTCCTTTTTTAATGATGTTTTGATGTTAGCTGTCCATTTGAGATCTTGCGATATGATAGAACCCAGAAATTTGAAGGTTTCTACTGTTGATACTGTGTTGTCAAGTATTGTGAGAGGTGGAAGTATGGAAGGGCTTTTCCTAAAATCTACCACCATTTCTACGGTTTTGAGTGTGTTCAGTTCCAGATTGTTTTGGTTGCACCACAAGGCTAGTCGTTCGACCTCTCGTCTATATGCGGATTCGTCATTGTCTCGAATGAGACCAATCACTGTTGTGTCATCTGCGAACTTCAGTAGCTTAACAAATGGATCATTGGAGATGCAGTCATTGGTATACAGAGAGAAGAGAAGTGGGAGAGCACACAGCCTTGGGGGCCCTGTGCTAATTGTACAGGTATTTGATGTGATCTTGCTTAGCTTCACCTGCTGCTTCCTGTTTGTTAGGAAGCTTGTGATCCACTTACAAGTCTGTTCCGGTACCTGTAGCTGGTTTAGCTTAGTTAGAAGAATGTCTGGAATGATGGTATTGAATGCTGAACTAAAGTCTACAAAAGGACCCTTGCATAGGTCTTTGGAGACTCAAGATGTTGTAGGATGTAGTGCAGAGCCATATTAACAGCATCATCTGTTGATCTATTTGCTCGGTATGCAAATTGCAAGGGTCTAAAAGCGGATTCGTGATGGTTTTCAGGTAGGAAAGCACTAGCCTTTCAAAGGTTTTCATGACTACAGATGTTAGAGCAACTGGTCTGTAGTCATTCAGTTCCTTGATGGTGGGCTTCTTCGGCACTGGGATGATGGTAGAGCGTTTGAAGCAAGAAGGAACATAGCACATCTCTAGTGATTTATTGAAAATATGGGTGAAGATGGGGGCCAATTGGTCAGCACAGACTTTTAAGCAAGAAGGAGTTATCTTGTCTGGGCCTGGCGCTTTTCCTGGCTTTTGTCTGTGAAATAGGTCCTGCACTTCCTTTTCTGTGATCACTAGGGGTTGTGAACCCAATGAAATGGGGTCAGTTGTAGGAGGCTTGGCTGTTGTTGCTGTGTCTGAGATGGGGGTTGTGGAGATAGGTGGCTGTAGTTTCCTTTCAAACCTGCAGTAAAACTCATTCAGGTCATCTGCCAGTTGTTGATTAGTTGTTGATTAGAAAGCAAAAAGTGTAAGAAAGGAAAAAAAATTAAGCTAAAAAATATATAAAAGAAAGAAAAAAGAAAAGTGACTTCTGATATTCTTCATAGCAGATATAAGGAGAATTATATTTTAATATCTCTCTCTTTCTAAAATTACATCATAATACTCTTCTTTCTATAATCTATCCCATGTAATCATCACAAGTTCACTTTTTTTTCATTTCCGTACAAAAAAAATGAAAATGTTTTTAAATAATGCTATGAAATTTTTTTTAAAGTCAATTAAATTAAAAAAAAAAGGAAAATGCTTCAATATCGGACAAAACCCCTACCGTCCACCATGAAAACTGGAACGCCCAATAGTGGGCAGTAGGGACCAGGTTGACTACCACTGGTTTAACCTATAGCTTTTGGATTTCATTGCAGCCCCCAATATAAATGCTAATCAGCTCAGATTCTGCTTACGTTTTTGAGATCACCCAAGATCAGTTAGGTAATCTTACCCATCTGGGTAAAAGCTACTGTATTAAAAATTTTAGCTGAATCCAGTTCAGATTCTTGTAACAATGAAATGTTGGTAGTATATATTTGATGCACCAAGACAAATTCCTTGTGTGTCCAATCACACTTGGCCAATAAAATTCTATTCTATTCTATTCTATTCTATTCTATTCTATTCTATTCTATTCTATTCTATTCTATTCTATTCTATTACATTGCAATCAATTGCTTTGTATACATCCAATGAATTTTTATTCCTTCCAGCTATTCTTCAATGCTACTGCCCTATGCATAGCTATTGGCTCCATTGATCTCAATGGCTTACAAAAGAACATACTTACACTGTACTGTAATCACACTACATCTGCAAATTCTGAAAATATCATTTTTGCTGCCACAATAGAACTTTTCTTTTTTTCCCCACAGTGGTCTATCTTTGAAATTGACCCTGCTTAGCTTTCTAGCCCAAACAAGACTGGCTAGATATTGCCTCTTACAAGTCCAAATATACAGTATGTATTTATGCCTGCATTTAAAGCCATCCAGGAAACATGAATGATGGGAAGAAAAATATGAATTTGTAGTAGGTAAATATAATTGGAAAGGCCAACTGCAGTCCATCCCAACACCTTCTTCCAGAAGCAACTTTCCTTTATATGAACATGCTTTTAAACTAACATTTATAGGCATTGGTATTCTATAATTTGAGGGCTCCTGTATAATGCTGGAGTCCCCGTTCAAACAATCAATGACTTGAGTGCCATCATACAGACATACAAAGTCGCTCTCTTATAGACAGTTAAACAATCCATCTTGCTCAGGATTGTTCCCCAAGGATAGGCAACTTTACTGCCATCAGTTCATGATGAGATCCCATCACCAAAAACTTCTGTGTGTTGGGTCAGCAAAGAATTGAAAATTAAGAAGCAAAATAAGTACACTAAGAATGCACTTTTTTGAGGGTTTTTTAAAAAAAATAATCCAAACATCCTAATATGGGAGGGAGAGGCAGGGAATTGTACTGCTGCCTTTTTCGGTAGGGCCATCACATCATCACCCTGCCCTTGTGGTCCTTGATAAGGAAAAGAAGCGTTGTCCTGGCTGCAGAAGGCTTGCTTGGCCCTGATCCATCCCAACAGTCACAAATCTCCAGGGCTTCTAACCTGCCACTCTAGATTCTTTGGAGCTGAAGATGTTACAGATAGAACTTGACAGCACGCCATGAAGCACTGCACTCAATCTTGCCTTTGCATGCAGATGTATCTGCGGGTAATAAAATACAAACCTATCCTGAAATTATTGGTAAACTAACATCGTCAGGGTGGATAGCACTTCACGGAGAATAATTCTGCCTTGAGGCAGTTTGCAGTCTCAACGTTGGCCCAGGTGACAAGAGAGAAATCAAAATGGTGAAAATTAGGAAGCACCAATCAAATTGGCGAGGTTGCAGGGGAATCAAGACTTAGTCACAGGCTCAGTTATAATAAATTGGGAAGGACATTAGTGGCAAACTCTTCACTGAAAACATGCATTTTGAGAAGACATTTGTAGCACATGTAGGGATATCTAGTAAATATTCTGGGAGGCTGTTTCAAGTAAGGGTGAAGAAGGAAGAAAGGATGAAAGGTTGTTTGAAAGTTAGAGAATCTTGGATGGTGGTATTAAAAAGTAAAGTTCATAAGCTGAAACTTACTTGGTTGGTGGAAAGAGAAGAACTGGTTGGTCAATGTATCTATGGGTAATAAAATGCAAACCTATTCTGAACTTGTTGGTAAACTAATGGTGGTAAAATAAAACCTGTTTTCTGTTTACTCCGATGGGTTGTATGGGGTTGACAGGAGTTCTGAGCTGTTTGGGGCATGTGTGAAACCCAACTGCTTGGAACTAGATCTCCTTCTCTGTACACTTGAACCATTTTTGCATTTATTTCTTAGACCTGTTAATTCAGCGATTGAATGATTCCGGGATGTTTCCTTTCTCTCCTGATGTTTTAATATATTTAATTGCAATTAAAAATTTACTACCAGCCCTAACTCAGGAAATACATGCATTAAAGGATGATAGAAATTGAGAAGACATTGAGAATTGGCATCACAATATGTTCATCAATATTTGTGGTGGGATGCAGCAAAAGTTCAATTTGTTTCCGGAGAATCCTATCAAAGCAGGTTTGTTTAGTTTAAGGGTGCTGAAAACCACTTCAATGAAGAGACATGAAAGAAACCGATAAATGCACAGTGTTGACAGTAATCAGAGTGTCTTCCCCCCTAACTAAGACAATGCAGGAATTCAGGGTCTGGTGATGAGTTGAATGGTGGAAGATGATATACATCTTCACTCAGCACACAGTTACAAAAAACAGATTACGCTGGCTTGTCTTCACTTAACATACAGTAAAACTTTGTCTACCACAAGGCAGTGTTGATGGCCACTAAATAACTGTCACTGTGATAGCAATTAGTCATGACAATTAAGAAATTCCACCTTTAGAAACATACCACTTGTTATAAACAGGCCTTCCAACTCCTACTACCTTCCAGAGGTTTTATGTCACCCTAACCCAGGGGGGGCCAAACTCGTGGCGTCACGTTGCCATCATGTGACTTTTCACAACATTTTTCCCTTCGCCGAGCTGGGGTGGGCGTGGTCTGCGCGTGACGCATCCGGCCCATGGGCCGCCAGTTTGACACCCCTGCCCTAACCCATCCCATTCATTCATTTCAAGTTGGGATTGTTGAGAATTACAAGAGGTGCTCCACATTGAGAAGACTTGCTGCAAAGGCTAAATATGAGCTGTGTTTTGTTCGACTGTTGTTATAATGAAACTCATCAGTCCTGAGGATAAGGTTCTAGGAGTTGTGATCCTAGGCATCTAAAAATCGTCTTTAAGAAAGACTGCTCTAAGAATTTAGGTTGTACTCTTAGCTTTGCAATTCATGTTGATTGGGCTAACAGGAATTGTAACTTGGAAGGCAACAAATTAAGGAAGATGGTTGTGAAGAAATAGAAACCATGTCCCTCTTTTTCATGCTGCATTTGGGAACTTCAGAAGAAAAAGGCTGACTGCTCTTTAAAAATGCAGGAGATTGGGCCAGTGTTGCTGGGTAGAAGCCGCCATTAACATTTTTTGAGGACTTGAAATCCACTTTTCTTAACTATGCTGCCTATTTTAGGGCTTATGCTCTAGTTTTCACATGTTTACCCCAAGAAAAGACCATTAAACCATGCTGTTAGTTCCTGGTGGTTATTGTCTGTTGAAGAAGATGGGTGGTTCAGAAATGTGATAGATAGATAGATGATAGATATAAAATAAAAAAATAAAATAAAAAATACTAAAATGAAATAAAATATTCTAGGAGCTGGAATAGCATGGTGATCTGTAAACACTCTCATCTCCCACTTGGAAGGTTGAGAGGCCAATTGTTGGCAGTGGCAGATGTTTCTCTATCAGGGCACAAAGAGAAAATATTTGCTGCGAATTTGCATAGGTGTCAGGAAGAGCATCTGGCCGGTAAACGCTCAGCTCCATTCAGTCACCCTGACCCCACCCTGAAGCAAGGGATTACGGGGTTGTCAAAAGAAAAAAAAATATTCCAGGGGTTTCAAAAAAAAGAGGAAATGGTGGGAAGTTTCCAAATTACCCACCTTTTGTACCTGATGGTCCCTTGCTCTGAATCCAGCAAGCTTCTGGCCTTACTCTTCTTGTGATTCTGTGTCAATTTCTGTTGCGAGAAGGCATTAAGCGCTCTCAGAATTTGTTACCATGTTGTACAATAGTTTGCCAATCCAGTGCTTTTGTTTTTCAGGGTGGCCCTAAATCATCCTTTCTTACAGCAGAAAAAAGAGCCAGGCTAAAAACAAATCCTGTTAAAGTCCGTTTTGCGGAAGAGGTTGTTGTGAATGGACATAATCAGGTTTGTGTGAATGCTATTATTGCCAAGCCATATGGAATAGTTGGCTTTAAAATTTGACAGGTAGACCAAATTACATATTAAGCTAACTGCACTGGCTGAGATGAGCATGAAATGAAGACAACTTGGCCTTTTCACAACTGTTGTCCCCTCCAACTTAAATATATTTGGACTTTGTCAGATAGATCCATGGCTTCGAGGTAATTTGAACCCAGTAGGATGCCAATGAAAAATAAACAAAAATCATTCTTTCCTTGTTAGAAGGAAAAAGCTTGTTAAAAGTGTATGTTTCAACCTGAAACTGTAAGCATGTTGAAATCAAATTGTCCTTAGTATTCTTGGAAAAAGAAAAGGGAATGGAATGACAATGTTAACAGGGGGACGGGAGAGTCAAAAAAAAAAGTCAAAATGGTAGCCATGATCATGAATTGAAGCTCCAGGGGTTTTTTTTTACATGCACAATTCAATTGCGCAATCATAGAAGCCGACTTAAATTTTTGTAACCGCCTTTGCAAACATTCCTGATTTTTTTCTGTGTGTGGACATATTTTTATGTACACTGTTTCTCCTGCTGACAAACAATGTAATTGCAAAATTGTTAATCTAAAAAGTAAGGATCACCTGCATTTTTCCAAGTTTTGTTAAACTATAGTTTCCAGAACCTCTCATTATTGGCTAAGTTGACTGCTGTTGCTGGGATTTCAGAAATAATTGAGAGCCTCCCATTTCTGCATAGGGTATTAATAGAACCCTATGTGTTTTCCTCCATTCCTTTTCTGTTTACAAGCTTGTGAACAGTTTACTACAGGTTATACCTGGCAGAGATGAATAAAACCTTCCATTTTGCTTTCGCTTAGTTTCCCCTTTTTCAGTTAAGTTGACCTCAGTTTGAAGTTTTCACAAATAGTCTTATCCATTTTTGCATGCATCTTCTGGTAATATGCATGGACACATTTCTAGCACACATTTTTTATCTGCCGTTTTCTTTAATGCAGTCCATTTTCATATATCATGTCCACTGAGATAATGCACTTTTCTTCAAAATATTTAATATGCGTATTTTAAATTTGAAAGCTGGGTGGAAAAAATTCCAATTCCAATATTGCATAAATATCGCTGCCGTTCCAGTCACGTGTTTCCGGGAAAATGTGAAATCAGTAGTTTTGCATTACGATGTAAACCAGACCGATTGTTCTCCCATTTCTAATCACATTGCTCGCCGTCTAGCCTTTTTTCTTCGGCTCAGCCAAGGATTATGAGCTCATGGATATACAACAGGAGGGATTGTTTTACATAGAGGGATCTCTCTAAGTCCATCCACTCTATCCACGCAGGAAGATAACCTTCCCAGATACTTTATAGTACTTTTCCAAACGACACAGCAACCTTCGCAGGAGGGCCCATCACAGTATGGAATATTACAGCTGAAGTCAGATTTTTTTTTTGGAAAAATCCCAGAAGTGCTTTCACAGTGTTGGCCTGAAGGCATAAATTGTTGATGAGATGAAATGCTTTTAAACCTTACTTTTCCAAGGTAAGGTTTGTATATCACCCTGTGGCAATCCTCTGCATGGGTCATCTGAGGAATCTGGCTATGTAAATGATAATCTCCCTTCAGTCTGCTATGCTGCCTCATCATGGGTGGGAGGGAGGAGGTGATCCTGGGAGGAATGAGCAAAGAATAATGGGAGAATATACCACAAGTATATATAACCCCAGCGGGCTCACCAAGGCTTGAAGGTCATCCCAGCTGCCCAGCTAGAGCAAGCAGGCACCTATATTGGCTAGCAGCACATAGAAAGATATTGAAAGTTGATGTCAGCATTAATTCATAGTGTGTGAGAAAAGACAACGATGAATCACTTCCATATTTTGTCCCCAAAAAACCAAGGATTGAGACATGATACCAGACTCTATGGTCTCATCCTAAAACCCCAAAAACTTTAACCTAAGACTGTCTACTGTTGATCTCACCCCATTCCTAAGAGGTCTGTGAAGGGCGTGCATAAGAGCACCAGCATGCCTACCATTCCTGTCCTAATGTTCCCTTTAATTGTATTCACTTTATGTATTCAATTCATGTTTATACTTATATATATTACCTAATATGAACTCGACAAAATAAATAAATAAAATAAATATATAGTACAGGTAGTCCTTGACTTACGACCACGATTGAACCCAAAATTTCTGTTGCTAAGTGAGACATTTGTTAAGCGAATTTTGTCCCATTTTACGACCTTTCTTGCCACAGTTGTTAAGTGAATCACTGCAGTTGTTAACTTAGTGACATGGTTGTTAAGTGAATCACTGCAGTTGTTAACTTAGTGACATGGTTGTTAAGTGAATCAGGCTTCCCCGTTGATTTTGCTCATCAGAAGGTCACAAAAGGTGATTGTGTGACCTGGGACACTGCAATGTCATAAGTATGAGTCAGTTGCCAAGCATTCAAATTTTGATCACATGACCATGGGGATGTTGCAACAGTAGTAAGTGTGAAAAAAAAAGTATGAAAAACAGTAATAAGTGTGAAAAACACTTCCGGTGCCATTGTATCTTTCAATGATCACTAAGCAAACTGTTCTAAGTCGAGGAGTACCTGTAGTGAATGATGGGCCTCTTGGGTCAAAGGGCACCCAATATGTTACTGAAGAGCTGATTATGTTTGTCAAATGGCTAGAGTAGAGCCCTTTGGGAGTTGCCATGCAGAAAAAGAAAATCTAAAATTACAAAGATAAAATTACAGTGGGAACATGAAACAAACTCAATGCAGTGAAAAATAAATTAATTAACACATTGACATCTTAGGTATCAGCAAATTGAAATGGACTAGAATTTCAGTCAGAAGATATTAAAGCAGTGAATAGTTTCTGCCTTTTAAGATCAACTATCAACGGTAAAGGAACCAACAGTCCAGAAATATGACACAGACCAACATGTGGTAGGATAGCAGCGAAGGTTTTGGTAAAAGGCATTCAGATGCTATGATACATCTATACCCTTAACAATTAGAATCATACAGGACATGGTTTTTCTAGTGACACTCTACAGAAGTGAAAGTTGGACTTTGAAGAAAAAGGATAAAAAGAGTTATGACTTTTTTTGAAAGTTGCTGTTGGAGAAGACTCTTGAAAATAATTCCTTGTTTTTTGTTAGAGCTGTGCAAAATTAAAGGATAAGGTTATAGTGTGTTAAGATTCTGTGACATTTTTTTAAAGTGTTGTTTGAGCCATTCATGTGCTAGGAAGACATTCCTAAATTATGACCCTACCATTTAGAAGGTCAATCCTTTCTCCTGGAGAAGTTCATTATTCTTTGTGAAGGAATTTTGAAAAAGAACCTCTTTGGGGATCTTAAAACAATGTAAAATGTTGAGCTAAAAAAAAATCCTTTGGAATTGCAAAATTACCAACTACTCATATTTCATTAAGGCATATCCCTTCTTCAAAATCTTTAAACCAATGGAACTTGTGCAGATGAGGTTTCTCAGGGCTCTGGTCCCACTGGCAAGCAAAACAGACCATGACTGCTAACTTGAGAACTGGCTGAATTAATTGAATCCTGCCAATATAAAACAATAATAAAAAATAATGCTTTTATTCAATAATAAGTATAATAAACTCTATTCTGGATAAGATAATAAACCAAAGTATTGGGAGGATGGCTGGAATCTGGAAATCACAAAGAATTATCCTTTTTACTATCTCCAAAGCATGTGGTAATGCTTTAACTTTCCCACAAGGAGTCTACTTTATAGCACTAGAATTAAATTTAATCTTTTGATTTCTCTCACTTGCACCCAAGAGACAATAGAAGGCAAGCAACAGGAAGGCTACCTAATTCTTTACTTAACAGCATTTATTTCCTGCTCTGTAACTTCTAGCTGGCAGGCTTGCTCTATAGACAGTAAAATAAATGCTGAAAACTAAATATACAACAGCACTTCAACACGACAAAATGTTCTTTGAAATGTAAATGTTCCCAAACCTATTAAGCCTTGAAAGCCAGTAAGGGACTCCAGAGGAAATCCCCAGAATTAAGCAAACTTTACTTTCTGCTAAGAACTCCTTTTGTTCCTCAGTAAATTGCTCCATAGGTCAGACAGAATTTGAGAGTCAAACTTATTCATTGGATGCTGTTTTTTGTGTGTTTGTCTAGGGAAGTTCTCTTCTGTGTATGCCCAATGTTCTTAAAGTCTATTTAGAAAATGGGCAGACTAAAGCATTCAAGTTTGAAGCAAACACAACAGTCAAGGTATGTTTAAGTATAATATCATGATTAAATGTTGGATTAGGAACTCTCACTTAGCAATGGTGGCCATTGAGGAGTTGGGCTTGTGAATATTTCTCAAACTCTCCTCTATATTGCAAGATGTTTTGTTGAGAGAAATTGATTAAAATGAAAAGAGACATGTAATGCCCTTTAAACTCAATGATGAAAGCCAGAAGATGAAACAAGGCTGCAGCATCTACTACAATAATGAAAAACATATTGTGAGCAGGTAAAGTAACAAATCTGGTATATGATAGAAATTCTTGGACCCTCATGAACCAAACAACATATAGCAGTATTTTTGTTTGCGTCTTAAAAATAGAATAATAAAGCAATCAAATGGCCAACTTACCTCATCCATAATGCTGCCTGTATTTTTTAGCGCTCAAAAAGTTGGTTGGGACATGAATATGAGCCACATTTAGCCAAGTAGCATATTTTATTATAGCCTATGGTTAACGCCCTTCATTGCAAATTTTATGATTATATTCTAATGCAGTGATGGCTAACCGGGCCCACTGGGCCATTGTGTGCCAAAAGCAGGGGGAGTGCAGGGGGGTCACATGTGTGTATGCCCCCACCCATAAGTCAATGCGCCCTGTCCCCGTGCATGCGCATGCGAACCCCCCTGCACTCCCCCCGATTTTGGCACTTGATGGCATGGTGGCCCCGGTGGGCCTGTTTTTCACCCTCCCCAGGCTCCAGAGGCTTTCTTGGAGCCTGGGGAGGGTGAAAACGGCCTTCCCCACTTCCCCAGAGGCCCTCCAGAGGCCAGAAAAAGGCCGGTTTCCTGATTTCCGGTCAACCCAGAAGGCCCGAAAATCAGCTGGCTGATGCACACTGGAGCTGAGCTAAGGCAATGCTTGCGTGCCCACAGATATAGCTCCATATGTCACCTGTGGCACGCGTACCATAGGTTCGCCATCATGGTTCTAATGTATGGTAATCCTTACTTAACTGTCAGAGAAATCAGTAGTACAAATTGTAATCCTCCATATCTGTATGCTGGATTGTATTCTGTTTTGATGCTAATCCATATAGGTATTTCTTTTTTCAAATTGTTGTCAGATTACATTGCAGTCAATAATGGGGGCTCTTTGTCAGTAAGCTACACTTACAAGATTGTGTGCCAAAGAATTCTTACATATTTGAATGGCTTCTCCATCATGGGTCAGATCTGCTGTACCTTCTGACGTGTGTACAATTATCTTTGTGAACAATTAAGCTCTCCAAGGACATCATTGTGTGGACCTAGATAATCTCTGCATGTTGTTGAAATTGTGATTTTTTTTTACACCCATAATTGGTAGGATATTGTTCTCACTTTGAAAGAAAAGCTATCCATTCAAAGCATTGAACATTTTGCCTTGGTTCTCGAAGAACAGTATAATGTGTTGAAGATGTATCTTCTGCATGACGATGAGCTCATTGGACGGGTGAGTTTCACTCTAGGACCTTTCTGTTGGTGGTGGACAAATTAATGAACTTTTGCCTGGGGATACTAACCAGTGCAGGGGGCTCACTTTGGCATTTTGTCTTCTGTGCTTTATAATGCATAGATTGGGAGAGTACGAACTCCAATTATCAACTCCTGTCAGCTTGGCCAGCATGGCTAGTGATCACAGAAATGGGATTTATAGAACAGTTTCATTAATAGAACCACAAGTCTCACACCTTCCAAAACAGAAATATGTATCCCTTTAAAATATATGGCTGATGGAAAATTAGGGCTATTGATTCAGAACATTGCACACTTGTAAACCTGTTTATGTAGCAGCAGCCTTATTGAAATAATCCCAGTTTTCATTTATTGGTCTATAACCGTAATAAGGATTTGATTTGATATGAATATCAGTTTTCCTGGTATCCACTTTCATTAACTCTTTTCAATACAGTGTTAACAACTATCAATTCGTTATTCAAAGTAAAATTTTAAACACCCTCTTAGAATTTGTATAATCTTATTACTAATGGTGGACCATAAATGTTTACTTAATACCACTTTGTTTTCTTTAAAGTACCATTGAATTGTACTGAAGTCATGCTGAAGTGGATTTAATATAAATTGCTTCCCTAATGAATCATCTTGAAATGAAAATAATACACTGATTGTCATACAAAATCTATTTCTTCAATTCTTTCTTCCAGAATGGCAAGCACTCACCTTGTTATAATAGTAGATACTGAATGATTGAGTGTTTTAAGATTTTTAGACAGGAATTTCCATCCTTTTGGTTTCTTTGATAAGATCTAGATAGATTAGATTTCCCCAAAGATTTGGGTGATCAAAAATCCCCCTCCATCCTTGACAACTCTATCTGAATTTTGAAGGTGACTTGTTCTGAGCAGCCATCTATCATTTTACCATCTGATCACAGATGCTCATTTTATGTAACTGCTTTCCAAAATTGTGTACACAGCCAAAATGAAAATCAAAATAGTGATGCTTGCTGGGTAATTTTGTTATCAGAAAGAGGAATGTTGGCAGTAGCATTCTGCTGATCACTCAAAACTTTATAACTCAAAACTTTTTATAATAAAATTCCTTTGCCTTCTGGAATTTTGCTAGAAATTATCCAAATTTGTCCGAGCAGCTATAAAGTACTTAATACCTTGTTTATCAAAATATCTTAGCAGATAATCACTAGACGCTGGTTTCCAATTCTAAGGACTTTTGTTATAGTGGTAGTCTGCTATAGACTGTCTATATACTGGTATCATCCATCCATCCATCCATCCATCCATCCATCCATCCATCCATCCATCCATCCATCCATCTATCTATCTATCTATCTATCTATCTATCTATCTATCTATCTATCATCTCTTCTTTGTTTCAGGTGGTTCAGAGAAAAGAGTCTCATGATTATCGATGCCTCTTCAGAGTTTGCTTTATCCCCAGAGATCCATTGCATCTCTTGCAGGAAGATCCAGTGGCTTTTGAATATCTCTATTTGCAGGTGATATGGGAATACACTATGAGCTTTTCTGACTTGGTTAGGTTTCATCAATAAATAGCATAAATCCAAGTATCACACAAGTTTATTCATCCATAATAATGTTGGTTCAGGAGGCTTTCCAGGCCCAAAATGGGGCACAGGGGAGGGGCTTTGCACGGCTCCCCCGCATCCCGTTTTGGCTTCCAGGTCGGTGCAGTAGACCTTCCAGGCTTGAAATGGGGCATGGGGGGGGCGTGTGCATGCTACCCCCGCGTATGCAGCCCGCCCCCTGCGAATGCATGCACGTATCCCCCACATGCGCCCCACATATGCGTGGCAGAGACCCAAAGACCAGCTGGCCAGTGGGAGGCGCGTATGCATGCACAGTGGAGCTGGGGTGACAGCTGGCATGCCCACAGAGAGGGCTCTGCGTGCCATCTGTGCACGCGTGCCATAGGTTCTCCATCACGGATCTATACTGTGAATCTTGTTAAATGCTTTCCACTTCAATGTTCCATTATCCTTGGATTCCGTTTCCACCCTATATTTTCAGTATCATCCTTTGCTTTTAACTGAATAAATGAAAAAAAGTATTTAAACAGCAAACTGAAAAGTCCAAGAAATTCTTCAGCAGTGACTGCTCTTTACTCTACTGTCAAAAAAGATAATGTTCTAACATGTTCCTTAAATGGAGCCTTACACAGAAATGTCCAGATATTACACCTACTCATATATACACATAGGCTGCAATCATGTTACACTAAAGTTTATGTAATGTGCTTATATTGTCTTACTGTATGAAATAAAATCACAGTTTTACAGCCTACAGTAGGTACTTGTTCGTGTGTTGATTGCCTAACATAATGTCCCAGTAGGAATATAATGGGTAGTTTATGGTTGCCAGAATTCCTCCTGCTTTGCTTAGCTATCTAACTCACAATGTTCTAAGTCAAAAGCAGCTAAATTGGAAAGAAAGCATATCAACAACTGGCAAAATAATAAGAATATTATTTTGATAATCTGCCAAATTTCCTTTGTTTTGTTAAACAAACTATGGTTAAAATAAACCATGGGTGAATATTATGTTTGAAAACAAATATAAACCTGTCTCTAAAACACACACCTACATATTCTATAATGTGAAATGTTAAAAGCTCAGCTATAAATATACCATATGAATAGTTTGATCATGCTCTTTCTGTCCTAATTACATAGAGAAAAAGTGGACTGAAAAATCTGGATTGGGTTGACATGTGCATGTCACATCCCACTTGATTTCTCATATCAACATAGGTGATGGAAGACAGAATAACAGAGTTAGAAGGGACCTTGGAGATCTCCCAGTCCTACCTCCTGCTCAAGCAGGAGATCATCTAACTTTCCAGACAAATGGCTCTCCAATCTCTTCTTAAAAACTGAATGTGGGTTTCCAGATACAGAAGTTACAAATTCTCTATCCCGCTAATGTGTGCATGTGTGAACCAGTCTCAAATTGTACATGACCCAAAGAAATTAATTAAACATTGGGCTTTGCAACCAACATAATTTCCAAATGGTCTAACAGTAGAAACCACTTCTTACAATAACAGGATTAGATTAAATCCTGTTTAATGTAGCCTGGTGCAAGTGTATGTCTCTTCTCTCCCCTTGTTAACCTGACCTGTCCATTTCAGAGCTGTAGTGACGTCCTTCAAGAAAGGTTTGCTGTTGAGATGAAATGCAGTGTCGCGTTACGGCTGGCGGCCTTGCACATCCAAGAACGGATAATCACCTGTGCTCAGCCACAGAAAGTCTCACTAAAGTATATTGAGTAAGTGAAAAAGTGTTCAGTTTGTAAAGTCTACTTGAAACTTCTTAAGGAAAATACAGGAGATTTTTTTAAAAAAACATTAAGACATTAAAGCAATAGCACTTAGACTTATATACCGCTTCATAGTGCTTTACAGCCCTTTCTAAGCGATTTACAGAGTCAGCATATTGCCCCCAACAATCTGGGTCCTCAATACCCACCTTGGAAGGATGGAAGGCTGAGTCAACCTTGAGTCTGGTGAGATTCAAACTGCCAAATTGCAGGCAGCCAGCAGTCAGAAATAGTCTGCAGTACTGCATTCTGACCATTGCACCACTGCGGCTCTTGAGCCAAGGAGTTCAAAGGTGATCTGTTAGATAGGTTGGTCTTTTACCTGAGTCGTTTGCATCATTTGCTCTCCTTGGCTGCCCACCTCAATGCCACTTTTGGTTTTGAAGGCTAGCAATTGCAAAAACCTACAATACATTGCAGTTGTGAACGTTAAATCCTTCTGTAACAATTCTAGGGTGGTGACTGCAAGTTCTGTCAGATGTTCATTTCAGGATAGTTTTTTTTTCCTCTCTTTTTTTCCTTATGCTGCAGGAAGGATTGGGGAATAGAAAATTTTATTTCTCCAACTCTACTCCGAAACATGAGAGGCAAAGACATCAAAAAAGCTATTAGTTTCCATATGAAGAGGAATCATCTTTTGCTGGACCCAAGGCAAAAGGTAAAGTGGCTTTAAGATACCTGGGAAGGTCACCTTCTAATTGTCTGTGAAGATTCTCAGTCATCCAGGTCATGATTGTCCCAAAGGTGCTTTTTCAAGAGGCAACTGGGCTTTCTGGTTTTTCTTTGAAGATGTTTCACTTCTCATCCATGATTTTTGGATGAGAAGCGAAACATCTTCAAAGAAAACCTCTTGAAGGTTGAGGTGCCTCTTGAAAAGCACCTTTGGGTAACCTTCTAATGGACCTGCCACTCTGCCATTCCTTGTTAGATCCTTTTTATTCCTGCATTTACTCTTATAGAACCTAATTTTTCCTTTCCCAAATACCAATACTTACTGTTGGAAAGCAAGGGGGCGCAGTGGCTTAGTGATTAAAAACATTAAGCTTGTTAGCTGGAAAGCTGACAGCCCAGGTTTGAGACCCGAGTGACACATGACGGGGTGAGCACCTATCTTTGCCCTAGCTCCTGCCCATCTAGCAGTTCGAAAGTATGCAAATGTGAATACATAAATAGGTACCACTTTGGTGGGAAGGTAACAGCATTCCATGTGCCTGAGCAAATAGTCATGCTAGCCACCTGACCACGGAAGTGTCTTCAGGCAACACTGGTTCCCTCGGCTAAGAAATAGAGATGAACACCACCCCCTAGAGTTGGACACAACTGGGGAAACCTTTACTGTTGGAAAGAATAAGGAAGAATAGGGAATGTATTTCTATAATAATAAAATCAGTTTTTTTATTAGTGGGACCAAGATGAAGGGCTAGAAGATGCTTCAGATGTTGGCACTGGGAGGGATTAGAAAATATTAGTGGTCAGTAGAGTATAAAATGAGGAGCTGTGTGGCTGTGTGTATAAATACAAATGATCTGGTCATTGACTAAAAATGGTGATTTGACCTCTCTGTGATCTTGATTAGAAAAAATAATGAGATGATAACACTTACGTTGCAAGAACACAATGATGGATCAGTGGGGAATTTTAGGATGTGCATATGCTGTCGGTAAAAAAGTAGGACAACTACCGATAAAGCTGGTTAATAATTGCCTATATTTGTGATTTGAATATGGTTTTGTATTTATTGGGACTCAACTAATCTCATATTTTACCGTATTGCTCAATGCTTGGGATAACATTATTAGTTAAAAGGAAACACAATATTTCTGTGCTAAATATTACTCTGTGATTCCTTCAGAAATACTGACTATTCCCAAGACAACACATAGTCCTCAGTGAACCCAATTGGAACCAGCAATTTGGTCACTAAATGAAGCAATCCCTAGGTGAAACTTCGGCTTATGATCTTACTTCAGCTTTCATTTTCTTTATGACCTGTGAAGATCATAAATGTCTTCACATAAGTCATAAAGTTACTTTTTCATCACTGTTGTAACTGTGAATGGTTGCTAAACGAGGCAGTCGGTAAACAAGAACAGCCTATATTTCTGATTCAGAGATGCCCTATAATATTGGTGGACAATTGAAACATTTGCCCCACTATTGTCCCAAGAAGGTCATAGTAGTAGCGTGCCATATCATTATTTACCCTAAATTTTATCGTATGAGAGTAATACTGTATAAGAGGCTGTGGACCTACCAATTATGACAGTGGTTCTCAACCTTCATAGTGCTGCAACCCCTTTAATACAATTCCCCACGATGTGGCGACCCCTTTAATACAATTCCCCATGAGGTGGCGACCCCAACCGTAAAATTATTTTCGTTTTGAATTTATCATGCCTGAAGCCATATTGGCTAGCGATCTGAACTGCTTGCGATTGCCTTGAGGATGGAGCCATTAAAGCGGAGACTCCTCCCCTATTAAGTTTATCACGCCTGAAGCCAGATTAGGCTAGCGATTGGGAGTGATTGCAGCTGGCTTGAGAGGGAGACATCAGAGCAAAGATTTCTCTCTTTTTTAATTCATCGCGCCTGAAGCCGAATTCGGCTAGCGATTTGAAGAGCCTGCAGCTGGCTTGTGGAGTCAACCATTGGAACGCGATTCTTCGACTCACAAGTATACTTCCCATATTTCCGATGGTCTTAGGCGACCCCTGGCAAATTATAATTCGACCCCCAATGGGGTCGCGACCCACAGATTGAGAACCGCTGAATTATGAAGATCTGATTGTGTTAACTTTGCTTTTCAACAATTACAGCACCTCCTTTCAGCAGCCCAAGTGCGGTTGTGTTACCTGCAGATTCTTGGAGACCTGAAACTCTATGGAGGGAAAGTCTTTAATGTCACGCTCATGGTAAATTTATGATGTCTAATAGAAAATAAAATATGTAGTTCAGAGCTGAACTGTTGGGTTCTTGGTGCTCTCTGATATTGGTTGCTTTCAGTAGTCCTACCTGAGACCAGCAGCTTTGCTGCTAAGCAAAGCAGTTGCTAACTGGGAAATCACATGACTGCAACTATGTTTTCCAGCTCAAAACTGACAAGATTAATCAATTTCACACTTTTGGCTTTTGTTTGCCTTCCAACTATTCCCCACCCTTTGTATTGCTGGAGTACCTGCTAATGTCTTGTACACATCAAAAGCAATGTGAGTGCCATGGGCACACTACATCAGCAACTTACTCTCTTGAAATCCGTTCCTCTCCAATCTTCTTCCTCTGCAGGGGGAGCAGATGGAAGGGGAAAAAAGCAAGTGATTTTCATTGGCAATCTCGTTTGCCTGATCCTTCCTGCTTTTCCCATAAGGAGAGATATTGGAGAGGAAGGGATCACAAGAGAATAAACTGTTTGATCTTCTACATATTGAAAGCAATGTAATCACACTGGAAGTCTGGGCCTGGAAGCCACAGGCATGCTATTCAAACAACTTACAGTACTGTCTTGAAATTTCTTCCTTTTCAATTTCTTCATTCTGCAATGCAGCAGGGGTGTTGAGGAAAAAAACAATTTCTGTAGGCAATCTCTTCTTTACCTCATACTTTCCTGCTGCCAGCACAATCTGCTTATTGTTTATATCTACACCCTAACATAATTAATCAAAGAAGAAAAAATAGGAGTCATGTACACCATTCAATATAAGGATTATTACAGCTACTATGTCGGCCAAATAGATGGCAGACTGCACCACAAACATCAAATGGCAGAAAGAAAACATGAACAGTGCCTTAATCTTGTAACACATAGACTATTCTGACCTAGGCTTCCTGATACACTAAAAAGCACACGATTAGTCCCTAAAACCCTCTTTTTATTTCAACGGCTGTGAATTATGTTTATCCCCAGCCCATAATGAGTCACAAATAGTTTGTAAAGAGTCCGACAGAGGTCTGCCACAGTCCTTCAGGATAAGGCTAATAAGCACCCACCTTTATCTCCCTTGACATGCTGCCAAAGACCTAACTGGCAATTAGCTTTGCAAGGCCACACGGAGAACAGAGTCAAAACAGAGCTTCAGAATTTAAACCGACCAGAACTAACAAAGAATAGAATAGAATAGAATAGAATTTTATTGGCCAAGTGTGATTGGACACACAAGGAATTTGTCTTGGTGCATATGCTCTCAGTGTACATAAAAGAAAAGATACGTTCATCAAGGTACAACATTTACAACACAATTGATGGTCAATATATCAATATCAATCAATATCAATCATAAGGATTGCCAGCAACAAGTTATAGTCATACAGTCATAAGTTGCTTCCTGCAAAGGTTCATGTGCCTTTGCTCCTCCTTTATGTCTTACGGGAGGGGCCAATCATCTCCAAGCCCTACTCTCAAGTCATCCCTTTTGTTTGAACTGTTCTTGCCTTCTGGCAGCTCTGCGCATGTGTGCACTGGGAACAGGCTCCCCCTGTTCCTCTGCCTCACTGATGTCCGACTCTGGAGGCAGGACATAACTCCCAGATGGCCCTGTCCCCCTCTCTGCATCTGACTCATCCGAGCCTTCCCCAGAGTCCAGGACTAGCCCATATTTCTCCCCAACCTCCTCACTGTCCGACTCTGCTGCCAGCTCCGCAGGCCACTGGTGGACCACAACATAGACAGACTTGACCATAGCTTATACTGATACACTATTAACATTTTAGAATGTTAGGGAATTCCTGGAATGTGGGATTCACACATATCAGTCATCAATAGACACACACATTCTATTTACATACTATTCAAAAGACACAATCAAAAGCCTAGAAAGGAAACAAGCAGTCTAGAACACATCCGGTTCCCAACAGCCAACACCCAGATAAGCAAAAAAACAGAACCAGATAAACATTCAGGGAAGAAATAACACCTTAATTAAGGAACCATCAAAAAGGAAGCCACACCCACACAAAGATTGGCAAGGCAAGGTGCTTAATATACATATATAAACAGCAGCGAACCCCACTCTCCTTTCCACTGATGGTGTTATCCAGCCTGATAATGAAATGTCTTCAAGAAAACATCTAAGCTCAAAAAATATCAAGGACCCAACAGTTGAGATTTATTTTTTATACAGCAAAATAGTATTTTTTTTTTTTACTGAATGTCTCAGCCTTTCCACCATTGCATTCAACTCTTCATGTTACAGGATGAAAGCTAGATCATCCCTGTGATTTAGGGGTATTTCTCAAGGTCATTGGGAATGTCATGATGCAAGGAAACAGTTTGAATCCTTTATATGAATTAGCTAGATGTGTCTTAAAATGACTTTTAAGACCCCTTGTCATCATTTGCACCTCTTATAGATTAAACAAGGCAGTTACTTGATGTTTATTGATTAGAATTGAACTGCTTGCCATATGAGCCGAAACAAAATTCAGTGATCAAATGCAGACATCACAGGTTGCAATAATGATGCAACGACACAACCTAGGGTGTGGCAGTGTTAAGTCATCTATCACTGCTCACATCAGAAGAAGTTCCCTGCTTCCAATGTGATGTACAGATACCATGAAAGAAAGAAAGGAGTGGCCCTTTTCTGAAACAAAGGATGGCATAGTAATTAATAAATTGAAGCAAGAGCGGGGAGCTGTCACTCTTAGTAATGCTATTGTTCAGCTATTACTTGAGGTATCTCTCTTACTTTCCTGACAGAGATCTGGTGAGTTTACAATAGGAGGGGGAGGGCCATCTTGAATTCATGGAGGGAAGGCAAGATGAAAATAAAATAGTGCTGGTGTAGATGTCTCAAATTTTACATCGATAAAAAATAAATGTTGCTAGTTCTATCTTATTGGATAGTCATTAGTAACGGGATGAAGTGGTCCTGTAGATGTAAAGCTTGTAGACCAAGAAGGGTTTTAAACTGTTAGCACCTCGAATTGTGCTGGCAACTAGAGAGGTGGTGACAGAGCAGACTTTGCTTAGCCTTGCGAGAATGTGGCCCAAGGTAAAACGATTGTCCATGGCTGTAGCACGTTTCAGAAACACTTTTTGCTGTTAATGTTTAATGTGTAGCAATAAACAATGCATGGGAGAAGATGCCCTTTGTGGTACACAAGGCCCAGTTATTTTAAGAGTTCTGAAATTTAATATCAGCATTAGAAATGTCAAGCCAAGTCTTTTCTGATTCTGACCTTGAAATAACCAGTAACCTGTTTTTCCTGAAATCCATGCATGACACTATTTCTGTTTTGCTTGACAAGGAAATAAATAGACCCTACATCCAGGGGTGGGCTTTAAAAATTTTAGCAAGAGGTTCTCTACCCAGTTGCTGGGTGGGCGTGGCCATGGTGGGCGTGGCCTAGTCAGCCTCCTGCACCATGGTGAGCGGGGTGTTTTTGCTCTCCCTGGGCTCTGGAGCCTTTCTTTGAGCCTCCAGGAAGGTGAAAACGGTCTCCCCAGGCTCCGGAGTCCTCTGGAAGCTGGAATGGGCCACGTGGGGACTCCTGGGAGAGGCGGGATGAGATAGGTGGGGCCAGTCAGGAGTGGGATTTGGGGGTTCTCCAAACTGCACAGTATTTTAGCTAGAGGCTCTCCCAAACCCCTGCGAACCCCCAGCAGCCCACCCCGCCTACATCTTTACATCATAATCATTTCTTCATCACCATTCAGAAAGGGGCCTGATGCTACATATAAATAGGCTGCTGGATGTTTGATGGTAAAAGGTTGAGTGCCTATATTTTGAGTCTCTGAATTCAACTGTTTATCCAATTAGTGTGTCTGTGTATAGATAACACATAAGATCAATCCAGAAAGGCCTACCATCAGAGACCTTGAGATGAAGCCACTGTTCTCTTCCACCCATTTGTTCCCAGGACCAGCCTTGACCCTCTCCTGCCAATTAACTGGTTGGCCACTCACCTTAAATGCTGTGAGCATTTCTCAGAGGCATAAATTGTGAGGGACCACAGCTTGATCACGTCTGTTAAATGAACTATGATCATCCAAAAATGTTCAGTCAGAAGCAATTATGTAGAAATAGTAATTTCCTGAATTGATCCATAATATAGAAAAACAGACCTCCTTCCATCATCCAGTGCTGGAGTTAATAAATGAAATAACTGAGTAATTTCCTGCTTTCCTCTCTACAGAATAGCATAAATGATGGCTAGTAAGTTTCATAAAATATTGAATTATTTTAAAGTGAGCTCAATTCCCATTTAGGTTTTTGTAATGCATTTGTAAACTTTTGGTTGCATTCATAAAACATAAACTATTATTTGTTTAACTTCATATTTCTGAATTAATGACAATTTCACACATCCTAAACATTTCTAAACCGTTGTTTAGTCAGCACAAATGTAAGTCACTATTTGAGAGAGAGGGACGAAGGGAGATTTCTCTTTAGGATCCAATTCTTTGCTGGGTATCTATCATTTCTTCTCAGCAGAAGCAAGAATATGAGAAAAGGTTAACTGTTAGCTAATAAAGAATACTATTAAAACAATTTCTGAAAAAGACCAGAAATGTCTACTTGAGACTAGAGCATATTTAAACATAATGATATGAAAGTTCAAATTGTGTTACTTCATTTTTGTGGGTTTCTTTACATGTCCAAATTATACTGTATAGATCGGGGTGAAATCTAGCAGGTTCTGACTGGTTCTGGAGAACCAGTAGCGGAAATTTTGAGTAGTTCGAAGAATCGGTAGCGGAAATTTTGAGTAGTTCAGAGAACCAGCTAATGCCACCTCTGGCTGGCCCCAGAGTGGGGTGGGAATTGAGATTTTGCAATATCCTTCCCCTGGAGTTGGGAGGGAATGGAGATTTTGCAGTATCCTTCCTCTGGAATGGGGAGGGAATGGGGATTTTGCAGTATCCTTTCCCTGCCACCCCCACCAAGCCACACCACGTCCATCAAGCCACACCCACAGAACCAGGGAGTAAAAAAATTGAATTTCACCACTGGTATAGATATTGTAGCCACTGAATACATGGGCATGAGTTTGTTCCTTTCTAAGTTTGGTCATAAGCTGCTTTCCCCCCATGAAGCTACAGGACAGAGAGACATGCATTGCCTTGCTGGTGGGAGCCAAATATGGAATCAGTCAAGTGGTTAATAGCAAACTCAACATCGTAACCTTGCTGGCGGAATTTGCTAACATAAGCAGACTGGAGCTCACTAAAGAATCTGACAAAGTAAGCATGGTGAAGATCTACCTCCAAGATATAAAGGTAAATATATTTCATATCAATTTCGATGCATTACTCTGTCAGGAACATTTCAGCTCATCATGTTTCCCATCTTCTATACAAGGTGCTCACTGTGCTGCTGGAATCCAACAGTGCCAAAGATCTGGCTTGTCTCATCAATGGTTACTATAGAATGTTTGTAGATTCAAGCAGCTCCATATTCATCTGGAAGGAGAGAAAACCTCAAATGCACCGGATTTCTGCTGAGGAAGGTAAAAAGCAAGTTTTTCATAAATAAGTAAAGGAGCGAGAGGAATGTTCCAAGCTCAGTAGTACACCTGTTGCTAGAAATACGTGCATATATTTAGCACACTAATGTCTCAGCGTGTTATGTATTCTTCTCTATACAGCTTTATTGCCCACTTTATTTATGTGGGGGCAAAAAAGCAAAAGGGTTCTTAGAAGCACCATTTGAGACGGTCATTGAGAGAGACCGAAAGGATGTGGGAGATGTTTCTGTCGCATTTGAATGTGAACTCATCTAATTTCAGGTGCACGAACCAACACCAGAGTTAATATTCAAGGCACAGTTCTCATAATTCCACATGCAATCAAAATTACCAGGCTTCCTATAGTTAAACCTGAGCCTACTTTTCCCCATCTAGATCCCCATAGTCTCCACATACCGAGACGGACGTTCAAAAACATCACTTAAGACAGTTGCTGTTATCCTTTGGGTGCTGCTGAGATCAGTATTCCAGATATGTACAGAGGAATCCTTTTTCATACTTAGCTGTACAGTCATCTTAAGGATCTTTTCAGGGAGGTTTTATTTCAACTGTGTTCTAAGTTTGCTTGGAAGGAAGGTGCAACTCCAAGGAAATTGTCTGTATGTGTTTTGCAGGATACGAATCTAGAACCTGCAGTGACTCTGAAGAATCTTCTGAGCCAGATTCCTCCTTGGACCGTTTCTCAGACACACATTCACCTAAGTACAGCAGTACTAGTCCCCCAATTGAGGAGGAAGGAGAGCAGCAAGAGCTGGAGCAAGAAAGGAAGGCCTTGGAGGCCAAAGAAATGAGTTTTTGCAATGGGTACAGCATCAGCGACAGCCTTTCAGAAGCCTCTGATTCAGCCAACACAGAAAGCAGGGGGCCGAAGTCCAGTGGCTCAAGTGACTCTCTGGATGCCTTGGAAGAAGATGATTTAGAAGCGTGCTCAGCAAGCAGGCTGGATATTTTTCAGTTTTCTAACTCTGCTCTTCAGAAATTGGCCAATAATGACAAGATGCTTTTCGGTGCGGATGGAGATGAGGAAAGCGGAACATCACAAGAAATTTTTTTTTCTTTCCTCCTGCCGCCTCTGGTATCCAGTCCGGGTCTTCCACAGCCAGAAGAGGAATCCAGAAAAGAAAACGGTGTGAGCATTCTAGAGTCCAAGTTGGCCCAAAGCAACGTCATGGACTACTACAGCCTCTGTGCCAACCTCTCTCCAGCCAGCAGTGGAGGGAAGAATACCCAGAGTGACAGTCCTGAAAGCTGCTCTTTGCAGGAGCCTGAAGACCATGAGAAAATCAGCGAGGGCCGGGCTCCTGTCTTTGTCTTGAGATCTCCCCCTGGCTTTGAAAAGATTAATTCAGATGATAACATCTGTGATGGAAACAAAAGGATGGCCCCAACAGAGCCACAAGCAGGTGAGTTAAAAGATAATCCCTGGAATATCTCCATTGTGGTATGAACCTTCCAAGGTCTTTTAAATAGGAGTGTTATTTTGACTGCTACCTTGGCAATCCTTGTTGGTCTCTTCCATATTTCACACCATTACTCATGGGGTCTCACATTCTCACACCTGGTAAGAGGAAGGAGGAGTGATGGCTATAGTAGCAATATGAGGCCCTTAAAATAATTAAAGCTGATTGAGTCGCTTATTGAAATCTAGCTGTTATTAGCTTTTCCTTTCATATTCAAAATATTACTCCTCATATCTGCCCAGTATTTTGTTTCCATTTAGGCATGGGTGCCTAAGGCTGAGAGTTAATGGCTATTCCACAAGACCTATTGCAAAGAAAATTCCAGTTCAGGGTTTCATATTATTACATTTCCTCTGATGTTTTTTTCTTTTAGTTGCTAAAAGAATCAATATAGGGAAATAAATTTATTTGTGTTCATGTAACTATAGGTGGTGGAATGATTGTGTGAGAATGTTTTAATGTAGTAAAAAAAAACGAGAAATGTACTACTACTACCTACTACCCTGTGGAAACAGGATTTCTCTAGTCTCTCTCAACTTTTCATCCCTTTGTGCTATAAAAAGATTACAAAAGTGGATGGAAGAGTATGATGGGTAAGTAGGTCTTCAACTCTGTTTGCAGTGGTGACGCTTTTGAGCTGGTTACAATAACTACTTTTCAGTGACAGATTGAGGGAGGCAGGACATTAGATAATGCCTAACATTTCCATAGTTTATTAGCTTGTAGAAAGAAAGGAATTGAATGCATCTTTAGACAGCTCACACGTATCATCAGCAACATAAATCTTTTCACAAACGACTTTTGAAATAGGACAGAAAAGTAATTTTCCATATTGATGGCCTCTTCTTTATTTTTTAGGTTCTGAAATTCTACCCCTACATCGTTCCTCAGAGTTACCATCTTGTGGCAGTTTGGATGAAAACATCCTGTCAAGGCAAAGCAGAAGGGTGAAATCCAGGCCAGAAAAAGACCCAACGTGTGCCAATAATTTGAGGAAAAGAAGGTCCTTCCTTGAGACAAATTATACTTCCCAAGTTAGTTTCCCCGAAGCTTCACCACATGCCCTGGAAACCAATGTTTGTTGCAGTAGAAATGCTATCATTTCAGGAGCTTCAAACCCCGCAGGTGACACTTTATTGAAAGAACCCAAGCAAATTCCCAATCTTCTTCAAGCCACACAGAAATCCCAGGTGGTCCAAAATTCAACCTCTTCATCTGACTCAACAGAAATGGGGCAGAATTCATCAGTACCCAATTCAGTCTTGAGCCTGGCCTCTGTGCAGGCAAGTAAAGGAAGCTCAGACTCAAATGATTGCTCTTTAAACTCTTTTTATATGCCCCCCCATCAGAGTCCACATTTAAGTACATCAGAAATTAATTTTCACCCGGAAGGTCTTGATCCCACTTGTGAAGAAAAAACGGAAAAGCTTACAGAAATAGCTAGACTGGTTCAGGGACATTGTGAAGTAAAAGCAAAGGGTTCCATAAAGCAAGCACTTGACAAAAAAACGAGTACAATCAAAGCTACGCCTCCAACAGGAATCAGTTATGTATTGATTGAGGAAATAATACACACTACCACCAAACCTTCAGGGTTTCAGAACAGCATCCAAGACAAACCTTTGTCTTTTACCCCAGTCTTGGACCTGGATTCTCTCCCTGCAGAGAAAGCTGAGAAACAGGAACAGGTTGTGTTAGATCCCTGCAAGAGAGTCAAAAGTGACTCCATCTTGTATGAATCCAGCCAGGCCCTTGGAGACTTAAAGCTTGAAGAAGGTATCAGCCAATTGTCAAATAAGGGTGCTACGCAGAAATCGGGAGATGAAAAACATCTGGGGATTTCAAATGTAACTGAACTATTTTTCAACTGCAGTAATACATCAGGCCAAATTTGCTGGCCAAATTTCAGTTCAGCAGCAGAAAATTCAAAAATCTGTCAACATGCAGATAATAAGTGCCAAGGAATTACTAGCCAAAATGGCCTGGGCGTTAATAATTTATCTTTAAAAGATGGTGTCATAAATCAAGTCCCAGCCCACTTATCAGCCATGAGTATGTCTCAGAATCTGTGCCAATCTACAGACATTGCTGGTGACTTTAAAACAGAGGGGAAAAACCTCACAGGAAATGCTCTCATTACAGATTATAAAAATAAGAGATCCCATTCACGAACGACTTCCTCAGAGGAGAACATAGAACAGAGCAAAAGTGATAATTCAGCTGGACAGAGTTACCCTTCATTTGACATTTTGCCGAAGGCTGCCAGACCCAGTGAGAAAAACTGTACTTCAGAGCTATCCTTTCTATCTTCTGACAATGCAACTGGAGGTGCAGTGGCATTCAGTGACACGGGTCTACCAGGTTTAGTGAATTCTGAGGAAACATTTACACCCAGACATAAACTGGAGAGGTGCAGCTGCCAGTTGTCTTATGCAAGCTGTTTCCATGGGGTAGAAAACGAAGCGGAATTAGATAGCATCAAACCCTTCGCAAGTAGCATTTCTGAAGGACCCTTAACAACTCCACCTTCAACAAGAAACCCACTGCCTTCAGATTTTAATCCCGCCAGGCACCGCCAAGAACATACTTATGTGAATAGGGGCCCCAGAGATTCTCAAAATTACAGTTACATCCCAGAATTGCCTATCAAAGAACTGAGCTATATGAAAGAAAAATGGTCTGTCTCACCATTTGACTTCTGCCATTTGTTAGGGGATGTAGTAGAGCTGAAGGAAATTTTACGGCGGTCTTCAGGAAACCGAAGAAAACATCCAGAGGACCAATGCGCTGCCCTTTTTTCAGAAAACGAGAATGCCTTGTATGTGGAATCACAGAGATTTTTAGATAATTGCCAGATGATTATCAAAGCACAAGGGCCTTCTCCTGAGACACCAATCATAGTTCAAAAGACCTTCCAAAACCTTCTCCAGTTGACGGAAGTATGCCTACAGTTCACAGACTGTGGCTATTGCAGTAGTGGGCACATAGACCTTAAAACCAACCTGAGGGATGTTTTATGTAGCTATCAACAGTTTTTGGAGGCATGTAGGCAAACTCATGAGAAGGATTACTCCAGCCTAAACTTAAAACTATGTGTGTGTCAATATACGGCCCTCACTGCTTCCCTTTTCTGCCTTATACAGCAGTTCAAAGCTTCATCCTGCACATGAGATGGATTTGCTAAGCTGTCTTTTCCTGCTTCTCCTTTCATTGCACTAACAGTACAACTATTGTTAAATTCATTATAAAGAGAATTAGCTATTTTGAAAACTTGCATATTTTTGTGACCCTCTGAGTTGGCCTCATAAATGTAACCCTGGGAGATTCTAATAAAAGCAGGGGATGTGTAAAAGAATGGCTTGAAGGAAAACTGAGGCAATTGTTTGGTTTCATTTGTCAATGGATATTAATACTCGAAGCTTGAATGAAGTCAAGGGAATAAGTCATTTCTCATAAAAGTCATAGACAGTATGCTAATTCACATCCAACTTTACTCTCCCATCCCTTTCCCCTTAAGTGAAGAAGACACGAGATTTATCTTTTCTGAAGGTCTTTTCAATATTAACTGCTGTGGATAAATACTACTTAAGAATAGCTCGAAGAGAATGCTGTAGGTCAAACTGGACAGATCTGCTGAACATATTATCTTACAATGTTAGCATGTGCCAAGTTGTGGAAATGTTGATCAAGGTTAAAAAAACCGTACCATAGGTATCTGTCTTTTGTGTGGGACTCTTCTTTTTGTGTTTTAAATAAATGCACCTGGAGTATGTTTCAAAGATACATTTAAAAAAAAAGATCCAGTGATGTGTAACTGATAAGATGCTGGACAAAATAGACCCTGATTCTTGTTTACCTAAGCCATGGAGGTTCACTTGGCAATTTTAGGCCACTGACTCTTTCAACCCAAACTGTCTGACACGCCAAGGGTCACAGGCAGTGAAGCATCACAGGCAGCGCAGTGGTATAATGGGCTGTGAGAATAACCTTGGGAAACAGGAAGAAGAGCTGATGCTTACATAATGGTCCTGCCTCCTGTTTCCCCAGGATTGTTTTCACAGCCCATTATAGGTGGTAGCAGTTTTTCTTCACCCAGTTGCTTTTACTTTCTATTTTAAAGGGATGCTCCCCTTTATAATAGAAGACAACTTTTGAACAGTATTTTCACCCAATTGCTGAATTTTTGTACTTACCAAAAATGGAAGTGATGCATCTCTTTATTATACCTAATTAATAAAGACCTAGTTAATTAGCAGGAAGTAAGCTCTACCATAGTGGCCTTGCTTCTGAGTGCCTATGCAGGCTAGCACTGCAGAGCATTTGATAATATCAAATATCCTGAATTTTAGAACACTCCTAATAACATAATTAGTCGACTCCGCTATGCTTGGAAGGGTAAATAATGGTGGCAAGGAGATTTAATCTGAAATTAGAGCAATAAAGCATTTATGTTAAAAAAAATTAAATTGACATAACCTCAGCTCCTTTGCCTATGGGTGCAAGAAAAGCTACCGATTCATTTCATTATGAACGACTCATTGTTTTCAGCAAAAATCCCCAGTAATAACTGCAGTAATTGTAACGTAAAACAAACAATACTTTAATCCTTCTAATAGATTTACCAAGAATAAGCAGTGAAAGACCCAATCTTTTCCCCAAGAAGTATAGTAAGCAGAAATGAAGATCAATTAAGTAATCATTTACTCTCCCCACATGTCTATATATAGTAATGCTGGAGTCAATCTCCCATAATTTACAACTGGAAATTTTAATCGTTGTAATCCAAAATATCTGGAATGCAATTGGGTAAAGGAGACTGTTGTAGGTTACCAAAGACAGACCAAATCTTGTTTTCTCATATTTGTCATTGTGTGTCTTTGAACCCTTTTGTCATTGTGTGTCTTTGAAGATGTATCCCTTTCCAGGAGAAACTGCAGCTTTAAGTGCTTCTTCCCAACTCTTTGTATCACAGAAAGTTGATAAGGCATCGAACACTAAAAGAAATGCATTGGATAGTTACCAAAAATGTCATGAAAATTACAAGGAGCATCAAATCCAATCATGGCATAACAGAGCTTCTATAAAACAATGCCCATCCTCTGTATTTTTAGACTCTTATTTTCTAACAATAATTTAAACATGTTAATAAGGAGTATGCAAGATTTGTGATCTTTAATACAGCATGACTCCTTACATTCAAGGCTTTCCTACTTTGCTCAAGGTAGACCTCTATTGTTTAGTGCCTATTTGCCCATATCTCATAGGACAGCTCCCCTACGTTAGGACTACGTCTACCTAAGGAGCAGCAATTTCTTGAACAGTTCATCTTTGATATGACATTTTGTGCCCTAAAAAGTACAATAAACAAAAGTGAAGATCAAAAGTGAAGATCAATTCTGTAGACAACTGAGTCCAAAACACCAGTGTGCACAAATCAACTGTGCAACCATTGTCAGAAAGAGGTAATTTAAAAAAAAAAAAATGGACCAATACCATCCATGCAAGTTATCGGGAGTTAATTTGCAACAGCTATGATAATTCCAGCTATAAATTGTATAGGAAAGCTGGTGGTAATACTATGCCAGCAAATAGATGGCAGTGAATTCTATCAACGGGCGTGTGCATTACTTACCTTGGTTGATTGCTAAGGTGGTCGAGTGGTAATTTTTTGCATTGGTGTTTTTTACCATGTACTCTTGAATAGGCAATCGTGCTGTCGGCAGATGTCTTTCTTGGGCAATTTGGAAAGTCAGTTTCTACAAAAACAAATTATATATACTAAAAGGAGGAAGGGAGGAAATGATTCTTTATGGCAGCTTTTTTTAAAAAGAATTACATCTGGCTATTAGATTCTTTAAAAAGCTCATGATGCCTATCCTCCAAGTCCAGAAGCTCTATTTTAATTATGTTAGCTAATCGCTCACCGGAAAATTATATTTATGAAGAGATAAGTTCCTGCAGTTCACCACTAAAATACTACCCAGCTATTTCTGTAAGAATATAATATGTTCAATATACTTACTTTTTGAATGCTTTCATCCACCAGCCCTCCCAAAATATGTACTTTTTGTGGATCAACTTCCTCGAGAACTAAAATGAGAAGAACACAAATAAACATCTAGTAATACAGACAGACTGCATTGTATCATCCTCAGTACGTTCTTCATAATCTTGTTATGTTTTGCCTATCCAGAACACCTCTAGCAAGAGCCAGTAATAAAGGCAAAGAAATACAGAGAACATCAAAACTGGCAGTAAAGGTATAACACTATTATTATGAATGGGGAGCATTCAAAACATACCCTGTCCCTCTACATGGAGCTACTTTTGAAAGTCATTTAAAAATTGCAGCTGGTTCAGAATGCAGGTAGGTGCACTAAACTCACGTAACATCATCTCTTTGGTAGGCTCATTTAACACCACTACTTGGAGTTGCATTGGTCTCGGTATGTTTCTGGATGCAGTTCAAGGTGCTGTGGTCACCTACAAGACCTTTATAGTACAAGACTGGACTACTTGCAGGACTGCCTATCTTTACTTATTTCTACCAATTCCATGAGATCTGACCGGTAGGCATGTTTTGAATTCATGCAATTTAAACAATAACATTTATTGGTATCTAGGAGACTTAACTTCTGTTGCTGCATCTGCCTATGGAACAATTTACCCCTCCGTATCCCAAAATTCAGGCGGCCTGAATCCCAATGGCCAGTGAAAGCTTAGCTTTCTTCTGGGACACTGGGCCAAGAAGCTAGGTGAACCTAATTTTAGGGGATTATTGCAGGGACTATGTTTGCTACCTGGGTGTGATGTGTTTCAAGTTTTGTTTATGTTTTTAACTACTTAATCATATGCCAAGAAGTGTAGAACAATAGATTGATTTTTTTTAAAAAAAATGCATGTTGAGAGTTTGGGTAAAAACTTCATTAATCTCTTCTCATAACATGTTTAACTCAATTAGATACTAACTGTTCTGTCACTGGTGGCTTTGGCAGCACACAGTCCTACTAACTAGCTCAAAAATATATATCACAATTTGGGGAATTTAGAATCTCTGCCCACTTTCTCCAAGAAATGCCATATATTGCATCTGTCAAGCACCAGAGACTTTGGGAGATCCAGGCAGTTCAAGTGTGTATAAAGATTTATTTTTATTCAAAAAGTTTTATTAGTCAAAAAAAGGTTTATACAAATACATATCAGGTATGGTAAATTTTCATTTTTCTTATCTAAAATAAGAATTTTACTCAAATTTTTTAACACATACAACAGCCATATGGCAAGCAGGTGACACGAAGTAGCTAAGTTTACAAATTTTAAATACGTAATAAAGAAGGGTCAAGAATAAACAGAATATCGTACAAAAGAGAATAAGGAAAACCAACACAATCCCAAATATCTTTATCACTTCCTAGTTTTGGATCTCAGAACTCTGGGTTCAGCCTGACCCAACTCCAGGGCATAACAGCGGCAGCCGCTCAGCCCCATGATCTATAACCTCCCCTTCTTCAATTCCTGGGTCATCTGATTCCAGGAGGGCTTTGTGTTCCTCCACATAGGCCGTAGCCTCCGCAATTGTACTGATTTTTTTCGTAATGCCCTCCCGGAAAATCATCAATCCCTCTGGCATCAGCCATCTGAAGCCCACTCCCTTCTGGTACAATTTGCTTGACAAAAAATAATATTTCTTTCTTTTTTCACGTACCTGTCTGGGAATCTGCCTCAGAATAGCTATCTCCCTGCCCCTAGTGTGTATAAAGATTTATTGTAAGCTCAAGTTCTCTACAAGAATCTGAACTACCAACGGTCAAAGGAAACTAGGAATTAAAAATAGAAAGGAATCCAAGGTGGACTGGCCTAAAATGTCTTGTGGCTGTGAAGGGACTCCTGACTAATGATGCGTTTGACCCCTCCCTCAGGCTCAGCCTGGTCATCTCCTATAGAAGCCCTATTACTATTCCTACAAGGTTCCACGACACTACTAACCCTTTTTCCATTTCCTTTTTCATCCAATCAGAATGTGGGAGCTTTGTTCTAGAGTAGGCATGTCCAACCAGCAGCCCAAGCAGCTTTGGATAGCTGATCATTCAGCCCCCCAAGTTTATAACCTTTTAATATTATTATGGGATTTATATACTGTACATTAGCTATATTGTATATATTTTATATGTGTCCCAGGACAATTCCTCTTCACTCAATGTAGCCCAGATGAGCCAAATGTTCTATACTGTACGCTAAATTTAGTAGGGAATTTTGTAATGGAGAGGCTTCTAACCACTCTTTATCTCAATTTCTCTTTTCCTTGAATACTTACACAAAATGGGTCAAAATCAAGGGTGGATAGCGAACCAGTAGCGCCAGGATTTGAAACTCAATACTGGTCAAAATGGGATGTCCTATAATACAGCTGACTTGGTGGAATTAGTTGGGTCTGTTCTGAGGCAAATTTAACTCTAGGGGAGAGGGGCAGGGTAATTGATTCTTCTCTGTGTTGCTACGTTAACTCTCTCCCTGGGCCAGTTAAGCATGCAGTGAAAACAGGATCATCGAACAATATGTTATTCTACTTATTCTACCTTAATTCTCCAAATTGTGTAGCGGTCTTTAAAAAAGGACTAAAATCAGAAAGACTGAAATAGAAGTGCTGCCAAAAGTGTTAGTCACTGCCTTGGTTCAAAACAAAATGTCTGGGTGTGCTCATTCAATTTTTTTAAAATTCTGCCTAACAAAATCTACACAATATATAATACAGAAGAAGTGTAATAATTATGGTTTCTATCTGACGCTAATTTCTCCTTGCCTGCTTTGTGAAGGGTTTTTTTTCCCCTCCTTCCCAGCTCCAATGAGCTTACTCACTGGACTCTTTTGAAGAATTTTCCTTCCTCATTAAAAAATTATTCTTAATTATGTTTTATCTGTCTGCAAACTTTACTGTTTTCCAAAGCTTGCTGGTGCTCTCAGCAAGCTTGTGTTTAGCTGGTGATGTTATTTTGGCTAAATAAAACATTAAGTGCTGGTACTTGAGTACTGGAAATGAAGGGAACAATGTTATTTATAGATACCATTTACACTATCATTTTCTCATATCTCCAGTAAGAGTATTTCTGGCTTAAAGGGCATCAAACTAAACTACCATCTGCTTAATATTATAGATTTTTTTCTATTTTGAGATATACCCTTCTAATTATTGGTAGTGATTAGCTCTATTTTTGCTCTAAAGGTTACTATATATTCCATGGTAGTCCATATTATTTTATGATCTTTTTTAAAAATACACTATAAAAGCAGTTCCCAACTTTTCCACTTTGGCTGCCTGGCCTGGCAGGGGGAGGCACGTGAGTGGCAAGTGTATGCAGGCATGCACAGCTCCATTGGTGGGAAGGTGGGCGTGCATACCCTCCACTCAAGCAATGGAGCTTAAGGCGTGAACGGAGGGTGCTTGTGCTCACATGCAAAGCTCCACTCGTATGAACAGAAACTGCCCGCATGCGAAGCTCCATTCGCGTGAATGGAGCTTTGCGCGCAAGCCCTCTCCTCTCACATGAGTAGAGCTTTGCATGTGAACACAAGCACCCTTTGCTCAAGAGCATTCTGCTTGTGAAGGCAAGGGTCCCGTACGAGTGGAGCTTTGCGCGCACGTGCTTGCCGCCACCCAGTTTCAGGTAGTGGGCCGTTGCGCAAGGATTGGGGAACCCTTGCAGTATTTATTTATTTATTTATTTATTTGTTTGTTTTATTTATTTTATTTTATTTACATTTATATCCCGCCCTTCTCCGAAGACTCAGGGCGGCTTACAGTGTATAAGGCAATAGTCTCATTCTATTTGTATATTTTTACAAAGTCAACTTATTGCCCCCCCAACAATCTGGGTCCTCATTTTACCTACCTTATAAAGGATGGAAGGCTGAGTCAACCTTGGGCCGGGCTTGAACCTGCAGTAATTGCAGGCTGCTGTGTTCTAATAACAGGCTTCTAACAGCCTGAGCTATTATGGCCCTTCCGTAGTAGAAGGTCTGCAGCTTCTGCTTAGTGATTTTATATCAACATTTAATTCAATTTTTAGATTTCCACAATAGGAAAGGCTTGGTATTTTAGATTCAGTTATTCTTCCTAATCAAAGAGTTTCATAAATATTCTAGAATTAGGAACTTGGTGTTACTCACAAGGTCTATAAACTTAGCTCCCTCCTTGTTCAATATATTCATGAATTCATAGACAAAGAAATTTTCAGATTCTAACTTTCAGCCCTCTAGAGCAGTTACCAACCAGTGGTCTCCAGACCACTGGTGGTCCACGAGAAAATTTTGGTGGTCCACAGAAAAATTATTTGCATTTTTTAATACTGTACTAAATACTATTTAGCTTTTTTTAAAAATTCATATTAGTGGTCCATGGGATTTAAAATTATGAATTTTGTGGTCCCTGAGGTCCAAAAGGTTGGCGACCTCTGGTCTAGAGTAAAAGACATGAATTCCCCACTCTTTTTTAATGGAGATGATCCTTTCAAGAGTTTCAAATGGCCTCAGATGCTTACTTAATATTTTTGTGCATTACGGCAAGAAAAATCACCTTGGGATATATTTCCAGAAGACTAAAGTACAAGCAAGCTCTCTACTTAAAACCAGTTGTTTAGTGACTGTTAGAAATTACAATGGACCTTGAGTTACTTACAACCTGGTTTTGACAGCCTCCTACCCTCCACAATCACATGATCAAATTTTGGGCACTTGGCAACTGGCAACGTTTGCAGTGTCCCATGGTCACATGATCACAATCGTGCAATATTGCAATTTTTGCAATTTTTTTTGCTGGAAACTAGTGTTCACTTCCCATTTCCAGCAAAAATGCCTACTGGGTATATTGGGTTCTCTTAACCATCACCGTGTTCATTTAATGACCATCATGACTTTTGCTTTTGCAAAAGTTTGGCTTATGCTTTTAAGTCAAAAACTATCTAAAATGATCTTTCCTAAATCATTTAGGAAGTTTCACTGGGTAACAGACAGTAGCAAGTGAGGAGTTTTAAATATCCAGGTGTAGTCCTTCAAGACTCAGGATCATGGGATACAGGTATTAAATCTGTATTCTTCTAGCCTCACAAAGATTCTTCAACTCTTCTATTTATTTATTTTTTCACAGAAGAAAACTCATTTTACAGCTCTAGAACTATTCACTGACCAATGCTTGGCTCAGTTGCTTATAGATCTCCATTCCATTCTTATCCAAATTACCGGTATAGGCTGATTTTTGAAGAAATAGTACAAACTAAGTCTATGCTTCAAGCTCTAAACTTTGCATTCAATGCAATTCTAAGGCTAAAAGTGGCCAGATGAGGAAATAGCTTTGTTGATCCTATTACTTTTAGCCAATAAATTCCAGTTGTTTTGGATTCTAGTGATTTTTAGAACATTTCTCAATTTCCGAATTTCCTCAAATTTATGGTGGCTGGGAGTTATCAAACGAAGGCTCTTACACAGTGAATACTAGAATGAGAGAGGCCTCATTCAAATTGATCCCATTACAGTTTAACCACCGTAGATGGATGTCAGCTAATTATGCTGACTCACCATCTTCCCCATTTCAACAAGGGCTTTTCTTCAGAGCCAGGTCAATAGTTGGCCTTTAGCATTTTTATATGGGAGAGGTAATAAAAGTTCCTATAGTTAATCAGACTTGCCCTTGCAGGCAATAAATCCATCCATGCATTCACGTTAACAAGAAGATTCCATTTTCCTTTATTGTTAAATGCCCGAGATCAGTCTGAAGAATCTTATATTATTTCCCTTCTATTAGATAATGATAGCCTTACTGTAAACAAAGTTTTACACAGAAGCTGTACAAACAGCTGACTTCTGATCTATATGAGCAATATGATCATACTGGCTCCATTGATCTTTGGAAATGTATAAATGAATTTCAACTTAGTAACAATTTAGATTATTAGATTTTAAAATATAATTTATAACTAAATGGTTCATTTACTGTATGGACTGAATAATTAGATTTAGATTTTACTTAAAATTCATTTTATAGTACTTTTTATCTTATTTTACAGTTCCTTTTATGTTATCTAATGTTAATTTTTAAGTCTTAGTAAGAGTCCAGTGTTGCATTATTTCAGCAGTGCTGCAAAAACCTTTAATTCCGAATCCTCACCCCACCAATCAAGACAGATTCATTTTCGGTTCCTAGCCACAGTATTTAGAGAAAGAGGAAGTGCATCAGCAAGCACAAGCCTGGATTCAGATGGGCTGAACTATAGTTACCCTACTTACTGCTATTCTTACTGCGTTCACAAGTATAACTGTTGCTTAGTTTGGCATATAAGGCTACTTGTCCCAACTGGATGCTAGAATATATGGCATTAGCTGACAGTTCGTGCGGAAGATGTAAAATAAGTGGAAACAAGTTTAAGTTGATTTGAAACATACATTAAGAAACCCCAAATCCAATTATTACTCGTTTTAAAATAAGAACACCACATTTTAAACAACCCCAAAGCTGCAATATACCATTATCGGAATCTGGTGTGAGATATACAATCATGTCCAAAGGAAATAGGTCAAGATAACTTTCTGCAGTAACATCCATCTGAAAAAGAATGCAACATACATAAATGGGATTTTAAAAAATCCTTTTAGAGAGGCCACTTGTGCAGGAATGAGAGTGCAATTTTGGAAAAACATGCCACTCTGACTATCCATTACTATTCTACTGAAAAACACATTTTGAATCAAAACAGCATTTTAGCCCAATTTAAACCTAATAGTATTTCACAACACTATTGAAGATATTAAACTACAGGACTTCTTAAAAGCAACTATTCTGTGCCTAATCATGTTGGGACGGCAAATAGGACCCAGCTATTTTAGGTAATTATCGTCCAGTCTCCAACCTTCGCTTTGTTGCGAAGGTTGTAGAGAGTGCCGTGGCGCGACAGCTACCCCAATACCTGGATGAAGACGTCTATCTAGACCCGTTCCAGTCCGGCTTCCGACCCGGATACAGCACGGAGACAGCTTTGGTCGCATTGGTAGATGATCTCTGGAGGGCTAGGGACAGGGGTTATTCCTCTGCCCTGGTCCTATTAGACCTCTCAGCGGCGTTCGATACCATCGACCATGGTATCCTGCTGCACCGGTTGGGGGGATTGGGAGTGGGAGGCACCGTATATCGGTGGTTCTCCTCCTATCTCTCCGACCGGTCGCAGACGGTGTTGACAGGGGGGCAGAGGTCGACCGCGAGGGGCCTCACTTGTGGGGTCCCTCAGGGGTCGATTCTCTCGCCCCTGCTGTTCAACATCTACATGAAGCCGCTGGGTGAGATCATCAGTGGTTTCGGGGTGAGATACCAGCAGTACGCTGATGATACCCAGCTGTACTTTTCCACCCCGGGCCACCCCAATGAAGTTGTTGAAGTGCTGTCCCGGTGTTTGGAAGCCGTACGGGCCTGGATGGGGAGAAACAGGCCCAAGCTTAATCCCTCCAAGACGGAGTGGCTGTGGATGCCGGCATCCCGATTCAGTCAGCTGCAGCCGCAGCTGGCTGTTGGAGGCGAATTATTGGCCCCAAAGGATAGGGTGCGCAACTTAGGTGTCCTCCTGGATGATCGGCTGTCGTTTGAAGATCATCTGACGGCCGGCTCAGGAGGGCCTTCCACCAGGTTCGCCTGGTTCGCAGTTGCGCCTTCCTTGATCGAGATGCCTTATGCACAGTCACTCATGCGCCTGCTACCTCTCGCTTGGATTACTGTAATGCTCTCTACATGGGGCTCTTGAAGTGCACTCGGAGGCTCCAGTTAGTCCAGAATGCAGCTGCGCGGGTGATAGAGGGAGCTACTCGTAGCTCCCATGTAACACCGCTCCTGCGCAGACTGCACTGGCTGCCTGTGGCCTTCCGAGTGCACTTTAAGGTGTTGGTTACGACCTTTAAAGCGCTCCATGGCTTAGGACCTGGGTACTTACGGGACCGCCTGCTGTTACCACATGCCTCCCACCGACCCGTACGCTCCCATAGAGAGGGACTTCTCAGGGTGCCGTCCGCCAAACAATGTCGGCTGGCGGCCCCCAGGGGAAGGGCCTTCTCTGTGGGGGCTCCCACACTCTGGAACGAGCTTCCCCCAGGTCTACGTCAAATACCTGACCTTCGGACATTCCGTCGCGAACTAAAGACACATCTCTTTATTCGCGCGGGGCTGGCCTAAATTGGATTTTTAATGGGAAATTTTATTAATTTTTAAACGGGGTTTTTAGTTTATGGTAATTTAATTTCAGGCTAATTTTAAATAAGTTTTTTAAATGATATTTTAACTTGTATATTTGTATTGCTGGTTTTATCTTGCCTGTACACCGCCCTGAGTCCTTCGGGAGAAGGGCGGTATAAAAATCAAATAAAATAAAATAAATAAAATAAAATAAAATAAACTCTGGAAGGTACCAAGTTAACTATACAGAGAATATTATGGGAAAGGAAAGCAAAGCTACCAATTCTATGCCTTTTGCCTTCTATTGATAAGAACAACTTGAGGAAGAACTATTTTCCTTCAGTGTCATCACTTGGAGAAAGCTAATGCAGAGGGAAAGACGGGAGATATACTTACCAGATAATTGGCAAATCCATCATTCATTCTCAAGCATGCCTCATAAATAGGACTGTTTTTCACAATTCCTGTGAGATGGAGCCAAAAGGGCTTCTGAGCTTTCTTGTTAGACCCATAAAGCCGCCTAATCTGTGCAGCAAGCCGACTTATTTCCTTTGAAGAAGAAGGAAACGCCTCAGTGGGTTTGGGGTTTTTTTTTGGTCTAGATGTTCATATTGGGAACGTATGTCTGGAACTCATTATTTAACAGCAAAATTACACACTTCTTTCTAATAAGGTACAGTAATTCTCTGCCAAGAACTCTGTGAGTTCTCCATAAAGTATCAAATTCTATATGAGAATTTGGAAATGTAGCTCATCTCTTTTACATCTTTAATTGTTAAGTTTCCACACACCAATTTATATTAACGTATTTAATAACTTGAGGGCAAACAAGAGCTACGGAGGGTCACCACGAAGCATATGAATCCAAGAACTGCAGTTTTATTTCAGGCTGATGTAACTGCTCTAAACTTCCTCCTGAGCAATAGCTGTTTAGAGAGCCAATTTGGTGTACTGTTTAAGGTGCCAAGCAACAAACCAGGAGACTGTAAGTTCTAGCCCCACCTTGGGCACAAAACGAGGTGTGTGATCTTGGGCCAGTTACTTTCTCTCAGCTCTAAGAAGCAGGCAAGGACAAAGCATTTCTGATACCTTGCCAAGAAAACTGCAGACATTTGTCAAGGCAGTCACCAGGAGTCAAAACAAACTCAAAGGAACAAAAAACAAACAAAAAAAAACAACCCTGCTTATGAGCATCTCAAAACACTGGATCACATGCTCTGCCATATGTGATTGTAATACACATTTTGATCTTGCAACATGGTCATCAAATTTAATAAAGACGCAGCATGGCCTTCTCCAATTCAAAGAAACATTTGTTCGGCAGGCTGAGGCAAAGAGGCAGTCCCGGAACCAGCGAAATCTGGGCAGGGGACATAATGTATCTGCGGAAAGGATTGCCACTCTTGAACTGGCCTTTTTAGCCACACTAGATGCTGTTTCCAGAGCATGACACCATAGTCTTTTGAGACTGAAGGATGCTAATACTAATAAAAAGCACTCCTTCCATCTATTGCCTTTCAGTGGCCCTAAAGCCCTCTCCATTCCACTTCCAGTATAACTAATTCAAGAGGTAAATCTTAGAAAATATGCTTAAAATCCTGCCAATCCCAATGTTTCTTCAGTTCAAGAGGACTTAGTCATATAACTACAAGCAAGGTATAAAATCTCTCACAGAATATGACTCCTTCATCCAACCTTTTCCTTTCCCCATGGATGCTGCAGAGGTGATGTTTCCTGCACTTTCAGAACTAACTTATAGAACTAACAACTTACATTCCAATCCAGACTTAAATGTGCAGGAAGCTTTCTATTGTTTTCATGAGGAAAAATCAAATGGTCACGTCCAAATTTCTAATTTTTATGGAGTACAATTCTTCAGTCAATATAGCAAATAATACTACAGAATGCAACCTCTTTTTCAAAGTATTGCAAAATAAGTACTCAAGAGCAGAGGCACACTCACCAGTCCTGAAAATCAAATTCCACGTTTTTTAAAAAGAGCAAATAATATAAAGCTACCTTCTTAGTCATGTGACCGGTCAAGCTCATATCAATACACAGCCGAGGACCTGTTGCCTTGGCCTCTAGAAGACGATCTTTTGCAATGGCTTTTAGATCTCGCTTACTAAGTTGAGGAGCAGTGCCTGAAATAGAGAAAAGAGAAGAAAAAAACAATCATCCAGTGGCTGACTACTGAACGACGTTAAGCATACAGGTGAGGCATAAGCCATGATTTTGCAGGGTAGCAATAACTTCTTTGAAAGTGCCTATAAAGCAAAATCTCTCTCTCAAAAAAAATGTTGCCCAGCCTGCCCTATACTTCCTTCCATGTGAACAATATAAAATACTAGCTATAGTAGGGAAACCTCTTTCAGAAAACCCGACCACCATTATGGATCTCACAGAAAGCCTAAGTAAAGTTCCTTGAAGCTTCCAAGTACAGAAAGCAAATTATTTTCCATCGAAGACAGAGACAGAAATTATACTGTGTCTCTTGTACCTTTTTGCTCAGCGTGCTTCGCTTTACGTCGTTCTCTTTCACATTTTCTTTTATCCTTCTTTGCAGAAACAATCTTCTCCCAGTGCCGTTGTTTCCTTAGAACATTCCTCTTAATATAAAGAAAAATAAACAGACACGTATGAGGGAAGAAAAGAAGCCATTTGCAAAGATTTTATCTTATCAAAATTAGGGGTACATACACGTTTGGATGTATGTGAATATGTTCCATTGCTTAAACTTCCTAAATCTTGCATATGTTCATCTAATACAAGTGTACACAGTAGCTATTTATCCTTTCTTTTTCTACCTCTCACACACAGAAAGTATTACAAATTGTAGCTATTTTACACAAATAGAAAGGAAAACATAACCGTGTGCTGTATTTTTCCCAGATAACCACTAAAAAGTGGCAGAATAGTTATGAGTTATTTCTTCTGCCTCTAAAAATGATGCAAATACAGTATTATTTGCTTAGTGCTTTCAGTCAATAGCAGATGTTATGTGTAAATGGCATTTTGGCACACTGCTTGCCTTTCTAAACACATAAAAGAGCTTTGTGGAAATCCAGGAAATATCTTCTATAGAAGTATTTTTGTAGCAACATTTTTAATAATATGGTTGGCTTGATAGTCAGCCAGATATTTAGATTGGATTTGGCATTTTTATCCATCAATTTAGTTCTTGCCAAGGACCTGCTTATTATGATGATGATGCTCACACAGTCAGCCAGATGTTTAGACTAGATTTTTTTTTATCCATCTTTGGAGTGTTCTTTGCCTGAGAGTCTTAAAGATATCATCGCAGGATGTAAACTGTTCCAAATAAAACTGCCTTTTGCAATTGACCTACGGTGATATAGTCAATGCTGATGGTGTTCAAGTGGTTCCCCAGTTATTATTATTATTATTAAAAGATCTTTAGGCCACTGGTACAAAACTGATGTCAACATGACAACTTTTTGGCACCAGTTTAAAAAAAATTCCACTGGCCCAGACATTTTACAGCAAATCTGTTTTGATTCTTGTTTGAATGTGTTTTGTATGAAATGGTAATGTATTATGGTAATTTCCCATTTTCTTCATATTGATATCTTTTAGCTAAAGAACAATAATGAGCTATTTCAAAATATGTAAGTTAAAGGAAAAGGGAAGTAAACAAAACCTTTGTTGCTGCCTACAAACTGGGAAGGAAAAAAGGTCACAATGTGTAAGTACCTACTTTACATATCTATAGGTATGCCTTTAAACAAAGTCATTGTTACAAGACTTTCAGGCCCTTCTTCAATGTAAAATATGATCCCTGTGAACCACTGAGATTCACAACATGAAACAAATTAAAATTGGCCTAATTTGCTTTTGACATGAATGGCTGAAAGCCACTTTACATACCGAACACCAGTTCTCATTTCCTGTAACCTGTTCATTGGATCTTTCATCATTCCCATCAATTTCCAGAAGCTCAAATGCATCCCAGAGATCTTCCCCATGTCCATCTCCATAGTTTTGCTGTTGATCACAATGATCTCCACAAATATTTTTCTCTACTCTCTTCTCAGGATTAGTCATCGTTGTTGTTTTTTGTCCAAACTGCTGTGAAAGCATAAGAAAAAAATGACGTTAAATGCTGGACCAGAGAATTTAATTGGCAGAACTGACACTGCTCTCATCCTACCAGTAAAACAGGATAGTTTTATTCTGTACTACTTTTCAAAAGAGCCCTAAGTAAGCATGTTATAGTAGCCTAGCATTGAAACAAGCGCATAACTCACTGTGTATTCATCCTTTATTCAGAAAATGGAAAAAGGTGTAAACCAGTTTTAACGGGTGCTGATTAATAGCACGGAAAGGGAAGAATTATGCATTGCCAATTCCAGATAGTGAAAGGAGCCTCCTTGTGTAAGAATTTCAGAAGCCTGCAATTCCTCCTGTCATATAAGGTCATATAAAGGCATCTATTCTACTTACAACTTCTTAAGTAACATTGCACAAATACAATCAGTGTATAGTCCAGAAAAAAAGATAAAACAAAATGTGCTTTACAGATAACTTTTAGGAACTCAAACTCAAACTCCCAAAAGCTTTAACCAAAAACTGTCTACCATTGACCTCACCCCATTCCTAAGAGGACTATATGGGGCGTGCATAAGTGCACAAAAGTGCCTACCGTTCCTGTCCTATTGTTTCCTTTCATTGTATGTGCTTATATATAATGTTGTGACAAAAAAAAATACGCAACAGTCAAAACCCTTAAGTAGTTTAAGAATCATGAATTTCAGACCAAACGTCTGTTACTCACTTCCCGTTCATAGCAATTTCTCAACCAGCCTTTCTTTTATTCTTCCGGACACTTTTGATTCACAACGAAAAATTAACTCCACGCTAAGCCTATTTCCTTCATCTGTCTATCCATAAGGCATCATCCAATGAGACTTTCCCTCTACCGGGAACCAGCTGCATTCTGGGAATTGTAGTTTTCACAATGAGCGACGGGACAGGATTGTCTGATTCAGGATTGGGCGGATGGGAACGTGCGTTGCTTTGATTTGGAGACGACGGGGGTGGAGTTTAAATTTGATTCGCTGGCCATCCGTTCTGAAATGTCATCCTGAGTTAGATTTCTTCGTGGAAAGCAAACATACTTTCTTCAATTCTGAAGCCTGATCTCAAGTTTATTGTTTTTTGGGCCAGTCTTGATTTCTTATTATCTTATTTTTTTAATTATGAGTCGCTTGGCAATTAGAAATCAGACGGTCTGTCGGTGATTTGATTGCCATTTCATGTGTGCATCAACCAGGCTTATGTTAAATACCTATATCCTACAAAGGGAAGAGCAGAACTGTATTAACCACACATTCTGAGTGCACATAACTCCGTGAACTTTAAGCTTAGGTCTCCTCTTAAGAAGGCAAAAAGGTAAATGTTCCCCCTCCCACATATGTAAAGTCGTTCCCGACTCTAGGGGGCGGTGCTCATCTCCGTTTCAAAGCCGAAGAAGCCAGAGATGGTCATGTGGCCGGCATGACTAAACGCACGGGACCGCTGTTACCTTCCCACCAAAGGCTTTTTCCACTTGTTTTTACTTGCTTGCGAACTGCTAGGTTGGCAGAAGCTGCGACAAGTAAGGGGAGCTCACCCATTATGGGGCACTAGGGATTTGAACCGCTGAACTGCCGATCTTTCAATCGACAAGCTCAGCATCTTAGCCACTGAGCCACCTCGTCCCTTGTCTAAGAAAACATATTGAAGCCAAATCTGACAAGCAGCCACCTGCATGGTAAACCATAGATTAGGATAGCCGGACTCTTTCCAGAGATTTTGTGCTTCCCTACAGAACTAGATGGTGCCGTTACCTTTTCCATTTGTAACTCCCCACGTTGTCTCTGTCTTTACCTCACATAAACCACCTAAAACTCCCACTATCTATCAAAACACATGACGCACCATAATAAATCTATATTTTTTTTCTTTAATGGATATTCTCTTGGAAAGAAAAAAAAATACACAGGTGCACACACCTAGAAACTCACCTAAAACGATTTTGGAAAATAACTTAAAATGCGTTCTAGAGGAAAACATGGGAAAACAGCAGCGTGGCTATTGATCTGAAAGCGGCTTTCTGAAACCCTACTATCACTTACAAGAGAACAATCCCATTATCAAACTATTTACTAAATCTGCATTACTATTAATCTCCTCATCATTCGCATCACCCATCTCCTCTCACTTATGACTGTATGACTGAAACTTTGTTGTTTGTATCCTTACGATTTATATTGATATTGTTTCCTGATTGCTTGTTTTAAGTGTTGTACCTTATGATTCTTGATGAAGGTATCTTTTCTTTTACGTACAATGAAAACATATGTACCAAGACAAATTCCTTGTGTGTCCAATTATATTTGGCCAATAAAAAAATTCTATTCTATTCTATTCTATTCTATTCTATTTCTATTCTATTCTATTCAGCGAAACTGGAAAAGTGAGTGACTTGCTCCGATTTCTATCAGTTGCATAACTCTCCCTCTGGTCTTTTCCTGCCATTGGTTACAAACCTGCAACTTCCCCCTTTGTGGTGCAATTTATTTGCTCCTGGTGATTCCCCCCTCCCCCCAAGGTTAGAAGAGGGGGCGGATTGGTAGGCGTGGTTTCTTCCGATCCGAGACTAAAGTAGAAGTCTGAAAGCCCCAAACTTCTGTTGTTGCTCTTTCTTTGGGAAACACCATAATGAAGTCGCTTCTCAGCAGCCTCTTGCAGCTCTGGCCTCGAGCATCTGTTTCGGTGAGTGTTACCCTCCATTTAGCCACTTCTGCAGGACTTGATCGTCTCCAGTTAGCTTGTCGAGCGAGAATTTCCCCCCACATATCCCGTTTGTTCCAGTTCTTATATTCCCTTCCCAAACTTCCTTCCAGATACGCGGTGCAATCTTTGGGGAAAATCTTCCGAGGCAGAAGAAAACATTTCTTTTGCAACTTGGATTCTTTTTCCAAGGCAGGGTTTCTCAACCTTGTTCACTTTTAAGATGTGTGGACTCCAACTCCCAGGAATTCTGGGAGTTGGAATCCACACATCTTAAAGTAGCTGAGGTTGAGAAACCCAGTATTAAAGGGTACAAATATGCTGTAAAGGCAAAGGTGGGTTTCAGCAGGTTCTGACCAGTTCTGGAGAACCGGTAGCAGAAATTTTGAGTAATTTAGAGAACCCGTAGTAAAAATTCTGTCTGGCCCTGCCCACATCTATTATCTGCCTCCCGAGCCCCAGCTGATCAGGAGGAAATGGGGATTTTGCAGTAACCTTCCCCTGAAGTGGGGTGAGAATGGAGATTTTACAGTATCCTTCCCCTGGAGCGTGTGGAGATTTTACAGTATCCTTCCCCTGCCATGCGTACCAAGCCACGCCCACAGAACCGCTAGTAAACATTTTTGAAACCCACCACTTGTGCCCACTGTAAAGGGCAGAGGGTACAAAATTGTGCTTGGGAGAAAACCTATTTTGAGTTGGAGAATTATCCAACTGTGATTCAGAAAAGGAGTCTTGGATGGGAATGGTAAACAAATGGGAGCTGGGGAGATTACCATAGTTCTTTCTTGGGCTGGATGCTTTTGGCTGAGAATTTAAAATGGCCACAGGTAGACATCACTCTCTTTTAATATTGAGTTAAGGCCCACAGGCCACGCCAGACTTTCAGAGATGGGGGGCAATGTGGCTGTAGGGGTGGGCAGCAGGGGTTTTTCCCTGTTGGCTTCAGCTTGAGAAAGAGGTCTAGAATTGCCCCAGGTGATGTCTTCATGAAGAAAGGCCATTCAGAATAACTTGCGGCAAAATTCAGAACATAATTGTGTTAAGAAACAGATTGTACCTAGCAATTATTGCAGCTGCGTGAACTCTTTATTGGGAAACTGAATGTTGCAAGAGGTGACTCCATATTGCAAGTACTGTAGGTGTGACTCTGGCTAACATTTTCCCTTATAACGTATTTTCTTTGGAAAAGTTGAATTTGAGTAAAGGTCTCCAGGGAGGTTATTAAAATTGCCAAAGCAGATAACTAAAAGAGCCTGCACACTGATAAAAATATATATGTGAAAACTCATTGAGGCCAAAACTCAAAAAAAATTAAATATAGTTTTTTGTGTGAATTTAAATATACAATTCAATAAAGTATGCAATTTAACACTGCAAAATTGCACCACTTAAATGCAGTGATCCCTTTTGAATATACCTGTTTGCAGATTCAGGGCTATGATCAGAGTGTATCCATATAATCTGAGGGTTGGTACTTTACGTTATATTAGGAGGGTGAGGAATGGGGAAGGCTACAGGGACAATTTTAGTTAAGAGAGTTTGCATAACTGAGACTCCACCTATTTAACCTTTTAACAGGAACGATTTGGTCACTAATTTTTGTGTGTGCCTGTATTATGTTCACTGCAGCTTTCATTCTGATCCATAGTCTACCATTTCTCTTTTCCATTTGACCTAAAAGGAATCTTCAATGTTTGTTAGCCTAATATCACAAATATCAGCTTCATTGCCAAAAAGCAGGTATAGCTCTTATGCAATAACTCACTACCAGATCCTACCTTCTGCTAATTTTTTTTCCTGAGATATTTTTTTCACTGTTTAAAAAAAGAACTTTTTATTTTTTCTTTGCCTGTGTATTTTTTTTATCTTTGGGGGGAGGGTCAGGTGTCACTATTTTAAAAGCAGTAAATAATTTAAAAATGGCTGGTCTGCCAAGTGCCCAAATTTGATGATATGACCACAGGAGGACTGCAACGGTGGTAACGTCAACGATCAATCATAACTACCATTTGTTTAGCACTGCTGCAACTTAGAATGGTCATTAAGTGGGGAGTAACTGCAGTTGCATTCATTCATCTTTGCTTCGCTCCAAAGTACTTGAAAGTAATTATAATAAATCACTTTAAATCCAACAAACTCTTGACTCTCTTAAGTCCTGATAGATAACATTGCACAATAGATAGTAAAAGAGTAGATAACATGTCTGTCTAGATAACATTCCACAATAGACAGTAAAACCTATGTAAAGTCTATGAGAATGAAATTCTGAAAAAAAGACTTTACTGACAGGTGGGGGTGAGTTGAGTCTGCTTTCTGCCTCTTTTATAAGTGATTCAAAGTTAGCAAATGTTCTATAACTTATTTCCCCCAATTCTTCAAGCAAATATGTTATTGGTGAGAATTCATCCCATTGAACAAGGTAATGTGGATAGCTATAAACATTTCCTGCAGCAGTGCTAATTATACAGGCCTATTAAAGAGTTTCAGGCAATAAATAATGCAGTTCTAATTTCACTAAATTTGGGGAGCACTGATGAACTATATGCCATATGTACTTTATTAAATGAAATACTATATTATATATTTCTGTATTATAGCTTCTGCCTCGAACCATGCCTGAGAGATTTTGGGGGAAAAACCAAAATGTAGCCTTGAATCATGCATACCACACAAAAGGAGACAACACCAAGCCAACTGAGCGGTATCCAATGCCCAATAAGAAAGACCTACCACACGATATAATAGAACACCTGGAAGAAGCAGAAGTGACGGTAAAAGAAATCAGTTGGAAAAAATCAGTTCATAGAAGCTTGTATCTATCAACCTTCAACATAATGCTGTTCCTATACAATTGATTAGAGTTTGAGCATTATCAGATTAAAGAGACGTTAGGAGTTGCTTTGTTGGACAGCTGGTTTCTAACTTTACATGTGAACCTAATGATGATTAAGGATAATTTGATATGCTATCTAATACAGGGTGGAGACCTTGGCAACTTTAAGACTTGTGGACTTCAACTCCCAGAATTCCTCAATATATGTTTCTTATTCAGATAAGTTACATACTGGGGTTTAAATAGGTGCAATAATCGGGCTGTGATTAGATGAGAAACAGGATCAGAAAGAGAAAACTTTCGTTTAGCCCTTTTCTGCTCTTCCAAGTTAGCTGGTACCTTTCATAACATAGTAGAAAAGAAAAATGACAATGAAGGCTTGATCAGGTGCTATTTATTTGCTATTCAGACTAATAGTGTAGCTCCATCATGCCATCAAGCCAGAAGAAGCACATCAGTCCTATATCTTCAGAAACCCTCTATAAATCTCAACATCTGGTAACAGAAAACTCCCCAAAAAAGCACCTGTTGAGCTTCATTTTTCAGGCTTACTGTTTTGAAGCAATATTTGCTAGCATTTATTAAAAACTGCCTTAAAACAGATAGCTTATTTGTCCACATAGCCCAATATTATTTAGCTGACATAGCCCAATATTATTTAGCTGGCATTTATCTGTCTTTATATCCTTCCACTTAGAATTTGGGTTTTTTCTGCTTAAAAAGCCTCAGTTGTAAAGTCCTTCTTTTGCTAGGCTGCCTCACAAAGAGAGAATTGAGATCACGCAGTAGTATCCTCATATTTGAACCTCAGCACATTGTTTCAGAGATTTTGCAAATATTCTCAGGACCCAAGAATTCCATTCAGTTATTTAGTGTCTACTCGAATGCAGGATCCACATCTGATTTCTCTCTCTTGGACCTTTTCCTCAGTCATTGTGTGTGCAAATTGAGAATCAAGAACAATTAGGAGGGAATGTTTTTAGCACCAGCTAAGTTGTTGGCCATTTTCCTTCAATGGCTTGGGAGGTAACTGTCTTAAAATGAAAACTCACCCTGCTGTATTTTAGAGGAGCGCTAACAGAGAAACCAACAACAAATCTGAGAACATTATGGTTCAAGAAATACTAGTCCCACTAGAATGTCTTAATACCAAATGGGGAGAATAATTCTGGACTCCTGAATATTTTTCCCTGAATAGTCTTGAATGTGATTTTAAGGTGTCTGACTATTTCCCCCCTCCTTGATTCTCAGAATGGGTTTTTGCCCAATGTGTTTAAAGTGATGGCTAATCGACCAGAAGAATTTAGGGTATTCTTCGCCTATCACGATGTCGTCATGCACAAGAAAACAGGTATGAGTAGCAGTCAAACATGGAAGCTTTGAAGATTTTTTTCTAAACCAATTGCACTAGATTGCATTCCAGATGTATTCCTAAGAATAGAGGTGTAATTTAAGAACCATTGAACTAAAGAAGGTTTGAACCAACATAGATTATTAAAGTACTATGATATCAGAAAGCTTTAAAATAATCTTAAGGTGATGCAGTAGGGCTCTAATACAAAAGCAATTACCGTATATACTCGAGTATAAGCCGAGTTTTTCAGCACGTTTTTTGTGCTGAAAAACGTCCCCTCGGCTTATACTCGGGTCTATACGGCTTATACTCGAGTTTTTTTTTTTAAGCCCTCGGCTTATACTCGAGTATATACGGCTTATACTCGAGTTTTTCTTTTCTTTTTCACATTTTACCGGACGGCTGGGAAGCCCTGCGGTGCAGTGAGAGGGCGGGCGGGGAGCCGCCAGCCTTCTCAGCTGAGGGAGGGAGGGTTTCCCCAGCGTGCCTCATTCCCTCGCATACTCGAGTCCCCAGTTTACCCCAGTTTTTGGGGTAAAATTGGGGACCTCGGCTTATACTCGGATCGGCTTATATTCGAGTATATACGGTAGTTTCCTAGGACAGGGGTCTCCAACCTTGGTCCCTTTAAGACTTGTGGACTTCAACTCTTTGCTGGCTGAGGGATTCTGGGAGTTGAAGTCCACAAGTCTTAAAGGGACCAAGATTGGAGACCCTTGTCCTAGGATACTTCATAAACAATAGGGAGTTAGTTCTGAACTACTGAATGCAGTTTCCCATGTTCTTTATGTGAATGCTAGAAACTAGTAAGTCTGCTGATGGCCTCTTTGAGACTATTGTGAAGTTCAGAGGAGATTTAATTAAAATTCCCAATACATATCACTAGAGTATGGCACTTTTCACCATAAAAGCTATCATAATTTAATTTCCATTATGTATGGAATAGGGTACTAAGTGGTCAACAATAATTAGTAATATGATTGGATTTTGGGGCATCAGAACAGGTCTAGAATGCTATTCAGATGTATGGCATTGTTCTGTCTTTTAGCACCACCAATTTGTTGGTTTCTGATTTCATTTTGGTTATAGAATGTCAGATAAGTGCCCAACCTATTCATAACTATTGTTGCCTTCTTCCTCTTTAAAAACAAACCCAATAATGACTGCTTTTGTTTAAGATTTGGTCATTTGCCTAATGCAGAGAATGCAGTTCTATTCTTGCTTGATTATACTTTACTTAAGATGTCTGTTGATAATGACTGTCCACATTGACTTATGATTTCTGGGAAATGAGTGAATCCTGTTGTGGCTTTGACTCTGTAATGTGCATTTGTACAGTACACTTTGTGGCAAGTGAGGCTTCTTTCAGCATTAAAAGAATATATCCCAGAAGATGGCACATAGTAGTATATATAATTATTAAAAAATACCTTATGTTTGCTCCTACTGGCATAATAAAACATTAACATTTTTAAAAAGCTGATCTTGTATAACTATATGGTATTAGGGGAGGGCAACATTCATACACAACACCAACTTGTGCTTTGGTGAATCTGCCCTGAGACTACTCACCTTTCACAACTCTCTTCCTCTCCAGGAAAGCTAAGTATGGCTGACAAAGAGCTCATTGCTGTGGTTGTGAGTATTGTAAACCGTACTCCCTACTGTGTAACTGTACATAGTGCCTCACATCGGAAGTACTCCAAGAAACCAACTTTAGCAGATCAGGTCAGTCCTCATATCTGTCTTGTTTGTCTCTTGCAAGCATTTTCTTTTCCCTTATTATCATCTAGTTGTATGAAAAGATCTGTAAAATTAGAAAAAATGAATAAAAGAAGTTTGCTTGCTTTCTTCCTTTGCTTGTAGGCTGTCCAAATCCATAAAGACTCTGGGCAGCAAACAGTTTCAGTATGTATGCATGTATTACCTGCCCAACTCATAATGCATGACTCTTAGAAGTGTACATCAATAAAAAACAGAGCACCAAAAATGAATAAAACCAAGCTAACGAACCATAGTCATATAGATGCACATAACTGAGATGGGCATAACAAACATTCACTCTCCTAGCAGGAAAGTGAAAGTCAACATGAAAGCTCAGTGCCCAGGAGAAGAGCCACATCTTCATTGTTCTAGGTAGATAGAGCAGCAGAGAAGATAACTTCTTCCAGTTCCCACAGAGCCCCAGAAACAAGACTGTAGCATGCTTACCCTGTGTAATCTAGTAGGACAGGCAGAAATAATCATGCAGTCCTGCTAATAATCCAGCCTTGTGTCATATAGAGCAGGGTCTCCAACCTTGGCAACTTTCAGATTCGTGGACTTCAACTTCCAGAATTCCTCAGTCAACTTGTCTTCAAGTCCACGAATCTTAAAGTTGCCAAAGCTGGAGACCTCTGATGTAGGGCTTCATAGGCAATAACTTGAATTGCATCCAGAAGCCTATTGGAAGCCAGTACAGCTTGTGAAATTATGATGCTACATGAGTGTAGAATTATGCCCAATATTACCCACTTGCTGCAGTCTGGACCAGTGGTGAAATCCAATTTTTTTTTATTACCGGTTGGGTGGGCGTGGCTTGGTGGGCATGGTGTGGCTTGGTGGGCATGGCAGGGGAAGGATACTGCAAAGTCTCCATTTCCACCCCACTCTGGGGCCAGGTTCTCTGAACTACTCAAAATTTCCGCTACTGGTTCTCTGAACTGCTCAAAATTTCTGCTATCAGTTCTCCAGAACCTGTCAGAACCTGCTGGATTTCACCCCTGGTCTGGACCTTTTACAGGTTTCAAATGGACTTCAAGAGCAGCCTCAATATAGATCTCATTGCAGAAATCTAGCCAGGATGTGACTAAGGTGTGGGTGGATTTCTTGTATTTATATACAATAAGTTCAAAAAAAAAGCAGAAGAAACAAGTTATACAAAAAGAAGCTTGCTCTAAATTCAGATGTTCTGTAATTTTAAAAGATAGCAGCTTAAAAGAAAGATGGAAAGATTACTGAAGAAAACAAAACCAAAAACATTACGCCCCAAAGTTTGTATTTTGCTTTTGTATAGGTGGCTGTGAATTGGAAACTGGCTGATCTAAGTGATCGAGAAGTAGCCATGCTTGAGTTTGCCCTTGCTGTCTGCAGAGCAGATAACATAACGGAAGAGCACTTTCAAAAGCTGGAGGCACATGGATTTGACCGAGAAGATGCCTGGGACATAGGCTCCATTTCAGCATTTTTTGCCATGGCAAATCGCATAGCTCTCTTCACAGATATGCGTCCCAACCCAGAATATTATAACATGGATAGAGAAAAAGACAAGGTCCAATCTTCCAAATAAAGTTTGCTGGTATTTACAAGAATATTTGCTCCTCAGTGCTATGGATAAGTCTGGCTAATGGACTGCAGCACTTTCTATCACATGCTATACTGTACTATCAAAGTTCTGTACTATTTGGTTGATGTAGCCCGTCATGCTTACTTTCATATACTTAAATATTTTCTCACTTTAGAGAATCTAATTCTAAAAAATGGGGCTGGTTTTATTTTTACCTTATTTATAATAATATTGAAACCTAACTTAATCCTGTTGCATCTCTGAGCTTTTCTATTTTAATCAAAAATGTTGATTTTTTGGGGAGTTCAGATTGCAGGTTGGGTTAGTAACATCATCTTAACTGCTGCTCTATAATTACACTGATCAGAATACATAATTCTATCTATAACAGATTTGAGATGATTAGTCAATAATTTTGACTTTAATAATGAAGTACAAAAACGTACTAAGCAATTTTTCCTGGCTTTAAAATGTGTAATTTTAGATTTTTGACATGAATCAGGAATATTCTTCCCTCGATGTTATAAATTACATATGCATAAAACATCTGTAATTAAAATATATTTGAATTATGGTAATCCTTGATAAAACATTTAAGCCAGGAGATTTCCCATTTTCAAAATGTTGAAGTCTGCTATTCTGTTTCTGTAAATGATGAACCTGTGTATTGAATATCTGTGTTGATAACACTGGTTAACTCCAATATATAACTCTTAACAATCTCTGAGGTTGGGATAGTGGCAAATATCTGTAGTTCGAGTATAGGATGACACTTACCTGACATAACCCCCCCCCCCACTATCACAAGACCTACTGACTACACAAAACCCTTATAAGCAGAAGAACATTGACATCGACAACCCCTACATTCTGCTGAAGATGTTACCTAGCCTGCTAAGGAAACATTCAGAACCAACCCACAAGCTCGGAGAACGAACCTCCACTCTCAAACATATATGCATCAACTTACAACCATTTGTTTAATGGCCGTTCAAAGTTACAATGATACTGAAAAAATTGACTAGTTCTCACACTTAGGACCATTGCAGAATCTCCACATTCATGTGATCATGCTTCAGGTGCTTAGCAACCAGCACATATTTACAATGGTTGCAACATCCTGGTTTGTTTTGCAACCTTCCTAGGGAGCTTCTGACAAAGGGGGAAGCCAAATTTGCTTCACAACTACATGATTCACTTAACCGTGGCAAAAAGGTCATAAAATGAGGCATGAACCACTTAACAACAGCCTTGCTTACCAATGGAATTTTCAGATTCGATTGTGGTTGTAAATCAAGGGCTATCTATATAGTTCTTCAAAAATCTTGAATACTAAGTGCTATTATTGGTATTGTAAGTAATTGTTTGAACATAAATATATTGATTTCATAAATCACTTATCTTTTTAAAATTTATTTTCTAATAAAGTACAAAATCTTATTTTTGCTTTCAATTTAGAAGTGGTATTGAAATTTTGTTTAAGTATTTATTTTATGAGTGTTTATACACCTTTGGGGAACTGTTTTTAATAGTTGGCTTATGAATCTTTAATTTCTAGATTTTTCTTAGATTTTTTCTTTTTAATTATATTCCTCTAACCCATTGTTCTTCACACAATGAATTAATAAATAAATGCTAATAAATTCTATCCTAATTTGTTTTCCATGTTAACTTCCCTCCTTCTAAAGAATTACTTATTATCTCATATATCTCATGTACATATAACTTAATCCTAATACAAACATATTTTAATACTCTTCTAGATCTTTTACTTATTCATTCTAAAAAGTATTTATCAATAACCTTTTTTATAAACAATCTTCTTTCATTTGTGATCGTCATTTCCAGCGTGGCCAAATCTCCAAGTTTGTTCCTTGAGTTTGCACCAGAGGGAGCCTTTTTCAAGTTTGCTTGTATTCCTATCCTGAATAATATAAATTATTTCTCTTCCATTTGGTTGCAATATTATACGTTTAAATAAAAACCTTCACTTCTATTAAATCTTTTCCATCCTTCTGAAAAAGCCTTAAATGTAATCGTTTTCTGTAAATTAGTTTATCTGTTTCAATAACACCAAATTTTGTCTCCTCCTCACTTTTTCCTTCAGTTTGCAAGCTTCCTGAATAATTTTATCTCTAGTAAATTCACTAAAAAAACTTAACTGAAATAACCCATAGTCTGTTCAGCACTTTTGAACTATATATGAACATCCTGGGAAGTGTTGAGAGAGGGTAACTGGGCCAAAGCCGGTTTTCATGTATAAGATGGGACTAGAATTCACTGCCTCCTGGTTTCTAGCCTGGCATCTTAACCACTACATCAGAATCAGAATCATGCTGGAAGGGTACCTGGAGGTCTTCTAGTTCAGCCCCCTGCTCAAGCAGGAGATTCGATACCATTTCAGACAAATGACTGTCCAATCTCTTCTTAAAAACCTCCAGTGATGAAGCACCCACCATGACTGAAGGAAAGCTGTTCTACAGGTTAATTGTCCTCACTGTTAGGAAGTTTCTCCTTAATTTCAGTTTGCTTCTCTCCTTGTTTAGATTGACTCCTCTTAAAATCTGCAAGGAAGTGGGAACAGTAACTGCTTATCTTTTTATTAATGAAAGAAAAAATTCTCACCTCATGTATGTTGAATGAAATTCATGAACATCTTCATGTCTGGGGACAGAAAAGCATTTTATTTCTAGTCAAATAAATTTAAACCTCTTTCCTCTTCATATACACATGCAGAAACCAACAGTTTCAAGGCTTCAGCAGAAAACCACTATATAAATGTATTTTTAAGCAACACCAAAGGAGATCAAGAAACCAGCCAAAGCCTCTTAAGTTGGATAAGTAGGAGAAAAAAGTCTGGAACTTAAACTCTGTATAATTTAAGCCCAGTGCCAAATAGGATGAGTCCAAAAAACCGATTTAAGTAGAAACTTGGATGAAGTTTGATAACTCATTATATACACTCACACAACCTTAATTTTAACTTGTTTGAATGTTTAGTTACCAGATAGGTGAGCTAGTTGGAATTATTGTGTTGCTTATTATGTAGCAAGCAAGCAAGGAAAACTATGGGAGATCTCAAGTTAAAACCAGGGAAACTATAATGTTGAATTTGTTCATAAATCTTGTACTCTTGAGTTCCTGAGTAGATGAGAAATCCTTTTGGTTAAAACTAGTGAAGCAATTTAACAGATTCATGGATAATGAAAAATGGACAGTGATTAAATAATCAAAATGGACAGTGATTAATAATATGTGTGTGTATGTGTTATGTATGTGTTTGGGTAGATATACACTTTCTCTTGAGAGCAGGCAACAGAATTTCATTTTTAACGCGGGCCAGTGTGCCCACAGTAAAAAAATGACATTAAAAAGTTATCTTAATTGTGGCTTCTATATAGCTAATATTCAAATGCAATGTGAAATTAATCAACTCTTCCACTGCTCTCCTTATTTCATAGTTCTTTAGTCACATTCCATCTCCATACCTTGGTAAATTTAAAGTAAAATAAAACAATGAATACTAAATAAAATAGTGTGCTTAGTGAGGCCCTGGGAATGGACATTAAGAACTGGAAACCTTGACCTCCGATCGTTCAGCCTAGAGGCTAAAGACGCAGCATGTCCTTCTCCAATTCGAAGAGACACTTGTTCAGCAGGTTGAGGCAAAGAGGCAGTCCCGGAACCAGCGAAATCTGGGATCTGGGCAGGGGACAGAATGTATCTGCCCTCAGTGTGGAAGGGATTGCCACTCTCGAACTGGCCTTTTTAGCCACACTAGATGCTGTTTCCAGAGCACGATACCATAGTCTTTTGAGACTGAAGGATGCCAATAGTGAGGACATACTGTCCTTACATGGTTATTCCAACAACTCATTCTTTATGTCTATGAAGATTACAGTCATCCAGATCAGGGGTCTCCAACCTTGGCAACTTTAAGACTTGTGGACTTCAACTCCCAGAATTCCTCAGGCCAGCTTTGCTGAGCTTTGCTGGCTGAGGAATTCTGGGAGCTGAAGTCCACAAGTCTTAAAGTTGCCAAGGTTGGAGACCCCTGATCCAGATTATGGTTTCTCTCAAAGGCGCTTTTTTCAAAAGGCAACTGGACTTTTATTTTTTGAGGAAAATTTCGCTTCTCATCCAAGGAGCTTCTTCAGTTCTGACTGAATTCAGAACTGAAGCTCCTTGAATGAGAAGCGAAACCTCTTCCTCAAGGAAAAAAACAAAAGTCCAGTTGCTCTTTGAAAAAGCACCTTTCAGTTCACTTTTTATTTACCTTTTTCAAGCAACCCATTACAGTAGACCCCAAGAAGCCCCGAACAGCATTACAGAAACACCAGGAGCGCTCTTTACAGAAAATATACCAAGTGAGAACCACATGGTTTCCGAAACGCGTACATAATAGGAGTCAGGGTAACCCCCTAATCTTAAAAAACGGTAGCAGTGATTTTCCAGGCAGGCTTATTCGCTTTTTATAGCGACCCAATGAAGGCAGCCTCGGACCACCTCCTCTCCCACCTCCAAATCTCCCTTGTGTTGCCTCTTTTCATCTGGCACTTAATTCCTCCTCCTCTTCTCCATCCCCGCCTGCCTCGTACGGTTTCTCGGTGGCAACTTTTCCTACTTCTCCGTCTTCACTACCTCCCACCGACTCCGATCTCATTTTTCCCCCCACGCCACGCTTAAGAGAAAGGAGCCCTCAACAGCTTGGGCTGTTACATTAAATACATTATAAAGGACAGCTCGGCTTTCGAGAGGCGTGCTCGCAATGATATCATAAAGGAGGCGGGCTTGGGGAAACTGTGCCGGGCATGCGTGCTTCCTTTCGCCTCCCAAGACCCACCGAAGGCTGCCGTTTCGGATCGCTCGGTCCTGTTTTCCGCAAGGGTATCATGATCAAGCGTTTTCTCCTCTCCGGCTTCCTCCAGCTCCGCCGCCGCGGTGGCGGCTCCGTTTCGGTCAGTAGCGCTCCACCAGCCGCGCCCCCCACCCTTTCCCCCTTTTCTTAACATTTCCACTCTATTCTCGCCTAGAAACGGGCTGTGGAGGATATCCTGGAGCGGCGCATGTTGGACCTAATTCAACAGGGAGCGCTTTCGGCCAGGGGGAGCCGTGGGAGATGATGGGGTTCGGCTCTTTTATATTTATACCGTTAGTGCAGTACGTTAAGGGTGAGGAGGCGAAAGGGAAATTTGCAGCTAACAGATCTTCTGCAATTGGGTGCCCAGTGATTAATTCAAATGAACTCTGGAATTCTTTATTTATTGTGTAATGGCCTGTTGCAGGGTTCTCTCTCCTGTTCGGAGAAAAGCACAATCTCGTTTATTGGAATCCTTTCCCAATAGCTCCCCCACCACCACCACCACCACCTCGTGTCCTTCACAAAGTGAAACATTTTCTGAGTATGGAGGAGGCCATTAGTTCACCAAAGCAGAGAGAATCAACTGATCTCTGACAGAAATGCTGATGAGGAAAAGAAGAGATGCAGCAGCTCATTGGATATAGCTGCTTCCCTAGCTCTCCTTTCATCCCTCCCACCCACTCCCTTTCTCCCTACACACAGAGAGAGAGAGAGAGAGCCATTTCACTATCCAAAGTGAGATATTTCCCCATTTATTTAGTGTCTTCATAGCACCATCCCAACCATCAGTGAAATGGTATAAACCAGGGGTCTCCAACCTTGGTCCCTTTAAGACTTATGGACTTCAACTCCCAGAGTTCCTCAGCCAGCTTTGCTGGCTGAGGGACTCTGGGAGTTGAAGTCCACAAGTCTTAAAGGGACCAAGGATGGAGACCCCTGGTATAAACTGTTGTTTTTGCACAACTTTAGAAGGCATTATGAATCCCTTGTGAGAAAGTGATAATCCCTTGAGAATTCCTTGTGAGAAAGCGACATCATGAATCTCACAATATCACTGCTTTCTCATTTCATCTGGCCTTTATGTCAAAAAAAAAACATCTCCATTCAGAATTTCAACTTCTCTGTAAAAAAAATCAGAGTTCAACAGTTCCTTCACCTCTATTTTTTAAGAGTTTCAAAACTGGGAGATATTTGACCATTTTTCTGTTTCATAGCCATTCTGCTTGCTTTCTCCTCACATACTCCTAACCAGAGTTGCTGCAACAGTAAGATGGGTGACATATAAATTTAATAAAGAGATAAAATAGTGTGTTCTACACATAAGAGAATCTAAGCCTGAACTATTATAGCAGAAGGTAAGAAGATTATCTCAAAAGTGGATCTATGCTAACAATATCAGACATTCACTCATTATGAAAATTTCATGAAAAGCTAGTGAGGGTTGAGCCCCAAATAGCTGAATATAAGGTTTGAATCTAAAGTAGTGATCTGAACACAGATTTACACAAGGACTTCTATGAGTCAATATCTTTATGAGTCAATATCTTTAGCTACTGTATAGATTTTTCAATATTATACTGTACCCTATTGTGTACAGTATGTATTTAAAAAGCTATAATTATATTTGACAGTAAACTCGGGTTTATCTCTTCAAAATGGTAGGTGGGGGAATGTAGCAATCTCACTGCACTAGCTTGAAATGCCTATTTAGATCTTGTACCAGCAGTGATACTGAAACTCTTAAGGACTGTAGCTGTTTTAGACAATCAAAGGTACAAATAATCATTTAATATCCCACGTTAATGAAATATTATCTTTTGTTCTGTATTTTAGTTTCTTCCTCTCAGCGTATCAGGAAACTTATGGGGAAGATCCCAAAGTGTAGCACTGAATCGTCCAAAGAGTACAGAAGGAGAAAATACTACTAAGGAGATTGGACGCTATCCAATACCCAAGAAGACGGATTTGCCATATGATATAGTGGAGCTCATGGAGGAAATGGAAGTAAAGGTAAAAATATCTTACTGGAACAATCCTGCCAATGCTAGTTTCCTTATTGTGGGACTATACTTCCTATCTTAACATTTTTTCCCTTTTTGGCTCTGATACCTTCTGATAGCTGTTTTTGTCCATTATATCAGTGAAAGAGGCATCTGAAGTGAAGGATGTTTTTTAGCAGGGCATGAAAATATAAAAATTCTGATTAAACATTGTCTGAATTTGGTACTTTAAGCATTAATGAATTAAATGATGTATCTTGGATTGGACACTTGGATGATAATGTGTGTGCCTGCAAAGCCATCGATCACTCTTCTTCAAGAACTGTATATCTCCTTTTCTTTTCACTTTCTAGAACTACAAAAGCCACCCAGATGACTGAGCACCTTCTTGAGCCACATTGGATAACAGGGCTATTGTTTGGAAGAAATAATATTTGATAGACTTTTTTAAAAAATGTGATAGCAGATAATTTTATTACTCCACGTAGCTAAGTGTGGTTAATGTGGTGCTCTAGATTCTTGCCTGCTAGCAACCTTTCAATTGGAAAGGACAAGACTTAAAAACTAGAGATTTCCTTCTAGGAGAAGATATGTTTTTCCATTGAGTTATTATTCTCCATTAACATCATTCTCAACTACAGGTAGTCCTTGAATAAACTATTCATTTAGCAACCATTCAAAATTTCACTGGCACTGAAAGAAATTAGTTATGACCTGTCCTAATGCTTATACAGCTGCAGCCTCCCTTCAGTCCCATGATCAAAATTCTGGTACTAGGCAACAGCCATGTACTTATGTCGGTTGCAGCAATACAGGGTTGTGCGATTGCTGTTTGCAACCTTCCCAACCAGCTTCCGACATACAAAATCAGTGGGGGGAGCTTTATTTGTTTAATGACCATGTGATTCACGTAACAACAACAATGATTTGCTTAATAATGGCAAAAGTTGTAAAATAAGTCACAATTCATTTAACAGCCATATTGCTTAGCAACAGAAATTCTGGTCCCAGCTGTCATAAGTTGAGGGCTATCTGTACATGATCCAAACTAATTCTGCCTTGTAACTACAGTATCTGTGAATTGAAATAATACAGATGTTGGATAGCCTCTTACATTAAAGATGTCTAACTATTTTTTTTCTTAATCCTCAGACTGGGTTTTTGCCCAACGTGTTTAAGGTTATGGCTCATCGGCCAGCAGAATTTAGGGCATTCTTTGCCTATTACAATGCCATCATGAACAAAGAGACAGGTAAGAATACCCAGCCTCCACTTCCTGATGGAAACTTTTTCCTGAAAGAATCTCTTAAGTCACTTAGTGACATTTAGTATTCCAATATAGGTCCAAGAATTTAAGAATTGGCTCAAGTTTTCTTTGACTATAGAACAGGAACCAGCTAATTACAATAATATCCATTAGCTCTCATATCCCTGAAGAATCCCTAATTTGCAATCAGAAAATTACTATGGGCCATTGTTATATCAAATATGGTTTTCCAGTAATTCTTGAAACAAGATTGATGATGATGATGAGCCTTCAATGAAAATAAAAGGTTTCATAGAATTTTACAATATACAGCAAAGAATGGTTTGCAGGTAGTCCTCAACTTATGTCTGCAAAATGAGCCCAAAATTTCTGTTGTTAAATGAGACATCTGTTAAGTGAGCTTTGCCCCATTTTATGACCTTTCTTGCTACAGTTCTTAAGTAAATCACTGCTTCCCCATTGATTTTGCTTGACAAAAGGTCGCAAAAGGTGATCACATGATCCTGGGACACAGCAATGGTCGTAAGTGTGAACCAGTTGCCAAGCATCTGAATTTTGATCATGTGAGCATGGGGATGCTGCAAAGGTTGTAACTGAAAAATGGTCATAAGTCACTTTATTCAGTGTCGTCGTAACTTTGAACGGTCACTAAATGAACTATTGTAAGTCGAGGACTACCTGTATTTATTTTAAAAGCTAGTCCTTAAAATGTGAATATATTCGTGCAGATTACTGCAGTAGCGATTCAGTTGTTGGTACATTGGAGAAATTGTCATTTTAGTCCTGAGTATTTGAGATCCACAATTATTTCTTGTTTGCATTAGTTGTGCAGATTATGGACTGTGCTACAAGATTTTTATGGGTGTGTAGTAGCTGTTAGGATTCAGTTTATATTTGAATAGTATTATTTTTCCAAGCTGAATAATAAAAAGCCATTAGTCCCATTTCAGGGGCTATTTGCGAGGGCCTTCTTAGCAGAAGATAACAGTTTAACTTCTATTTGAAGTTGCTTGCCTGCAGTGACATGGTATCACATCAAGCATGAATTGAAATTGTCAAGATAAAGCAGTAAAGCAAGTGCAGGATAATTCCTATTAATTTAGAGTCGTAATACTTACTTTGGGGAATAAGTCCTGAAGCAGCTATAGAAATAAGATTCATCTTTCTCCCATAGGAAACCTAAGCAAGGCTGACAAAGAACTCATTATTGTGGCTACCAGTATTGTCAACAAGTGTCCCTACTGTGTAATTGCACATAGTGCCTTACATCGCATCTACTCCAAGAAACCAACTTTGGCAGATCAGGTCAGACCCAAGTTTATTTTCCTTTCTGTTCTGCTTTAAATAGTACATAAGCATGATCAAATACCGTATATACTCGAATATAAGCCGATCCGAGTATAAGCCGAGGTCCCCAATTTTACCCTAAAAACTGGGGTAAACTGGGGACTCGAGTATAAGCCGAGGGTGGGAAATGAGGCACCTACCGGTTGAAACCTCCTCCCTCAGCTGAGAAGGCTGGCGGCTCCCCCGCCCCGCCCTCTCACTGCACCGGCAGGGCTTCAGTCCGGTAAAATGTGAAAAAAAGAAAAAAAAAAAACTCGAGTATAAGCCGTATATACTCGAGTATAAGCCGAGGGGCTTAAAAAAAAAAAAACTCGAGTATAAGCCGTATAGACCCGAGTATAAGCCGAGGGGACGTTTTTCAGCACAAAAAATGTGCTGAAAAACTCGGCTTATACTCGAGTATATACGGTACATGCAGTAGCTTGGAATCTTTGTGGGAAAAGTTGGGAAAACTGGAAGGAATGAGTGAAAGTAACTTCTAAATTCACAAGCCAGTTTTCCAAAGTGGGTGTGTCATGACTATGTTATTCTTAACAGTTTTGTTCTTCATTGAATTCTATTTGGGGAATATGGTTGCAAGAAGTTTAAGTAGCACCTGTCTTGTAATAAATTGCAACTGAAAGAAAATCTTGAAAGATTTTTTAAAGAAAATAATTACAGATTAGTTCTAAATGAGATTCTGTTAAAATGAAAGTAAAGTAAATTCATCCATTTCTAAAGACTTCAGAAGCTTACTCAGCCCTCCAACCTGCCTTGGTTATTATCAAAGATTATATTGGCAGATGCTACAAGTCACACTACATTCTTTTAAGAGTGAAAAATGCACATGCCAGGATACCCTCATATGTTTTATAATGGTTTTTAATTTAACTATAATATTGTTTGCCACTCAAAGTCAATTGTTAAGATGGGCAGCCATACAAATAGATTAAATAAAAGAAATAAATATGTGCAAAAATAAAAAATACTTTGGTATTACTTGGTAACCACCTTTAAAGCGCTCCATGGCATAGGGCCGGGTTATTTACGGGATCGCCTACTGCTACCGAATACCTCTCACCGACCCGTGCGCTCTCACAGAGAGGGACTCCTCAGGGTGCCGTCAGCGAGGCAGTGTCGTCTGGCGACGCCCAGGGGAAGGACCTTCTCTGTGGGGGCTCCCACCCTCTGGAACGAACTACCCCCAGGACTTCGTCAACTTCCGGACCTCCGAACCTTCCGTCGCGAGCTTAAAACACACTTATTCATCTGCGCAGGACTGGATTAGATTTTAAATTTATTGGTTTTAAATGGGTTTTATTATTTATATTGTTTTTAATAATTCGGCCTTGTAGAATAAGTTTTTTAATTGTTATTTTAATCTGTATTTATATGTTTTTTATTTGCCTGTGAACCGCCCTGAGTCCTTCGAGAGATAGGGCGGTATATAAATGTGATTAATAAATAAATAAATAAATAAATTTATTTTTTAGAAAAAGATAAAAAATAATTTTTGAACAGAATATCAGACAGGTACATCATTAAACATAGTTTAATACCTTTCATCTGGTTACATTTTTATGAATATCCTGCATTGTGTTATAGTTCGCATTCATAAATATTCCTCAAACCTTGTTCTGAAGATACTGATTTCTTTGACACAGGCTGATCTGAGCTGTGATCTCACATTTAACCCTAAATGAACCCAAATGGAAGTTTGTAATTTCTTGTGGCTTTGTTTTTGTTTAGGTGGCTGTGAATTGGAAACTGGCTGATCTAAGTGACCGGGAAATGGCCATGCTTGACTTTGCCCTTGCTATCTGCAGAGCAGATAACATAACGGAAGAGCACTTTCAGAAGCTAGAGGCACACGGATTTGACCGAGAAGATGCCTGGGACATAAGCTCCATTTCAGCCTTTTTTGCCATGTCAAATCGCTTAGCTCACTTCATAGATCTGCATCCCAATCCAGAATTCTATATCATGGGAAGAATACCAAGAGAGAAAAAGACCATTTCCTCCCAATAAAACTTGTTGATATCCTAATCTGTGCAAACACTGAGGTCAAGCTTGACTAATTACTGAATTACAAAAATGGACCAGTTTTAGAAACAGTGAAAAGAGAATCAAACTTTACTTTTGATTGTATAATACTTCTGAAATTATTGAATTATACATCTCAATTGGAATGAGTTTCTTTAAAAGAAAAAGTGAGATCAAATACTTGTAGTTTCTTTAGATCATAACTAAAGATATGATTAGAAGTAAGAACCTCGTATCTTTTATTTCCATGTAGCTAACTAAATATCTACTATAATAAGACCTTTTTATTCAGACATTGGAAAAGACATAAGCTGTGTTTACATTCTCATTTCCTCTAAAGTACTGGCAACATGGTTGATTCCTAAAGGCTTAAGTTTTTGCACTGGATCAGGAGTCCTTATTTTATTTTAATGAGCTTTATAATGTAATTCTATTTCTTCTTGGATTTAACAATACTTTCATACATTTGCGAATTTCAGCTTTTTTATCCTTTGATTTAAAAAGGTCATGCAAACAACTGAAAAATGAAAGGTATTAAACAGTTACAATAAATTAATATATGTTTTTGCTATTTTTTGCTATTTATTGTATTTATTTGCTATTGCTCTTTGTAAAACGTCTTAAATTATAATGATTTAATGATCATTATTTAATGATTTAATGATTATAAAGCTTTCCTGATGCTGATATCTCAGAACTATGATAAATATTTCTGTAACCGTGTTAGATTTTCAAGCAAAGATGAAAAAGCAATTACAGTACTTGTTTTTTAATTGAAGGAATACAGTATATTGTTGGCTCAAGACTGATACGCAACGACATCCTAGTATTGCTGTAAACATACCTCCTTTAATCCTGATGTTTGAAAGCTCATTTTATTAGCTCGGGGAATTAGTTGGTCTGTAATATTTGCCCATTATAATAAGATAAGACTAACTACAGGGAATCTGTTTCCAAAATATATTCTGTTCATTCCAAATCTAATTTTAATACTCATCAAATATCACTCAAATGAGTATTTTGTTTTCTGCCTGAAATGCATGAATATACTCTATGCTTATTTCATTGCTTATGCTTATTACTGCAGGCTGCCATGACCCATTTTTATCATTAATTCCATAGTGATAGATAAAATAGGGATCCAATACAAAGCAAAACTAATGACCTAGAAAACTTACCCACTTTTCAGAATCATTAATTGGTCTTATTAGTTTATCCAGCTATGACTACCACTAAATCTTCAAAAACAAACCATGAAATCCCACAAACATCAGAAAAGCAATGAGCCATAATGCTTTTTACAAATGTATATGGGAAAGAACATCTCAAAAAAATGGAAGCTATAATGTAGGATGGAATCGAAATAAGAACAGATCTACCAAAAACAGTATCTGATCATTGCCTAGACATTTCATTGAGCAGAGGGTTCCCTGTTCGTGGCCTGCTCAAATAGCTGAGGACACCATATATTACTTCAATGTTGGTTGTTGAATCAAGGACAAGTGTCTATGGAGATTCTCAGTCATCCAGGTCATGACTGTTCCAAATGTGCTTTTTCAAAAGGCAACTGGACTTTCTTTGTTTTCGCTTCTCATCCAAGAAGCTGCTTCAGCTCGAAGCTGAATTGAGAACTTCTTTCCTGATCTCCCATTATGGCTTTGATCAATCAGATGCTTTTTTTTTTTCAAAAATGGGGAAGAAGTATTCTATTCCTAGCCTAACTCATATACTTGTAGCACACAGTATTCCTTGGTAAGTGTAAGGATGGTTACAATCCCTTCTGACATATTTATTACGTCACAAACCCAGTTTTTATGCCAAGCATTCTCAGATTATTTTGTGAAAGGCTGGATTTCTAAACTAGAGAGATTAAGTAACCGGACAACATTGCTGGCTTCCTCTCCAGCCCTGATGACGTTACCTAGTTGGGTAATGAAACATCTTCAAGAAAACAACCAGTTTAGAGAGCATCAAGGATCCCACAGTTACATCCTCTAACCCCCAGAGCTTCAACCTTAAAACTGTCTACCGTGGACCTCTCCTCATTCCTAAGAGGTCCGTAAAGTGGGCGTGCATAAGCACACTAGCGTGCCTGCCATCCCTGTCCTACTGTCCCCATGTGTTTTTATTCATTCCTTGTTCATGTCCATGTTTATATTTATACCTGTTATCTAATACAGTGGTCTCCAACCTTGGCAACTTTAAGCCTGGCAGACTTCAACTCCCAGAAAGCCCCAGCCAGCAAAGCTGGCTGGGGCATTCTGGGAGTTGAAGTCCTCCAGGCTTAAAGTTGCCAAGGTTGGAGACCCTTGATCTAGTACATGATTGACAAACTAAATAAAAAAATAAAATTAAAAAAAAAACCAGTTCAACCATGAGCTACAACTATTATCTCCTAATGTTTCCTCCCACCAATTTGACAGATATGCAGGGCAGACAAGACATTAACTTGCCTTTGGATTTTTGAGAACCCTGCTACCAACCTCTGAGCACCAACTCTGCTGAAAGCAGCCATTAATCCTGCGTAACTCCTCTGAAAATTACACTTGATTCCTGACATTTCGAAACCAAACCAGAGGCAAAAGATCGCTTTCCGATCGGTTTAAAACGCCCGGCCCGCTCAAAGCCCAGAATGAGGCAAAGGGTGGAGGTGGGGGGGGGGGGAGAAACCATCCTTTGGGCGGCCGCTTCGAGACACTCTCGAGTTTGCGCCCGGCGCGATTTCTTTGGTGCTCACCGCACCGGAAGTGGTGGGGAGCCGAAGGCCCGGGGGTGGGTGGGGAATGGTGGCGGTGCTGCTGCTTATCGTGGCGGCGGGGCCGGGCTCGGGATGAGCTGGAAGGCGCGGTGGGGCCCTACCCCAGAGCGGTCGCCCCCGGGCGATGGCGACCAATCGCCGCCCCCTTCGAGCTCACCACCCCGGGCGGTGTCACCCAAGTCGCCCCCGGCCTCTTTTACTTCCACCGCCCCGGTCTCGGCTCCAGGCGGGGGGCTGTTCTCTTGGGTGCGGGAACGGGGCCTGGGCCATGGGGGCCGCTGCGTGGAGCCGGCGAGGGACACTTTCCGGGCCATGACGAGGCTCTATGGTGCCATTCAGCCCGCCGATTCGGTGTCCCCCATCACCCGCACCCACGGCGCTGTTTTCAACCTGGAGTACTCCCCTGGCGGGTAAGGATGAAGGGAAGGGTTGCTCGGAGCCGCTTTCGGGGTGCCTCTGCCTCCTGGCTTGGGTGGGCTGCTCGCACGTCGTAGAGGTCTCCGTTTAGTGGCGGGTTCGCGGCACACTTTTGCCGTTTTAGCTGCAGGTTGAATTCTGTCCATACTTGCAACGAAGAATCGTGTCTCCATTTTTATTCCTATACACCCCTCCCCACCCCCCACCCCCCGAATTCAGTACAGCGTAATAGATGTTGCATCTCCCTCCCTCCATTCCCCCGTGGCTGCAGTTTGCAGGTAAAGTTATGAGGACATACTGTGATTGGGCAAGCAAGTGCACAAGACCGGTGAAGTGTTTGCAAATAGGGAAATGGGGACAGCGTAGCGCAACAAATGAGATGAGAATGGATGTGTCACCTAGCAGTCGGAAGCCACTTGGTATAATGAGAAAAATATGTAGTTTGTGTATATCAAATATCTCAAGATCGTGTGAACAGTTCTGTTAGTCTTGAGAAGAGAAGAGAAGAGAAGAGAAGAGAAGAGAAGAGAAGAGAATTTTTTATTGGCCAAGTGTGATTGGATACACAAGGAATTTGTCTTGCCTTCATCAGTTAACGTTAATTTGCTGTGGTTTGAAGCTGTCACAAATAGAAGCTATTGCACCTTTTTTTGTGTAACTCTGTTTCCTATCCCTTAAGTTCTTTTTAAAGATGAAGGTATGATTTAAATAGCACCTGCAAAGCTGAAGTGTATTAATAAAAGATCCACATTTTTAAAAGAAATATTCATGGGACTCATCATAGTTGATAGGAATATTGCAACGTGCTGCTCCCAATTTTTTTGTTGTACTGCATTTATTATGAGATCAAAGGAATTTAAAGTAGGAAAAGCATAATTTCTGAGTAATGATTTGTTGATGGTGGTGGTGCTTTTTAGTCAGTTTTTGACTCCTGATAACTGCCTGGAGAAGTCTTGCAGTTTTCTTGGCAAGATTTTAGAAGTGATTTGCTACAGAAATTTTGGTTTCAACTGTGGTCATAAGTTAAGCACTATCACTTTTTGCATTGAAGAATGTAAACTGGTGTTGAATATAGCTTGGTTTAGCATAAAGTGAAATCTATTTCTCAGAGACCCTCGTTATTTAAAATACTGTAACAAGTTAGTTCCCAGGTTACTTTTCCATGTATTGATTAATGCACTTTACAATTTCTACTTGTCTTTTATCTTTTTGTTCTTGGATTAAGGTGATGCTGGTATATTTCATATAATACATTGCAACAAAAATGTTTTATTACAGGTAGTCCTCGACTTAGAACAGTTTATTTAGTGAGCATTCACTAATTGTTGGCATGGCTTGGTGGGCATGGCAGGGGAAGGATACTGTAAAATCTCAATTTCTTCCTGATCAGCTAGGACTCAGGAGTCAAAGAATAGATGGGGGCAGGGCCAGTCAAAGATGGTATTTACCGGTTCTCCGAACTACTCAAAATTTCCGCTACTGGTTCTCCAGAACTGGTCACAGCCTGCTGAAACCCACCTCTGATCCTCACATTTGTCTTTGGCAGAATTCCACAGGCTTTTTGTCCTCTTTGTGGCCATTGGGGCAATCTCCAGCTAGTAAGCTTTTAGCAGTATAAATACTGTTGCATCCAATTCAGGTTTGCCAACCAGCATTGCTCTTTATTAAACCCTCGTCTATTTGCATCTTAGTTGCACCTGTAATGTGCCAATGTATTTCTGGTAATATAAGATTCTACGCAGGGATGAAATGTAAAATTTGTTACTACCGGTTCTGTGGATGTGGCTTGGTGGGGTGAATAGGCTGGGAAGTGGCTCACCAGGCTAATGCAGCCTGTTATTAACACACAGCTGCCTGCAGTTACAATTACTGCAGGTTCTAGTCCCACCAGGCCCAAGGTTGACTCAGCCTTCCATCCTTTATAAGGTAGGTAAAATGAGGACCCAGATTGTTGGGGGGGCAATAAGTTGACTTTGTATATAAATATACATATAGGATGAGACTATTGCCTTACACAATGTAAGCCGCCCTGAGTCTTCGGAGAAGGGCGGGATATAAATTCAAATTAAAAAAAAAAAATGACTGGGTGGGCATGGCCAACTTTTTTTTTTTAACTTTTAAAAGCATTTTTTCTATAACCTCTTTGGCTGAAGAGGCTGTAGAAAAAATGCTTCTGAAGGGTTCTGACGACCCCAGCTGAGTTGCCTGATCCCTTTAAAAACAATTTTTAAAGAAGCATTTTTTCTACAGCCTCTTCAGCTGAAAGAGGCTGTAAAAAAATTGGTTTTAAAGAGATCAGGCAACTCAGCTGGGATCGGCAGAAGCAATTTTTTCTACAGCTTCTTCGGCCAAAAATGCTTTTAAAAGTTAGAAAAAATGCTTCTAAAGGGTTCTGACGATCCCAGCTGAGCCACATTATCATCAGAGGCTTTTTTTTCTTTTAAAAGCATTTTTTTGGTGGAAGAAAAAATGCTTTTAAAAGGAAAAAAAACCCTCTGATGATCCTGCAGCTCAACCGGGGGGGGGGGATTTTTGCTACCGGTTCTCCGAACCACCCACTGCCATCGCTACCGGATCGGGAAATCTGGTCCGAACCGGGAGCATTTCACCCCTGATTCTACTCTTAATGGCAGTCTAGCATCTGAGGCCTGTCCCCTATCCTGTAGGAAACTTTTTCTACTTCCTCTATTCCTAATCTTAGTTTCTGTTATCAACTAGCTAGCATTTCTTTGGAATTCCAGATGAGTATGTGAATAGCAAGCAAGAAGGCATAGGTAAATACAAACCATCAAGGACTACCTATCATTTTCTAAGTGACTTAAATATAAAAATTAAAAATAAATATGAAAAAACCCTACTTTTATTGCTGGAGATATTAAATATTAAACCATATTGAAAGAAGAGCCCAAGATGCATTTGAACAAACTGGCCAAAATAAATGTATTTGGTGTCGAATAAGACATAGAGAAGACCATCAATCATGATGCTCTTTGGAGGCTATTCCATAACACTTATTAAGAGGACCTTTAGTATTCAAATGTTGCTGTTTGCGTGTTAGGGATTCTCACAGGAATTCTTACAAAAGATTGTTGGAGTATATATACATATATATATACATAAATATACATAGTGTGTGTGTGTGTGTGTGTGTGTGTGTGTGTAGGTCTTGGCGTATTCAGGTCTTTTCTCGTGTAAGGTTGAAAGTATCTAGGCAATGTTTCGCCGAGGTCTCACTCGTCATCTTCAGGATCGTGCTTATGGCTTCATGCTTGTGCGAGCAAAGCGTGGTCGGAGCTGCCGTCTCTCTATAAATACTGATGGGGAGGTGTGGAGTGTTGGCTTTGTTGCTGTAAGCGGGTTGTGTTCTGTCCCCTCACCTCACATAGGAAGACACACGAGCAAACGACATCTATCAGTAATTTATTTTTACAAGCCGACCTGAATCCCTTTAGCAGATTAAAAGTGCTGGCAGCTACTTTCCGAATGCCTGCCAAGTTTCTTATCACCTCTAGAAACAGGAGTCAGCATATCTGTAGTCCGTTGCTGGAGCAACCAAGAGCTCAAAGAATAGTCAGAAGTCATTCACAAAGTCCAAGCCTTAATTCCAAAAAATATGCCATCCGAAATTCACGATATTCAGTTTTTGTCCGTCACAGAGCCTGCAGAGCAACCCCACCCACTTTTATCCCCTGTGGGGCATAGCTCAGTGACTCAGCAATCTCTGGCCCTTCCACACCCCTTCCTTTGCTGCACACGCCTCTCCCTCCGACGCTGCCTGGGATTAATCCAAGATTGATTTTCATCACTCCCTATTAGTGGGTGCTCTGACATGCCTTCCTCCTGGCCTTCAGCTGAAACCTGAGGCGTTGCCAGAAAGGAGGGTCCTGGAGAGGGAGGCCTTGTCAGCTCCTCCCCATCACTTTCAGAGTCATCTTCCTTCGTGAGGACAGGCTCGAACCTCGAACAGGTTGGTTGGCTGTGTGGTTGCATCTTGATTGTTAGGTGGAGTGGATTTTGCAGATTAGTCCGCTGTTTCGTAGCATCCTGTGTGGGTGTGGTCCTAGTTGTGTGCCCATTAGTCTTCGGTGTTGTAATGACTGGGTTAATGGGCTGTATGGAAACGTCCTGAGTTCTGGGAATGTGACCTCCTGTAAGCACCAGCCTGAGGATGAGAGTGAGACCTTGTCGAAACGTCGCCAAGATACTCTCAACTTTACACAGGAAAAGACCCAAATACGCCAAGACCTACATACCTATACCTGTGAAAACCTACGAAAACAAATATATATACACATATACATATATGTGTGCGAGATGAGAATTTTCCAATTATCCTAATCCCTATTTGTTAAAAGGCCTTTATGGTTAAAAGCATCACTTTTAAGAGTCCATAAATTCACTTGGAGCCTGTGCAGCTGGTAAAGCATTGGCATATGTATTTGAAGCAATTCCAATTCCTAATTTTGGAGCTTTATCTCCTTCTGTGAAGGAGATGGGCGGTGTAAAAATGTGTGTTTAAGTGTGTGTGTGTGTGAGAGAGAGAGAGAGAGAAAGAGGGAGGGAGAGGCGGGGGAGGGGTAGAAACAACTTGAAACCACAGCAGTTTTTAAAATTTTCTAAAAGGCAGTCGTGCGTACAATAGATAGTAGTCTTTCAAATGTGAAGTTATAAGAATATGGACAACTGGTTAAGATATCTCCATGCAGGTGTCGTTACAGCTGCACATCAGCTAAAGTTCATAAAAGATGCTTCTAACCCCAGAAGGTTTTAGACTCTTTCTTTAATAGTAAGAGTCATTAAATTACAAAGATGCTTAAAGGTTTGTGAATTTATTGACTCCTTTGCTTAATTGGGTTCTCACACTTGTGTCCTAATTGGGCATATATTCTGGTAGGGGGAAATTCCCTGAGGATGGGCTCCAGCATGAGTCTGAAAGCTCGGAAGACTAAACCTTTGGTCCCAGTGACTGAGATTGGAACATTATCCTGGACCACATATACATTTGCCTTCATTCATATGTTCTCTTTATCTAAGGTCTTTCCACTCCTGAGGCATCCCAAATTCCACTTAATGACCTGCACATTAATTTAACAGATGCATTGAGCAGAGCAGGGATGAGGACTCATTAATGCCCTTTCATCTATAATAGGCATAATCTCTATTATGGTTATAAAAAGATAACCTTTTTCTAATAATGCAGTTTATAATCTGTTCCTAAATTATATGGATGCACAAGTATTTTTTGCAGAATTGGGGAGAAAAGCATTAAATCTTGCCTTTACTGTTAGATGATATTTAAAAAGAAGGCTGCAATCTATGCAATGTACTCGTAGCCTTATTGTATAATTGTGATCACACAAACAATAATCAGTTAAAGGAATTTTGTTCATTGAAGCTCAAATGTACATGGGAAATATTAATTTAGCAGGTGCACAGTTTAATAAAACATTATTCAAGGTTTGTAATGGGAGGGAGGAAGGACGGAAGAAAAAAAAGAAGGAAGGAAGGAAGGAAGGATCGTTTTTTTCCTTGAATAGGAAATACGTTCAAATAAAGACATAAATTGTTTCTTTGTGTGTAAATAGCCAGTTACATTTTATCATCTTTGTAATTTTGTTGAGGAAATAGTAATCTCATTGATGAAATCACCTGTAAATATCTACACGTCATAGGACAAAGTTATTTGAGAGAGCACCTGTTTTCCTTGGGTTATGCCCAACTGATAACATGTTCACAGAGTTAGCCCACTTTGGTTCTCTTGAATTAAACGTCATCCGTTGGGACCCAAGAAGCATACCTTCTCTATCATAATGGGTACCTTTTGGAATAAGGTATCCCCCTGTAATCTATGTGCTTCCACCCTGTTGGACTACAGAGCCTTGTGTGATTTGGATGGGGTTCTTTGTTTGATGTGTCTATTGGTTTTTTTGTTTGTTAGCCTGTTGTGCCTGGATCCCATCTTGCTTTTATTATAGTTTGGGCCTTAATATTATTATTTGAGGATTCCCACAGGGTCAGTTGAATTTGGGTAGAGCCTAAATTGAATTGAATAAAGAAATAAAAATTGAAGCCTTCTATAATTCTGTCTGGGTAGAAAGTACTTTCTCCCATTATTAGAGTGATATTTCTCTAATCGAACCTTGGTTGATTGAACAAAGCATTTTCCTGCTCAGTCCTTTTTGGACAATTGTGTACATAGAACCAGTTTTACCAGAAGTGCTAGAAGAGTTCATGAAACAGTTTCTGCTTCCTAACACTGAAGCAAGTGGAAGAAAATAAAATTAACAATTTAAATATGTAGAACATAATTTAGAGTACTTTAGCTAGAAATATTACACTGTGGTTATTGAAGAAAGCAAGTTTGGTGTAATGATTAAAAGAACTAGACTAGAAACCAGGAGATTATGTGTTCTACTCCTGCCTTAGGCAGAAGGCCAGCTGGACAACTTTGGCCAATCCTACTCTCTCAGCCCTAGGAAGAAGGCAAAGACAAACCACTTCTGAAAATTTTGCCAAGAAAACCGCAAGGACTTGTCCAGGCAGTTGCTCGAAGCAAAGATTGACTCAAAAGAAACAACAATGTTATTATATTTTTATTATGTTTATTTAATGCATTCTTGTTTGTGTAGTTGGTTGGTTTTGCACATATTAATTTAAAAGAAGGAAGGAATTCATTTCTAAGTATGCAAGGATCTTTTGGAGTCTTTCTTGTGAAAGAATGTGAGGTTTAATATACCTGCTTCTCTTTGCTGTCCAGGTCAGTGCTAACTGTTGCTTGTGAACAGACAGAAGTCCTGCTATTCGATCCTATCTCTTCAAAGCACATCAAAACCCTTTCCACTGCTCATGAGGACTGTGTAAATAACATCAGGTTAGTTTCCTGGCAAGTGAAAATCAGTTGCCAATGATTAAAATTCCAAAGCATGTTTTGATCAACTCTAAAAGTAGTGAAGGATGAAGTTGTAATGTTATCCAAATTAGTTGTTGCTCAATATATTTGTTTTTCTTGCTCTCATCAGTTGGTATAATTTGTTATATTACATTCATGTCTTTGTGGAGACTCAAACCACATCGCTGTGGCCAATGAGCAGGTAATGTGGATGAGCACAGATTATTGTAGGAGCCCCAGTCTTTATAGGGGGTCCTATGCTTTCGGGTCCTTAAATTATTCACCCCTCTTCTACAAGAGTTAGCGCCAACTGTGCCCAAGAAACTCAGAGATTGGGTAAAGAAATATGTTGAACTTCTGCCAGTTCTTCCTCCTACCCAAGGGGATCACAAACCAGAGTAATAATTACAGTGTTCAAAAACCATGGCAATAGGATGAATTTAAGGCAGATATAATTCCAAATGGAGAATAAGGATCCAAAGAAAAATATATAACAACATAAAAACTTAATTTCAAATTTGACTTATTACATTTCTTTGTTAGTAACTAGCAAACATTGATTAAAACAAATACATATACAAGCTAATAATTGAACATGATATAATCATTTGTAGTCATTTAAAACTTATGTTTCTTTTCAAATGAGTTATTTTTTCATGGATTGTGAAATGACAAAGTAACGGTACCTCTAATACATTCTTACTAAATAAGCCAAATGTAAAATTGGCTACCTTAGAAACCTTCTTCTGATATTTCTTAAACTAGCAGGGTTTCAAATTCTCACCTCAAGCACTACAGCCCATTTTTGAGATCTGCCTTAGTCTTTTAGAAGTCAGATGCTTTAAAAGTACTAAACTGATACTACTCTATACGGTATAATTATTTTTGGAATAATACAGGGTAACATTTAGCATTATGATTTAGTGATGTTTGATGTGAACTTGATTGCATTAATGAGATCCTGTCCCTTTCCTTTTTATATATATATTTGTAGGTTTCTTGATAACAGATTGTTTGCAACTTGTTCCGATGATACTACCGTAGCACTGTGGGATCTGAGGAAGCTAGATTCAAAAGTGTGCACTTTACATGGTCACACCAGTTGGGTGAAGAATATTGAATATGATACTAACACAAGATTGCTAGTAACATCAGGATTTGATGGAAATGTCATCATTTGGGATACCAACAGGTAAAAGAAATTTCTCATTGATCCCTTTCTTCATTTAGAAGTACTGAAAAGACAACAACACTGCCTTTTTAGTATCTTATCTGAAAACCTGCTAGCTGCATGGAAATAGGATATGGTTGGATAGTGTGTGCAGATGTAGGTCAGAATTCATTCCCTATCATTCTTTATTCTTTCCTTTCCCCTTGATTGTAAGGTCAACAGACTGTCATAACAGGAATTAGCATAATGCTTCTGGAAATTGTCCACTTAGAGCCAAGGTTATTGCAGAGTCTTGAAACATTTTTAAAATTGTAGTAGATGAGTAAGAATGACCACATCAAATTTTACTATGACCATAAATCTAGCAGTTTTATTTATAAAATATAAAGCAGATAAAAATAGAGAATTAGAACTTTTATACTGAAACCAATCAGGTGTTTTGAGCAGCAGTGATATGTTACCACTGCATAATATCCCAGTGCTTTAGATCAGAACATACAATATTGGTGGATTAGAGGTGCAGGAATATCTTCTAGAATATCTGCCACATGTTGTCTTACTTTATAAGCAGCAATATAGTACTGGGTCATAGGAGCTGCTGTTTGTTTGAAGCGTGCTTTCCTCTGCTTATGTACTGCACACGAGACACTGCCAGCAACCTATGAAGCATAGCAAAATCCTGCTGCTTCTGGATTGAAGCAATGGAGCAGATGCTTTGGGGCTCAAGTTGAATGAGAGAGGAAGCTGGTTCTTTGATAAACTATTTTGGCATGAATATTCAGGTTGAGATTCATCACTACCAAAATATCAGTAGAAAAATGATTATGTAGCCACTTTGCTTTTCTTTAAATTATATGTTGGACAGGAAGAGGAAATACAAATATTATTCTTAATATTCTTTAAGGGAATATTATTCTTTAAGAGAAATACTATCTTAAACAGAGGATTTAAAATTGGGGTTCTTAAAACTATGGAATAAAAAGTCTCGTGGTTTGATGGGTATCTTTCCTTAGGTGCACAGAAGATGGTTGTCCTCACAAGAAGTTCTTTCACACCCGCTTTCTCATGCGCATGAGACTGACTCCAGACTGCTCCAAAATGCTGATCTCCACTTCTTCTGGGTATCTTCTGATCTTGCATGATCTCGACTTGACCAAATCTTTAGAAGTTGTCAGTTACCCCATTCTGAGAGCCAGGAGAACCACATCAAATTCTGGCAAGTCTTGGCATTTTGTTAATATTACCCCTGTTGTGCCTATAATGTTCCTAGATCTTGTGAGATAATGGATGGCATTGGATAGATAGCATTGTATGCAAGAAGTAAGTTAACTTAAAAAGCCTGTGTGGTATCTATTGCAAAAAGTTAATAGGATGAAGGACATGTAGCAATAGCAATAGCACTTAGACTTATATACCACTTCACACTGCTTTACAGCTCTCTCTGAGTGGTTTTACAGAGTTAGCATATTGCCTCCAACAATCTGGGTCCTCATTATACCGATTTCAGAAGAATGAAAGGCTGAGTCAACCTTGAGCTGGTGAGAATTGAATTGCTGAACTGCTGGCAGCCCGCAGTCAGCAGAAGTAGCCTGCAGTATTGCATTCTTACCACTGCACCACCACGGCTCTTGTGCTGAGAGTTCATGCATAATATTCTCTATTATCTTGAACACACTGAATTTATGGCTGCATTTGTATACCATAATTAAATTAATTTCAGTGTATGAATTTAGCCTCTGCTAATTTTGAATGTATTGTTTTATTGCATCTTTGTGTCTATTTTTAGCTTAATTAGTTGCCATAAGTTGACTAAAATATTTGAGAAACAAACTGCATAAACTTTCTTTCTCTTAGACTAAACTACCATATCATGTTCATACACATTAATTATTCTGGATGGAGCCACTTATGGTCTGTTAGCCTTGCCTTTTTTTTATGAAGAGCTGGCAGTGCTATTGAGTGGCATGTGAACTACTGTGATGCCTATTCTTTTTGTGACTTTTTGTGTTCAGTGGAACCAGCCTAATGTTTTTCATGGTAGCTTTTTCTGAAAGAATGCCAGTTAGGGGAGTTGCCTAATGGGTATGTTCTGCTGTTACTGATCTTGCAATAACAAGATTAATTTTCAGGAGGACTAAGGTTTCAGGAGGATGAGATTCCAAGGAAAATTATCTGTAAGCTATTAATTTCTAAATCTTTGCAATACTTCTTAGAAATAAGCAACCAAACAATACCTAACACAAGAAAAGTTCTTAAAAATCAAGAACGATCTTCTCGATCATTAATGGAGCACCACTTAGAAAAGAGTTTTCAAAGTCATGAAATAAATTAGGAGAGGTATCTAACACGGTTTTTGTGTTTGATGTCACCTCATCTTGCTTTTCCAATTTCAGATCTGGCATCTGTCACTTCACCTGGTCCTAGAAGTGCTGAGTTGCCAGGACACCAAGGAGATTCAGGCCCACGTACTGAGAAACATACAGTACGAGTAACCCAGCGAGAAGGTATGTAAAACAAGTAAATGACTAATTGCAAAATCTGAGCCTCTTCTGTATGGTAAGGGCTTATAATACAAAGTGTTCTTTCCTATTGGACAAGGAGGGTATTAAAAGGGGTGTTAATTGTAGTGATGCTATTCTGTTCCCTTAGGTGGATCTCCACGTAATAGTCTTGAGGTTTTAACTCCAGAGGTTCCTGGTGAGAGGGATCGGGGAAACTGCATTACATCACTGCAGCTCCATCCCAAGGGATGGGCGACACTTCTTCGATGTTCAAGTAACACTGATGATCAGGAGGTAAAAATAGAGTGATGATGATAATGGTGCATATGAATGTTGATCATTTCTTGCAGAAAAACTGGAGGTCTTCTGTCTATTAATGGAATAGAAGGGAATTGTCACTCCATTGATAAAATTAGAAATACAGAATAAATGTGGCAGCAGTGTGTACAGTTGTATTCTTGAGTTGCAGTTGAGTTGCTTCATTTGAATGATGTGGTAAACTGAGCTTGGCTGAAAACAGCACAGTAGATCATCTGGTTCATTATTTTGCTTCATTCTCACCATCTTTCAAGGTGATATCATGTTCTCCTTTGTGAAAATGACTGGAAGACATGGAGAAAATCATATTCTCTTGTTTGTTTTGGTTCCAAGAATTCAGGACAGAGATAGACAAAAGGCATTGACATTAGACATTACAAATGTGAAATGAATTCAGTATAATTGTGCAGACACAAAGGTAGTCCTCAACTTACGACCACAATTCAGCCCAAAATTTCTGTTGCTAAGCGAAACAGTTATTAAGTGAGTTTCGTCCTGTTTTACGACCTTTCTCAGTTGTTAAGTAGATCTCTGCAGTTGGTAAGTTAGTAACACGGTTTTTAAGTGAATCTGGCTTCACCATTGACTGTTTATCAGAAGGTCACAAAAGGTGATCTCATGACTCCAGAATGTTGCGTCTGTTATAAGTCAGTTGCCAAGCATCTGAATTTTGATCAAGTGACCATGGGGATGCTGCAGGGGTCAAAAGTGTGAGCAACAGTGCTGTTGTAACTTTGAACTGTCATTAAATGAACTGTTGTAAGTTGAGGACTATCTGTATCGGAGCCCAATAGCTTAGGTGGCTTGAAAGGGGATTAGAAAATTCACAAATGACAAGGTTTTATATGAACTCAATAGTTAAAAAAGAAATGTCTATGTTCATAAATCATATTTTTCTAAAGACTTCCCTTACTACATTTAGGCACTTGTTTAGTCATTAAGAAAATGCTAAACTCAACAAGTTATAGTTTACAAAGCATTGCTATTGCTTATGCCCATGTAATTAACTATAACATAACATTGTGCACAGTTATACTGAATGAGTCTAAATAGCAGCAGGTAACCAATCCTGGCTAATTTAGAGAGGGTTTAGAATGGTGAGGTCTATTTAATATTTAAATGGGAGACAACAGGGAAGCACTGGTAGATTAGCCATATTGTTACAAGAAAGCCTCCATGAAATAGAGATAGATTTATGCAATATCTATATTGATACAATATTAAATATTATTTTCCCCCTACTTTCTGTAGTGGACCTGTGTATATGAATTCCAAGAAGGAGCACCAGTGCGGCCAGTTTCCCCTCGCTGTTCCCTCAGATTGACTCATTGCATCGAAGAAGCCAATGTAGGCCAGGGCTATATTAAAGAACTCTGTTTCAGCCCAGATGGTCGAATGATCTCCTCCCCACATGGCTATGGAATCCGTTTGTTGGGGTTTGACACCCAGTGCAGCGAACTGATTGACTGCTTGCCCAAAGAAACCGCCCCCTTGCAGGAGATCCGTTCACTCTACTCGCATGGCGATGTGGTTCTGACTACCAAGTTCTCTCCAACGCACTGTCAGATTGCCTCTGGGTGCCTTAGTGGTCGTGTTTCTTTATATCAGCCAAAGTTCTAGGCTCCCCTTGCCTTCAAAGGAACATCTCTGTGTTTTTTTAATTACTTCAGTTTAGTTGGAGTGTTTGCTTTTTTAAACAAGTCTTGTAAATTTGGACAAGTACAGAGTTAATATTGGACTTAAAACTGATCCCAGGTCCAGTCCTTTATGTGTGCTGTGACTGAATTTGCACATTAGACTTTTGTGTACATTATATCTCTCCGCTCCTGATAATTCCATCCGTATTTAGAGGTAGCTTGGTAGCACTTGTAAACCTTGTTTTTTTCTGTGTGTCTCTTCGTGCAAGATGTTGGATGGGCTTGAAGGAGGGAAAACAACCAGCTAAAACCTGTCTGCTGCTTTGTATCAAAGGAGTGGAGATCAGCTCACGTGGATTCTTTGATTTCTGGATTTTGCTGTGTATTTTCTCCTAAGTAATAGAGCACTTTCTTGCACATTATAGCCAGCATTTACATTATTTTTTCGTGAACAACTAAATAGACTGTTATTGTTACTTTTTTGTATTTTTCTGCTGTGATTCAGTTTGTAGGCTGGTACTCTTTAAGAATTGTGCAGTGTTAATTATCGCTCTGTGCTCCCACACACAAACCTCTCTCATCTCGGCCCCTCCTTGACTTGCTGGAGAAAGTTTATTGGGAACTGAATAACTTAACATTTTTTCTTTCACAAATCTCTCTTAAAGGAGCATCTTCTATTAAGTTATTGGACATAGATTGGAGAATGGAGTATGTGCCCAACCATATATATTTCAGTCCAGCAGGAAATTCTATGCCACAAACCTCAGTGAAGTGAACAGGAGCTTGTAAGCAAACAAACTGTGGTGGACCTTTAACCTTCTGTTCATTTAAAAGAGGCTGGTGCTGGGGAACATCCTGAGGCTTTGGGTCCTTTCTTGTGATGGGTTTCATCACAACAAAGGACTTTGAAATTGAATAAAATCTTTTTTTTAAAAATGCCAGTTTTTAAATGAATGCTGCTCAGTGCTGTACTTATGTTTGCAACCTGATTAAGGCTAGTTGGCTTTTGATGTGCCTTGCAAGCCCCCACAGGTAAGCTATAGCATGTGAAAAAAAAAATCCTTAGTGCGCACACCTTACACCATATGTTGCAAGGTTATAGATGATTTTATATATATGTTTATATGCATATGTGTATATATATATATATAAAATTATCACCAGCTGTATATGAAAATCAAAAGATTTTGCAAAACTAAATATTTTCTTCTGTTCCAAGAGTAACACATTTTACTAGCATATTCACATGTGAGAACATGTCATATTAACTTGGCAGTGATACCTCTGAAGATGTGTTTAAAAAAAAAAAAAAATCAAAAGTCCTGTTGTTGCCCAGTAGTGGCATAAGCAGAATTGCTTATACTAGAAGATTGTTGAATTTCCATTGAACATGAGATACCTAAAACATAAATTAATTGTGTGTCAGTTTCTGCAGTCATGCAAGTAAGATGACAGATCACTGGCTCTCTGGAATTTACATGCAAAGTGTTCAGTTAATTGAGAGCCTTTCGGAGAGCCTTTCCTTTTTGCCAGACTCTCATTCCTATCTGCTTAAACCATCTAAAACTCATCTGCATGACATTTTTCTAGCTGGAAATTAACATGATTGCATGCCTGAAATGATCATGAAAGTGATTTTTCCAGTAGGAGGACAAGTTTCATTTAGCAATTAGCTGCTCTGCTAGTTGTTCTGCCAAATACAGAGTATATTTATAAAGCAGCTCAGAAAAATATCATATTTGGGATAATAGATGTCTATAAATGCTGTTCTGAAAAAAAAATGTGATGACTGATTCTCAGAATTGTTAGTGTAGCCACTTTAATAAGAAACTTGTGGCATGTGGGACTATAATGTAGCTGTTGATCACCATATGCTCTCTAGATGATTTAATAGATTAACATCAATACGAACAAGCCCAGAGCTATGCTGTCTGGAATATATCTTAAATTAGACATAGGATGCCTACACTTCTTGTCCTTCTGGTGATTCAGTCTTTGTTTAATATCGTTCATCGTCAGAGTTGAGTTTCTAGCCATCTACTTTAATGGCTAAAATGGTTTTCTTAATCCAAAGCCTGCTTAGCCACTTGGTGTATTTAAACGGTGCTCTTGTGTACGTGAGAAAAGGTAAACAAATATATTGTAGATATGAGATGAATACAATTTTCATTTAAAATTAAGGACAAATTACTTTTTGCTGGATGATCTGAATTAGCTAGATATGTCCATATAATCAGTTCTTGAATTTTAAGATGAAATCAGATCTAAAATCAGTTTGTAGATCAAAGCTCCATGGTTTGAGTCCAATCTTACTTTCTTATTTTTAGTGTATTTTTTCCTTAAAATTTTTAGAATATGTGCATTTCTGCTTAAATTTTATATTTACCCCAAAGGCATTAAAAAAAAACAAGAGCTGAGCCAGAAAACCAAAAAAATAGAAAATGCTGGTTGTCAACTACTCTGCCTCTAATTGGGCTGCAGAGAGGAGTACTGTAGTCCATGGCTTATAGATAATTACTTTGTAAATAAAAAAAAATGTGGCTAGATCAGTTATTGGAATAGGAAATGGAGAGCAGGTCCTTGAAACCTTGTTAAGATTTTAAATGAATGGCAAGCAAATAGGTAGACAGCAGCATCATAGATACCTACTTTGGTCCAATTAAACATTGAATGTTAGGACACATTCTCTCCCTTCCCCCCGCCCCCGCCCTTTAGAGTAAGCAATTAAACATTAATCTTCCTACAGCATCTAAACTCTACATGATTCCTGTATTCCTGCTTTTTTCTTTTGGAAGTTAGGCGGGAATAGAGGGAGAAATGTCTGTGTGCTTTTTGTATATGTACTTGACTCCCTGTCTTTTCTTTTTCCATTAGAGATCTTCCTGTACAGTTGCTTCGTTTTAACATGAGAGTGTACAATTTTGGATTTCCAGTCAGTAGTAACCTTCCAAGACTACACTTTGTGAGAACTGGCATGTTATCCAGGCTCTGAAAACATTATTCTTAAATTTTGTAACTAGTTATTATATTTACAGAGTAAAAAGAGTTACTGTGCTTGGTTCAGCTTTTGAATTATATCTGTCAGAAATAAACCTAAGGCCTATTGAACTTACAGAATAAGGAGATTCTTGATATGCCAGAGTTTTTTAAAGGAGCAGGGTGACGCAAAGAAGATTCATGGTGGTTAAACTGCATGTAAAGTACAAGCCAGTGATTATGAATCAGAGTTTTGTGCATGTATGGGTTAATTCTGCACTAAGAAAAATATATATACATAAAATGAAAAACTCCCTTAGTCCAGTTGCCAGAATTTGAATTCTGCTTATCTTTCATGTGGGATAAGGTTGCATAAAAGTGACTCCAGAGATTAAAAATAAGTATTTGGGGGATAAAAGTGTAGCTCCTGTGTTTTAGCATGTCCCTGTGAAACTGTGACTCACCCATGAGAAAAGGTTCTTTGACAAATCAGGAAAGCTTGAAAAAGTGAACTTCTGTATGTGCATATTGCACGTGCACAAGCATAGTGCAACCTTTAAGGGCATAAGTTTCAGGTTGCACTGTTGAATTCTTAGTTTTTAAAAAAATCAAGTTATTTGATGAATAAAATTACTTCCTTTGATGTCCTTGAGAATTGCTGTGATTTAGAGCAGTCGATAGCATACATCTAAGACAGATGAATCTGAACTGATCCAGGTTTATATTGTCTTGATTTATCAGCTTACATTTACCTTTAAAGCTCTTTTTCAAGTACAAGATTCATAGGATAAGAACAGGGTTTCTTTTGAGGTTTTGTTCAAAAAGAGCAATGGTTTTCTGAAATGGAGAGTGCCTTTTTGCTAATGTCAATCTTAGTACAGTTCCACTGACTTTAAATTACACTAAAATATTTTTTAAATTGCTGGTAAATGTCATCTCAAAATTCAATTAGTTGGCTATGTATTTGTGGATATGAATATACTTCAGAAAAGATCAGATGCTGTATTTGGAATGAAATCATGGCTGCCTAGATGATACTAACTTAAAGTACAATCATGGTAATAAAAGTCTTCACTATTACTACTGGTAGCAAGAGTTGCTTAGCAAGTGGGGAACTATATAATGGAATGAATGAATGAATCATCAGTATGAATGAATCAATATGTTATGGTATAAAAAATTATGTTTCAAGTTTTATGTAATTTTCTTCCAGATAATATATCAGTGAGCTGAATTCTTAAAAGTATTTTTGTTTCATCAGTTTATTTTGATAATGCAAATGCTTCTGGCATGGTATTTTTTTACCTATTTATTAATTAAACTTCTCAGATATTTTACAGTATAACTACAAACTCTTGTCACACACCAAAAATTGACTGAGTAGTAAGCTTCTGCAACATGTGGGAAAGTATGCATAGGGAACAAATATAGGCATGTAGCCTGAGAGATTAAATCTCTGGTATCTCCCTGTGGTAAATTAGGTGGCCAATAAAGAAATAGAAAGAAAAGAAGAGAGAGAGAGAGAGAAAGAAAGGAAAGAAAAAAAGAAAGACAGACAGACATAGTCTGGCATCAGATGTGAATGGCTTCTGCCTTAATGAGGGAGATCGCATGAATTAGATGTAAAAAACAACAACAACCCACCTTGAACTGGATAGCTAATGAATTGGATACAAGACTTTTTCATTCATTCCTATGGCTTGAGCTAAGGAAGCTAAGTACCAAAACACTAATTCCAGTCACTGAAAAGCAGCCTCCAACTCTAATACCATTTTCAAGCATTTTTTTGCAACCATAAGAACTAGAACATTTTCTTTCTTTCTTTTTTTTTTAAAAAAGCAAGATGTTGGGATTTCCAGGAAGCATTTTGCACTTTCTCCAGTCCCTATAGAATTTTAACATGCAGCCCTGAAGATGATTTGGTGTTTGGATTACCCTAATCTAACTCTTCCTAAAGCTTTAAAAATCTTCAGTAGAAATGAAGAGAGTAATTGAACGTGGCTTGTATTTTTTAGTAGAGCTGAATTTATTGTATTGCAATCATCAGTGTAAATTATATATTGCATTACATTTTTAAAAACATCCTACCTCATATCATGCTTTTCTTTAAAAACAAAAAAAGGTATGCTCATTTTTAAAATCAGCATACAGTAATTTATTTTCAAAATGCAGAAAGCCAGCAATGCAAAGAGATTATCTTTATCTTAGGCAACTGAGAAGGGCCCCTTGAAGCAAAGCAAGGCTGTTCAATATTCTGCATTTAGTACTAGAATGCTGCTGGTTTTCCCCAATTCTGAGTCCTCCAGATGTGTTGGATTACAATCCCCATAATCCACAGTCTGTTGGAGCTTTGTCTATTTTTTTACATCACTGCTTTAATTACTGTTAGACATATTGATTTAGTGCTTCAAAACCTTAATAACATTATATACTATGCTGAACTTACTCTTAGTTTCAGAAACATTCAGTGATTCACTGATCTCTCTGTCTCGTAGTTATCTGTAAAAACATTTAGTGATGTTAAATTAGATAGTGTGGCCACATGGCTTTTTAAAATGAAACAACATTTTTGAGTAGGAATGTTTCGAGCTTAGTTATTATTTTGACTTAATGGAAATTAACATTTGACTTTGTAAAATCCTAGGAACAATCTCTGTTCCTTAATAAGGGAAAAGTTGCCTGATTATAAAAATGCAGCATTGAACATTAACATTCTTATGCATGTCTTTTCAAAGATATTCAGCTATTATAACTGATCCATACCATTTTTCCTCTTTACATTTATCATTTATTTTTATACACATCTTCTACATCTGTTTATGATTCTGATCAGAATATGTACTATGCCCATATATGCTTTAAATGAATAGCTTAAACATATTTTTTGTCCCATTGTATATTAAACTGTAGAAAGCCTGACATATCAGCCAAAGCAGATACATTGTATTTATTGAGTTTGATACATTGATACAAAAACCTTATAAGAGTTTATCAAAACACTACTGATACGTACAATTGTAATTGTTGCTGAATGTACACTGAGTGCAGTAATATATACATCAGATTTGAGAATGGATAAATCTGAGTACTGTATTTATAGGGGTAAAAAAGTTTTCTACCACATAGGTTATGAAAAAGCTGGTCATGTTTCAGTGACATTGAAAGCAGACTAGAATTTGTTGCACTGATTTCAAAAGGATATAGAGCACACATTAAAATTGCCACTTATTCCAAGTTCAAAATTCGCATTGAAAACCATCAGCTGTGGTTGGCAACATCACCTGAAAGACAGCTGGCCCAACAAGATTGATCTTCTGGTATAATGTACAACGGTAAAAAATGTCAGATGTTTGGGGATCAAAATGTTGAAGCTCTATAATGCCTCTAAGGAACAAGAGTACACATGTTCTTGAACATGCTCCAGAGTTAATTTCTTAGCATGCAAATTCATGTGGAAAGTATTCCTTGAGCATGAAATCAAGTGCTTCGACGTTGTATACCAGCTATAGATGATCAGAATTGGAAGCTGTTACATGTTTTGCATGTTTTTCTCTCAAATATTTTTATAGGATGTCTCTGAACACCTGAATACTTCCTTTTCCTCTTTTTTGTAATGAATGTCAGGGATCCAATCGGTTTTAGCTCTAAAGCAAGGGGAAGGCTGAAATTCTAAATAAACATGGAATAAACTTGGATGCTACTGAACTTATTTCATGGACAGGATTTCATTGCAAAAGTTAGCAGAAAGAGATTTGATGAGTTTTATAAAAAGAATATGATTTAGCATTTTAAAGTCAGCTTTGGGGAGTATGAATCTCAAAATATCAAATCACATTTCTACTTATATGGAAAATAGTTGCATAAAAATCTAGTAGTTTCCAGCTTCAATCTAAAAAGGGACTGGGTATGGCTTCCACATATGCATGAATTCTATATAGTGGTTTTTGGAATTCCATATGTCCATGTATCGGACAGAGCTGACCAACTGATACTAGTTTGGAAAGGAGAACTTTCCTCCCTTTTAAAGATCATTCTGGAAAATTGTTGAGTGAAATTTAGAGACTACTACAATGGAGAATTATTTCCCAAATGTCAAAATATGGATAGAGTTGAAATGTACATTAATCTAAAGCCAGTTCTTTAAATAATTTCCATCCCATTTGTTAATAGCTTTGTTGTGTCAGCTTATTTGTAAACATATTTCCATCTCATGCAAAAATATTTTTTTTAAATATGGAAGTACAAATTTGTGCATGTAGAGTACTTTGAAATTATTTCATAATAAAAGGTGTACATTTTAAATACATCTACAAGAACTGTCTAGGAAATGTATGTACTCTTACACGGGTGATGTAAATGTTTGAACAATTTCTCTTGCTTGCTTAATAAACACTTCACATTCATACTCTGAATTTGTTGCTCGTATTTCAGTAATGTGTAGTTGCCATTTAGATTTTTTTTTTAAAAATCTGATCACTGGACAGACTAAAGTATTCAGTAATGTAGATCAATGTATTCAAGTATCTTTTAGATACTTGAAACTAGTAGCATTCAAAACTATATTTAAATAATCCTCTTTTACATGTTTCAAGTATTAAGTGTTTCAATTATAAATTTTCTCTGGTCTGTACTATATCAGGCACCAGTGTGAAGGATTATGTGTTTAATTCTTTTCTTCAGAAACTCAAATTCATCTATTGTATACACAGCTGGACTCATACATAGTATGAAACCATAGTATTTGTTTTATTTTAGCTTAATATTGTGAATTCAGTTATTCAAGCAATGATTAACCAATCACAGATTGCTGAAATGAGTGTCCCAGCTAGTAAATGTGATCAGATTCCATAAAACTCTACAGAGGGAGTGATTCAATTGCACGGTGACTGATCATTTCTTTCTTTTCTTAAGAAAAAAAGATTTGCTTTCCAGAAATCATTCTGATACCCCTGAGTTGGGTAAGAAGTTAGTACAAAAAGGAGGAAGATGAAATTAGATAAAATTATGTTCCCAAGTAGACTTTCCTATAGAAAATCCTATATTTTTTGTATATTAGGTAGAAAACATAAAGTTGGATTTAATTGGCATCTCTTCCTGTTCATTGAATCATATTTGTACTGTTGAGTTCAATGAAAATCTGTACCGAATTGACTTTGCGCCCTATCTAAGCACTAACTGGATCTAAATGCTTTGCTTTTTCCAAGAAACACTAACATTAATTAGATGCTGCTAATGTTATAAATAAGCCTAACTGTGCTTATTTGGGTTTTACTTCAGCTGCTTCTACTTGGATTCCAGCTCAACTGTGACTTTTGAACAAGAAAAGGACTATTGGGCTAAAATAAATTGGTGTTAAATTGAAATTCAAGGTTATAATTTTAAACCTTTTCCTCCTATCAGCCTGATTTAATCCAGGTTAATTGTATTTACCGTATTGTTTTATGGTAAATGGTGAATTTATATTGTGGCTCTCCCTGAAAATATGTGTTTTATAATAGGCCTCTTAGTGAGACAGAGGCATCCTTGAAACTTGTCCATATCAACATTTATGACCTTCATTTATGGCCACAACTGAGCCCATAATTTCCATTGCTAAGTGAGGCAGTTGTTAAGTGAGTTGTGCCTCATTTTACGACCTTTTTGCGACTTGTTAAGCAAATCAATGTAGTTGAGTCAATCATGTGGTCACTAAGGAAATCTGGCTTCCCCTCTTGACTTTACTTGTTGGGAGCTGCCTGGGAACATTCAAAATGGTGATCCCATGACCCTGGGACAGTACAATTGTTATAAATACATGCCAGTTGCCAAGTGCCCGAATTTTAATTACGTGACCATGGGGATGCTGCAATGGTTATGAATGTAAAAACAGGTCATAAGTCACTTTTTTCAGTGCCGTTGTAACTTAGATCACTAAACAAAAGGCTGTAAATTGAGGGCTACCTGTATGCTCTATTACTGTACTTGTTGACATAGAAGATTCTTTCTTCGTTGAGAGCGGATTCAGGCAGAGGGTATCTTTCTCCCCCCTCTAGATTGAAGCAATTCATACAGCCTCAAATCCTGTTTATTGTCCTGGGTGCAGAATAAAAGAAATTTATTTTTCTCCTTTGCTTATTCCAAGAGCCAAATTGGTGTCCATTCCTCAGAACTTCAATTATTCATGGAGAAGAATTTTCAGCTAAAATCAAATTGGGAAGTTTTTCAGGTAGTCCTTGACCATAATTGAGCCCATAATTGACTATGGGGATGTTGCACTCGTCATTAACTGAAAAACTTTCATAAATTACTTTTTTTCAGTGCTGTTGTAACAGTTATTAAACGAATAGTTGTAAATTGAAAACTACCTGTAGTTGGGCTTGGATTATAAAATAATTATTCTTTTTTTACTAGTAAAATACTCATCCTTTGCTGATAAGGGTAGTTGTCAACCTAAAACCGTTTGTTCAGCAATGATTTGTAGTATTATGTAGGGATCAAGTCTTTCTCTACTTGTACTGAACTACAACACACATATAACGTCTTTTTGTTGTTGCTTAATGTATTCTCTTGGCAGTGCCTCCCCAGCTCTGGGACAGGCTTAAATGTTAAATGTCATACATGAGCAGCCATAAGAGCTATAAAATAGGAGTTTTCCCCCCAAAAAAAATCAGCCTGTGGAACTGGTTAGTTAAAAAATAATTCTAGGAACTGTGATCAAGAGGCAATGCTCTAGTGATAACTGGCTGTACCTGAGTGAATTTGTGTGTGTGGGCATGCACATGCTCTTAGCTTCCCGAAGAAGCCGAGGATTTTGTGGAAAAGAGTTTCAAAAACTCTGGTATAAAATTTAGGAGGCTTTGTCACTCATTATCCATTCCTTAACCTGGAAGGAAGTTAAATGATTGCAATGAGTTGGAAAGAGGCAATAGAGGCAATAGAGAAATCAGCAAAGGGGGTAGGGAGCAAATTTTATGCCAGTCTAGTTTTCTGTTCTCATGAATGGCTGAGTAATACTTTAACTCATCGGTGGGAAATGGCCCACAGACAGCAGATAAGCAGTTTGCTCTGTTCAATTAGCATGAAGATGAAGAGCTACTTTCCTTTGAGAGGTTTACAATATTTATATGTGATGCAGGCCTTTTGTGGTCTCATATGGTAGCTGCACACTTCAGTTACTAATGCTACATGCTCCCAGTTCAACCCCTTGTTTAGCAATCCACAACTAAAGCATCTCTAGATGGCCTTCCAGCCTCTGTTGAAATACTTCCAGGAAAAGAATGGCCACCATCTCTGGAGGCAGACTCTCCCATTGCTGAAGGTAGGAATTTTTTCCTGATGACCTATCAAAATCTGCTTTCTCATAATTAAAACCAATTTTGTGTCTATTTCCTGAAATAACGCTGAAGAAATCTACTCTGTCTTCTCCATGACAGTTCTTCAGATACAGATGGTCCTTGTTTAGCGATATCCTCGTACAGCAACCATTCAGTTATAACAGTGAAGAAAAAGTAACTGTGTGACCAGTCCTCCCATTTATGACCTTCTTCTGTCTGTAATGCAAAAGAAACCTGAAGTAAAATCATCACATCTGCTCAATGACCAAGATGCCAAACCCAGATGTGGTCATTAAACAAGGACCACCTGTACTTGAACAAATAGCTATCTTCTCCAGGTTAAACATTCTGAGTGCTGCCAACTACGTTTTTCCTTCCAAGATTCTTAGTATCTTGTTATTTTCCTCAAAAAAAATTTCAACTTGTCAGTGTCCTTCCCAAAATGCCATGCTGAGAACTGGACTCAATGATCCGGATAGGGTCTTACTAACTTGAATAGAGAGGAACAATGATTTACTAATTTGACAATCTACTGTTGATGCAGGCTAGCACCATGTCAACAGCTATATCAGTGTTGGTTCATGCCTCATTTGAGATTCACCAAGAGACAGTTCCTTTTCATATGTCCTGATGCATACCCTACACATATGCTTTTGATTTTACTTACAAAAATGAAGGATTTTGTGTTTGTCCTTGTTGAAACTGAAATTGTTGAGATTTTCATGAATCTTGATACTGGTTCCCAAGTTATTCAGTATATAACTCCTTTGTGTCACCTGCAAATCTGATAATCCTATTTTAAACCTTGTCAAAGCCAGGTATAGATAAACTAAGCATACAAACCCTGGAGAATACCAATGTAACATCTTCCGGTGTAACTCAGAACCAATGTCATACGTTCTACGCTTGTTAGACAAAATAACATTCTATTTTTTATCCAACTGGTAACTTAATTAATTCGGGAATATTTTCTTGAAGACTGTGCGTTCTTCTTTGTTTTTAATTGGCTGGTTAAAAGGTAATCAGTAACTTTATTGCTAACATTTCCATCTTACTGTTTAACTTTAACATCAGGTGATACTTAAAACCATGAATACAGAAGGAACCTATTCCACATAATGCTGAATTTAATCAGAAGTTTAAAACCATGCTGGTCTCTGTAGTTCATCTTAATGAACAACTTGATTAATATGTTTGTGTTGCTAGGAGAAACATATTTTTTTAACAAAGTAACTTAACATAACATAACATAACATAACAACAGAATTGGAAGGGACCTTGGAGGCCTTCTAGTCCAACCCCCTGCCTAGGCAGGAACCCTACACCATCTCAGTCAGATGGTTATCCAACATTTTCTTAAAAATTTCCAGTGTTGGAGCATTCACAACTTCTGCAGGCAAGTCGTTCCACTTATTAATTGTTCTAACTGTCAGGAAATTTCTCCTTAGTTCTAAGTTGCTTCTTTCCTTGATCAGTTTCCACCCATTGCTTCTTGTTCTACCCTCAGGTGCTTTGGAGAACAGCCCGACTCCCTCTTCTTTGTGGCAACCCCTGAGATATTGGAACACAGCTATCATGTCTCCCCTAGTCCTTCTTTTTATTAAACTAGACATACCCAGTTCCTGCAACCATTCTTCATATGTTTTAGCCTCCAGTCCTCTAATCATCTTTGTTGCTCTTCTCTGCACTCTTTCTAGAGTCTCAACATCTTTTTTACATCGTGGAGACCAAAACTGGATGCAATATTCCAAGTGTGGCCTTACCAAGGCATTATAAAGTGGCACTAACACTTCAACACTTGTCTGAGCTTTACATGTAATTTGACATCAGTAAGAGAGATGTATCCAGAGTAAGACTACTAAGAAAGAAGAAGGCAATATCAATACTCAACACTCATTTTCCTTTGACTTAGTTAAATATTAAAGGTTAATGTTAGGGCAGAGAAAGGCATTTTTCCCCCTTAGATGTTCACTGGTCTCCACAGAATGTTTTGGATAGTTGCATGAATGGATAGAACCGATACTACACATACACAGCCAACACACACACATCACCATTCATACAACCACATCTCCCCACTGGAAGTATAATAGTAATGGGATGGGGAGGGGTGTTAAACCTTCTTTCCCCATTGATCCAGTTTTTTAAACAAAAGATATTGTTCTTGCAACTCTACTATTTTTAAGTATGACCTCATTATGTTCTTTGCAGTTCTACTGACGGTTGTTGTTCTGTTGGGTTGGGCGGGAAGACTGGCCCATGACCCCAGCCATACAGAGTGGGCAGAAAATGATTATGGCATGCCTACAAATATTCCCAGTCTTTATGGTCAGGGAAAAACAAAACACTATTACAGAATATTCATTTCAGGAAACTGGATTTACTTGTGTTTATTCCACCAAAGGAAATTACCCCCCCCCAAAAAAAATCCCTCTGGCAGAATTATATTTTACCAGTTAAACATTCAACAGACATTTTGTTTATATATATATATCTATAATTACAGCATTCAAAATAGTAAGCATTCTTTCATTTTGTGCTTGGCAATCCAACTGTGAAGCTAAGAATCTTGAGCACCAAGAAATCTAGAAGATCAATTAATATTTGATTTGGGGAACTCTTGTAGGGGGAGGGACAATAAGGCAAAATAAACTAAAAGCCCTACCATCTCAAACCTACTGTTATCTAAATTTTAAGAAAATAATTCTAACACTTGGAGAATAATCAACAGTTTGGGAGAGCTTTCCTATAAATCATAAATAGGAAATATTACCACCTATTTGCACAAAATCTTCCAGCCAAAATGATAGTTTTGGCTGAATTTCCTCTTCCTAACTCACCCATTGCTTACTATTTTATACATGTGTATGTTTATTGGCATGATTAAAAATTCACAGAAGCCTTATGTAATATGTGCAGAGACTTTTTTGTCCCTTTTTTAATATATGCATGGTCCTTCAGACAAGTTCATAGACAGAATGGACAGGCTATATATAAAGGAGGGATTTAGGCAATTTTGTCACTTATTAAGAGTGGATGGATGAATCTCTTATGTCAGAGTTTCTTGTATGAAGACAAATCTATATTAAAGAAAAAGCAAAGGGCAAGCTAGCCTTTTGCAAACTTATATATCCTCGGCATAAACACCCCTGAGTGGTGTGTGAAATAGCTCTGTAATTTCTTTTTCAACAGAGTGAAATACTGTGGAAAATGGCAATAAACATTTCATTTTGGTATGCAACAATTCTGCTTCACTAGACCTTAGGTTGATGTAGAGTATAACTCATTCAATCATTTGTACTGTACCAGTAAATAGTACCTGGAATTTTATCCTGTTTACTTTTGGTTAGTTTACCAAATTTGTACCAAAATTTCTAAACTTGAAAAGGTTGTCTGTGTGTATGTGTGCGTATGTATGCGTGTAAAAGAAATCACCACCCTGGACTAGAGTATTTCACCAAAATTAATAATTTAAATACCTAATTGACATTGAAAAATTCAGTGACAGCGCAAGATGAAGAATATTTTAAAGCTTTTCAGTGCTTTTCTCTTTCCTCTATAGTCAACACCCACTATTTAATAGTAGCGATACATCCACCAGTTTCTAAAATTTAATTTTGACAAGATGTCATTTGCATCAGTAGTGCTCCAAAACTACTTGGAACCTGCTTTAGAACAAGAGTTTTCTCTTCTACATTTGGCAGTCTCTTTTCAAAGTACAATAATATTCATCATCATCATCATCATCATAAAAAAAAAAACAAAGAGGGGGAACATGAAGCTTCATGGAAACTCAAGGTCCACTTATTACAACAAAAAAAAATGCTACCATTTGTTACAAATGGTCAAGCAACAAATTAAATATCAGGTTTTTTTGCTCTGCTATTTTCTATGAAGTGCATTCTTTGGATCACCAGGAGTGTTAGTTGAATAAAGCTGAAGGTGACCTGGAGCAAATTTTCATAGGCCAGCATGACATTTAATTTATTATGCTTTGAGTGAATCAACCCTCTGGCTTTATATTTCAGGAAACTTCTCAGTAAGTAAACTTGTTTTAGTCATACAGCTGCCACATCCATAGATTGGAAGGCCAAGAACAAGACTGAATACAATTATATTTTGAACTAGTTAGGCACTGTTTAAATAGCTGATATCCATACCAACTGAAACCACAATTTGTTGGCAATTTAATTTCTCGAATGTTATGGAGTCAGAAATACTTGCGAGTGTTTTCCATTATATCCTGGAAACTGACAGCTCAGGATTGTCCGATGCTCAAACAAAGAGAGAAAATTAATAACCAATTATAGTAATTTAAGCAAGAATTCATAAGTTGCATTAATTATTCCCCAAGAAATCAGGGACCGGTGATAATTTAGATGGGCCCCTCGGAAGAGATGCGTCAGTTTCCTGTCACGCTCTAGCCAAATCTTCATAAAGACTGTGGAAAAAGACTGGAATTCCCCACCAATCTGTGACTGCATGCGGGCTTTGACAACATTCACAGGGAAAAACAGAAACCCCAACATAGCACCCAATACCCCTCCACATATAAAATCATTGATCAGATGAGTACTGTAAGTTGTTGCTTCTGGCAGGCACTGCTTGATGGGCCCTCGCAGGCCAAAAAAGAGAGCATTGCTAGGACCGTTCCGAAGTAGGATTGGCACCAAGCCCCGATAATATTCCCTGGCCCCATGCTCTCGAAGAACTCTGAATGCTTGGTAGGTGTTTGTAAATTTGTCATGATGTTTGTAGTCCTGCAGAAGTGTCTGCACACGCTCAAAAGGGGTCAAGACAGCTTCTGTGGTCCCAGCAAGCACAGCTGCTAAGCTCCGGGCAAAGATTTCAGGCGCACTTATGTGTCTGAGGAGCAGAGAAGACAAATCTTCATATAGGCCAAACATCAATGCCAAGGTTGTGCTCTTCTGCATCAACGGAGGAAGGATACCTCGGTACAAATTTCTGATACCATCTTTCTGTAGCTGACATATTGCATCTCTGGTTCGTACCCCGTACAGTTGTTGACGAAAGAGGACTTTTTGGATTGGGAAAGTTACTGCAATGTTTGTAATGGCTGCACAATAACCACATAAGTAATGTTTGCCTGAGTTAATTTTTACAATGCGATTAGCAGCTTGATCTGCCTTTGCCTTGTTAAGCAAAAGGTCTTCTGAATCCGCCATGCTGCTTGTTGTGTTCTCACATAGATATTCTCCTCTCCTATAAGAAATAAAGGTGATTGAACAAAGCCAAATCTACTTGCTTTCATTTCAGGTTAAAAAAATAACATTAAGAGGTTTAACTCACCTCTTCATTAGTTTTCTGAAAGGTCTTTATGTTTTATGCTAAGTTTCAGAGAACATCCTACTTCAAAAGTACTAAGAGTACGTTTTCAACTTCTGCTTTCCTTGTAATAAATAAAGCACTGTGAAAATATTTTCATAAATTGTATTATAAAAGATTTGAAAATATTTAATTTCCAGGATCTCGGCCAATTAATACTACACTCCTTCCCAAGGGATGTACCGTTTCTTTTTGTTCAGTGTCTTCTCAACTGAATTAATATTTAGATAGTATCTTACATATAATGCATATCAACATTTTACAATATACCTCATTCCAGCAATAGGTCCCCTATTCCCTTTAGTAATAAATTAATTTCATTAAAAAATAAAAATAGCTTTTGTCTTCCACAGAGCTACAGGTCTTCCCCTTCTAGCCTGTCCCTTAGATTCAAATAAAATAACAGATACAGAGACATACTTGATATTTCCAACAGCTTAAAAAAAAATTAACCAGCCTAAAGAAGAACTTATTTTTCTACAATTAATGAAGAATGAAAAAATTGCAAGCCAAATAAAAGAAAAAAACAAAATAAAAATAAGGGCCTAATGTACTTCTGTTTGCTTTTGTTTTATTAAAAGCTTGTTTGTTATTAAAGCTTGTTTTCCTTTTTTGTCAACTCATTTTATTCAGTCAAATACATTATACTAAAATATGATTTTGCAACCGGTAGTGACTAAGTCTTCATTTATTTAAATTTTCAAAATATTTATTTCTTATCTTGTTTTGTCCTGTCTACCCTAATTCCTTATTTTTATTTTATTTTTTATATTTTATATGTGTTGACTCCTGGCAAACTGCCTGAATTAGTCCCTGCAGTTTTCTTTGCAAGGTTTTTCAGAAGTGGTTTGCCATTGCCTTCTTCCTAGGGCTGTGGGATATTGGTCCAAAGTCACCTAGTTATCTTTGGGCTTAATGTGGAACTAAAACTCATGGTTGGCCAGTTTGTAGTCTGGTGTTTTAATCACTACACAAAACTGGACCATAAATACTTGTTATCAGGGTGGATAAAAATCGATGGTTTTTTAAAAAATTGGATTTTTAAATTTTAAATTGGATTTTTTTGATTTTATCAAATTTGTTTTAATAAAATGATTTTGGAGTAAAAATCTATTTAAAGATAGTTTTCTATTTAAGATACATTAATAATTCAGTTTATTCGGCATAAAATGGAGCTTAGTTCTGTAGCATGAGGCTGCATGTTCTGCAATATTTACATTTTTTGTAAACTCATTCAATGAATCCAAGCTCTGCAAGCTAAATAGGAAACCTTCATTTTGTTTGCAAATAATAATATTAAAGATTCTAACTACCAGCAAGAATGAGTCCTTAATTTAAAGAGCACCTGTCATTTCAGATCCATCCTGGCAGCACCTATTAGTGGGCATCCACTGACTTGCTGCCTACCACGTCCCTCACCTTGTTGTGTCACTGCCGCATCACCAGGCATCCCATTAAAGTGAATGGGGTTGCCCGTTGAGTCAACAGTGGGTCAGAGGAGGAGCCGCTGCGGGACAGAGATGACAGTTGCTCTTTAAAAATTATAATTTAAATCAAGTTGATTTAAAACAAGCCTTTTTACTAGTGATTGAAATCATGATTGAAATCGACTTGATTTAAATCATATCGACCCTGCTTATTATTCAGTGTAAAAGAAGGGAGTAAGGACAGTCAGTCCAATGGAGAAATGGATATCATGCACTTTTTTCTTTTTTGCTATCTTTCTGCACTTCACTCAGCTAAACAAATAGATAAATTGCTTCAAATTTACTCTTGCTCTCAGCTTCATTTTCTGGTTTTCCTTTCCCAACCTTGAGTAAATACCTATCCTTTTTTCTTTAAAGAAACATCACTTTCAAAAAAGAAGAAGGATGAAGAGATCCTAAATTCTAACCACCGTGGTCAAATGAGAATGGAGATCCTTTAGTTGCAGAGTAATGCTCCTCCCACTAAGGCACCTATTGTCCTAATTAGTAATGAGGAGAGGGGCAGACTTAACTACGACGTGTTTTCTATTCATTGTTTAGCAATTATATTTAGCAATTATATCTGGACCAATCAAGAAGAGAAACAGTGGTATTTTTAGTGTTCTGAGTATGAAGGTATTCCTACTACAACTTTCTGCAATGGTGAAGCCAGTTAATAATATGCTGTATTATGAAAATTAACAAACATTTAGCTGGTTGGCCTGCATATTGCAAAAACCAGGACTGTTTCAATGTAGGACAATTGAGAAACTGTAGTTAAATACAGATCTTAGCTGGTTAGGTGATATCTCTGACAACATATAATACCTAATGGAACAAATTCCTTTCCAAATAAAAGTTTATTTCTGAGATCAATTTGAAATGCTATCCTCTTCTTTTAAAACCCTATCCAACCTAGGTCCTGGGCATCTTAAGCAATCTCATCTTTCCTTGTATTCTCCATTTTCTTCTAATGAAGCAAGGCATGATATTAGAATGAGGACGTTTTCTAATGTGACATCTTAAGTTCAACTGGAGCCTACATTCATTTTTCCTCACTGCCAGACAAATATTGTTTTGTCTTCCTATGTGTTATCTGTACAACTTTATCATCTGCAATATCAATAAATAAAACTGTCATGGTAACCAGGTATTTATATCTGGCAAAGAAAACTGGATTATGCAGTAGTCTATAATGCAAAGCATTCCAACTTTTTTGCTTTTTTATGGTTGAATTATTTTCTCTATTAAGTAAACATTTGTTGCGTAAGTCTGCTACTAAGCTGTCTGTAAACCTGCCTTTCCAGCCACATTCCTGTTTGCACAAAAGCAGCTCATTAGCAATCTTTTTAAATCGTTCTTACATTTCTTTTTACCCATTTTCTTCGTGTTTTCAAATTCTGCATAGAATTTCCCTGAAGCTTTCTACCTCTCTCTCATTTCCTAATTTCAACTCAACAAGAAAATAAAACACAGAAGTTTTATCTCATGTCAGTTTAGCACTAGAAGAGGCTAATTTAGGAAAAAATAAAAAGATAATGGGAATGGGAATATTTTCTGACAAATAAACCCGGAATTGGAAGATAGCAAAATATAAGGCTGGATTTTGAAAAGGAGGAAATTCCATTTTTAAGCTCAATATATTACTCTTTAACAGGAAAAATGGAATGAGCTGAAGTTCCACAAATAAGTACAGATGGAGTACAATGCTCTCTATTCTATTAATTCTTTTCCTTAATTTTGCACTTCCTTAGAAGGCACTCCATATTCTATACAGAATATTTTACTGTTCTACCCTGTTAAGGCAGTATAGAAATTAGATATATGTAAAAGATTAGATACTACTTCCAGCAATTACAATCTACCAATTAAACACACAAAAATGAACAGTGAAAGACAATTGTTCTAGTGAGACAGCATTGTTCTAACTAAATTGAGAATGTATCAAAAGACAGGGTAATTTATCACTGTACTGATAAAATTATCAATAGAGGGGGAGGAAAATGGACCTACTAATATATAGCCAAATTCAGATAATACAATGCCTCACTTCTCAGCATAATGTGGACTGCATTCATGTGCCGAACATAAAGAACAGCAGAGACTTTACTAAGATTTACGCCTGCTGGTAAGGGCAGGACAATATTAAAACCTGTGATCCCGGCACCAGGGGCACATTTTCATGAAGTGCTACCATAGTCTGCAGGTTAGTTTATCCAAGCTGCTTTCTCAGACAGCACCACCTGCCAAAATGTGATAATAATAGCTTAAGAGAAGATAAGTTATCGAAATTGTTTGTACTTGTCCACATGAGGGGGGAAGTTACTTCTTTCTTTTTTGTGTGTGTGGTTTGTATTATTTTTTTACTTTAATTGTAATCTTAATAAAAATGTATATGGAAATAAAAGTATAATAACAATAGTCTACATTGGGGTGCAAACTTTATTATAAGGAAGCCATCATAGTGAAAATGAGATAATTACCTTTCCTATATGATACAAAACAAGATTTTCTCTGTATAAGTAGCATTCTGGAGCAGGTCTTCAAACTGTTCTGCCTAAAAAGGAATCAATAGTCTTGTTTTATTTGGCTGCAAAAATTCAGTTGGCGAGAAGATGGCAGCAAAGACATAGAAAATTAGCTCTTACTGCTGTCTAGCGCTCATCATTTGTTTATTTAAAGAATATTTCATTGATACTTTAGGTTTTGAGTAGGACTTCCTGTAACTTTTTTCCTGAGCATGATGAAGATTTTTAATGAGTATAGTCATAATACAGAACCCCAAATCACATATTTTTACAATTTGAAGAGGTTTTAAATGCACCATCCAGCCTCTGCAATCAAGCTGGTAGTGAAATTTTTATTACCTAACATTTAGCTAAAGCTTTTCCTTGCTGATTTCACCCAATACTTATATTCCATCATAACAATATTGGCTTCCCACCATATATCCTTTCAAGTATAAACCTATGAGAAGCAAGTAGAGAAACTCTTGCTATTTTGTTTTCATCAGTGTGCTTGACAACTGCTTCTTCTTGATGCAAATTTGAAGTAAATGGCTGCATATAATGGTATTTGCTATTTAATTGTTATGGTTTACTTAAAGCATACATGCTTTATATTTCAAACATAATAAATATATATTTTAGAAAGACCTCTGAATTCCAGGAATTTCTAAAATATTCTCAGTCACTGCAATACTAATAAAGCAACTCAGTAACATAATCTCAGTATATTGAAGATGAAGTACATATGATTTGGCCATGAAATATTAACAAAGCTTAAAATTATAAGTATTTTATTGTACAACTATTAGTTCCCTCCTCCAAACAAAAATACTAATATTTCAAACTCCATGTTAGAACTACACTTTTATTTAGCCTATATACATCCATTATCAAAGCTGAACAATTTTTGAGATCTTGCATATTTTTGCAAACTTGGAGTTGGTCTAGTATATAATATTCTATTGGGATTCAAATGTGCAATTTCTTTCATAGCCATCACACTTTTGTATTACAGCATCCAATTCATTACATATAATACGCCCTATAGTGCAAACGAAAGTGAAAATCCTTACTATAAACAATCCTCGGCAATTCAAAACTTAGCATGGTAAATATATATCAAATTACCAGCTGTACACCAGGAAAAAGATTTTTTAAAAAATGCTTGTGCCTATTAAATTAACGGGTGCTTATTAACGTTATTAAATGCTTATTAACGGGTGGCGACTGTAGGGCGCATATATATATACACACATATGCGTTATGCACATATAGTACGCACATATTTTGGGCTCATGTATGAAGGCATTTTGCAACTGAATAGAAATGCATTTGATGGGGTCCCTGCAAATTTTGGGGGTGCCATTTTGGGACCTCAGACGTATTTATACAACGGCTCTACAAAAATACCACGGGAAATTGGGTAAATGTTTCGAGGGTCGCGTTGTTTAACCTCGCTGCCGTGCTTTTCAAAGAAAGACGGCCGGCCAGGTTCATCCCATGTTTTTTTACCCTCTACCGTCTTTCCACACCCAGGAGAAGCAATTCAGGCCAGCGAATAAAGAAATAAATAAAGCGAAACCCCACTATAAAAGGCGGGATGCAATCCTGTTTGTGTGTGTGTGGGATCAATATATCAACAGAGTCCGGGATTGGTTAACCAGAAACGCCCTTATCCTCCCCGCCCTGCCTTTGCCCCGAGGTCAGCCGCGAGCACCTGCGGCACAGCCCGGTCCACTGCCGCTCCTTTCCTTCCCCTCCGTATCTCCATTTTGCCCGCCTGTTCCTTTGCATGCTCGCCTGCCGTCTTTTCTTTCTCCTTCCGCCACCTCAGCTACTCCTCACCAATCCCCGCCAATTCACTGACCCTCGCGGGCTTCCTTCATGGCGGCGGAGGCATCGCCGCTGCTGCTCCTCCTCACGCGCACGTTGCAACCGAGGCAGGCAAAGACCGCCGAGCGACGCGCAGCGGCCTGAAACTGACAGGAGAGCAGCCCCCCCGGGCCGGCCGGGGAAAAAAAAAATTATCAGTTCCTTTCGCCACGCCCTCCCCCGCGCGCCGCAGAGACGAATGACGCCGCCAAACGAAGGGCACGTGATTCGGCGTCCTCCAATCCGCTCGCTCGCCCGCCCGCCTGCCTACCGCGGAAAGGCCGGGTCGCTGGAGGGCGTTGGCGCTAGAAGCGAGCTTCAAGCGAAGGAAGAAGGCGGGTTGGGCTGCTTCTCCTTTCAGGAAGAAGGCGGGCGGGCTGAGTTTGGGCCGCTCTAGCGAATACCTTGGCTGTATAAGGGGAGAGAGGGAGGGGGAGGAAAGGGCTTCCTGTTTTGCCTGATTGGAGGAGGCGGATTCTGATATTCGTTAAAGGCGAATACAGAAAATTCAGGCGGCTGTTTCGCCGGCTCCCACCGGTTCTATCCCTGGGAAGGATGAAGTGGGGGTGGGGATGGGAAGTAGTGACAGACTACAGCAGGGGTCTCCAACCTTGGTCCCTTTAAGACTTGTGGACTTCAACTCCCAGAGTTCCTCAGCCAGCTTCGCTCCGGGAGTTGACTCTGGGAGTTGAAGTCCACAAGTCTTAAAGGGACCAAGGTTGGAGACCCCTGCTCTAGGCTTTTTGGAAATGCACCCATGACACCTATTGCTATTGGCACCACCTTTATTGGCACAACACATCATTAAGTGTTGTACCTTATGATTCTTGACGAATGTATCTTGTGTTTTTATATACACTGAGAGCACATGCACCAAAGACAAATTCCTTGTGTGTCCAATCATACTTGGCCAATAAAGAATTCTACTCTACTCTAGTCTTTCTTTTTTCAGTTGTTCTAGTTCTATTCACAGGTCTTTGTATTTTGTTATCTTCTCCTGTTCTTTCTCGTCTCTTCTGCTGTCTCCAGGCATTGCCATTCACTAACCAGACTTTTTTATTTATTATTTGTAGTACTATTAAACTATTATTTGTTAAATTACGTATTAAAATAATATTTGAGTATCGATGAACAGTCTAAAGCTTCATGAAGGGTTGGATGAGCTTAAGAGTTTGGGGACCACAATCCATTACATTATTGATATGGTGCTCGGGAAATAATTGTACAAGAAAAAATTATAAATACACAATAAAAATAATTTACGAGACTGAAAAGATATAAAGTGTGTTATTTGCTTGTTAGGAAAGATTTCTAAAATATGTCCTTAAAGTATTATTTATTTGAAATGGCTTATGACAATGAATAATAAAACTACTATTGAGAATCCTGCGTGTAGAAATGTACTTCCCAATGTTACTTTCTACAGCCTCACCCCAAAATAGTGTATAGTAATTTTTTTTTATCTTTAAAGAAAGAAAAAAGAATTACTGTAAATGCTGATTCATTCCCATAAAGTAAATGCCCATCTCTGACTTCTAAACAAATAATTCATTTTAAAAAAAAAAATCAGAGATGTCAGCTATTGTTTTATATGAGGGGAGGGGAAGGGAAGGTAAAGGTCTCAGCTCAAAATCCTTCAATCCCATTTCTCTTTACACAATACTATAATGTGTATTTCTCAGAAAACTGCAGTAGCAAAGTTCATCAAAAAATCACGAGGAAATCACTGACATACACATATACAAACAGACAGACAACGCCCAGCAAATCCCACTTCATAACAAAAATAAATAAACCAAGAGAGTACATGGGTGGGTATTCCTACTCCTACTGGGTAGTTCAATGCTCCTACCTCTTTTATGAAGAAAAAAGGTAGCTCCTTATGTATGTTATAGGTCACGATTATAATACTGTTCCTGAAGTATGTAACCATTAAAGATTGTCATCTTTCCCCTATCATCTCTTGTTGATGGCTGCAGAAGGCCCATGTTATCCCCAAATTTGATTTCAGGGTGGTTTATAATCCGATTTGCATGAAAGAGGGACCGGACTATTAGCTCCCTGTTGTTCTTACTATGGATAATTTGCAGTAATGTTATTTGGATGAGGGCCTAGTTTGCCAGTTTTCATAAAAGATATAAATCATATTTTTTCCATGATATTGTCCTTGCTTGGACAATTTGGTTACTTAGAGGATCCTGCTTTCCACACTGAAATAGATACGGCATCTCATCAGTTCATTCATTAATACAACCTTAGAGGTTCCTATTTTTTTGCCATCACCTTTCCTTTACTGTAATCTTAATGTATACCGCTCCCCTAAAAAATACAAACACCAACAAATGAACAATAAAAATATATGCAATTCAATTTCAGGGAAGTGGTAAAAATTTGTAACTAAAAGGTTCTTTGCCCCTCTCCTGTACTCTGCACCGCCACAAGGGAGGTACTCCTCACAGCTTGGGAACCCTGCTAATTTTCCGAATGCTAATTTTCAGAAATGTCTTTAGATTATTTGAATTACTGAATTTCCTTGAAAAGGGTTATTTAAATGAAGTACACTACGTTCTCTTTGGAGGGGATATATAAAATTTTATTATATTAATTACATTACTGATTTGCCTTGCCAAAAAGAGATTCTGCAGTTAATGAATGTTGGAGATTTCAGAAAATCAAAATCTGTTGCCGTGCTTGAAGTCTGTTGCTTGCATTTTCACCATATTTTTTCCCCATTGTCTTTGGGCAGGAACATTTCTAACTAAGCACTGCATTCCAGCCACTCATAATGTTTACCTTATAAAAATGCCGCAGGGCTCAAGTGAGGCTCTGAGATAGTCTTTGAAATAAAGATGTGTGACTGAATGTTGTTGGTTTATATTATAGCAGTTTCTTATTTAAGTTATATCTCTTTTAGCTTCAAAAATATTTAAAGAGAGTTTAGATTAATGTGCAAAGAAAGCTTTGCATGTGAAGGATTTGTCTGCAGACACGCTGATATTGGAGACTGAAAAGGCTCATTAAGTACAAAATGCATTGTATTAGTATAATGTAAAACAAGGGGACAGTATGATCAACACCAGCTTGATGGCATATAATCAAATCAAACAAAAAATAACAAATGCAAATGAGAGATTGTAGTCAAGCAGTCTTTCTTGCTCAGTGTCAAAGTTAAACCATTTTACTAAGAAACAAAGTTAAATTGAAATAAAATTATAATTACTGCTTGTATAAAACAAAAATACGAGGAAAGATGGACTCCCCTAAAAGAAATGCCAATTTACTGATAGAAAAGGCTATGTCACCTATTGCACCTATCTCTCCATTGCCAAAATACCGGTACTTATTTTGGATAAACTCCTACGAGCACCACACGTTTATCGAACACAATAGAGAAAAAAGCATGTCTTATGAATATATTTCAAGCAAACGTTATCGTTCCAGTTCTACCTGAACTGTGTAACCTTAACCTGAGCAGCTTTTCAACTTTGTAAATATTTTTAAAGCTAAATCCCTTCAGCTCATCTCAATGCATATTTACTTGGAAGCAGAGACTTCCAGGAGTTTTTAGTCTGGGGCTGAAACTCCCAAAAGTGTAGGTTTTACTGCCATCTGGTGGCCTCTTCGGGACCCCAGAAATCATGTGATCGCAATGCTACAGCTACTGAGGAGACGATCTCCCTTTTTCCTCTGCCTTCCTTCCCTTGTAAGATCTCTATGATCTGAACGCGCTATGTGCGCTGGAGCAAGGGGAGTGGCTCCTGTCCCCGGGTGTTTTCCTTCGCGCTCGCACTCTAATAAACGCGAGCGGAGTGGGTAGGATGCTGTGGGAAGGCGAGGCAGTGGATTCCGCCTGAACCATAAAAAGAAGGCGGGCTCCGCAGAGTTGTGATCGGGATCGGTTTGTGGCTATGCTCGCTCATCTGTAAGTCCCATGAAAGAGTGTGAGACTTTGATTAAACTTGCCTAAGGATAGGCTTGCAGGGTATATATACTTTATTTAAGAGGTTCCTGCTGTTGGTGTGTTAATTATTTTGGATGAATGCCGGGTTAAAGCTTTCTTGCTGTTGTGTATGGGGATGGAAGCAGAAGACAGACTCCGCTCACAAAGCACCGTATTTATTCCATAATAATCGTGCCACAAAACTTTGGGAGGCTGCCTTTCACCTACTCCTGAACGGCAGAAAAAAAATATTTTTAAGAATGGGCAATGCAGAATAGTTTCTTCTGGGACCTTTTGCCTGCCCCATCTCCGCTACTCTGGTGGTCTTTTGCTCAAGTAGATCTGGATCTCAGGGTCTAAGCATGCAGGCTTTGGATTCATTTTAAAAGTGTTTGTGTGCTGTCGATCTGCTTAAAGTTAAGATGCCCTTGAGTAGATCTGGAGACTGCAAGGGTGTGTAGTTTTCCTGAACTGGTTTAAAAAACAGATGATCATAACAACAAAATAATACTTTCAGCATTTTATAATAAAGTAGAAGTTAATGAATCTTATGTTACCTTCTGTCAGTAGAATAGCAGTCGTTGGTGAAATAAATTTACCTCTTTCTGTGTACCATCCAAATCTGCAGATATGGGTGATGTTTGGTGCAAGGGATAGCTCAGGGTGGGATGGGGAATCCTGTTGAAATTTTGGGTGTTTTTTCATGTGATGTTGAATTTGGTTCACTGTTTGTTACTGTGTTCTGGCTGGTGAGCTGAACTCTCACTTCTCCCTCTAATGCCTCTGAATTACATTTGAAAAGCATTTTATATGCAGATGTACTAATTGCTTTTCAATCTATTCACAAATGGGTGTTTCAAAAGTTTTAAGTTCACAGATACACCTAATTCATACAATCACAAATTAACAAAAATCAGCTCGCAAGCAAAATAGAGTGAAGCGACATACATACCACGGCTAATTAAATTCCTATATTACATGACAATTTTTATGGGCTTTGGGCAATAAATAAAAATTTGGGAATTATTTGCCGTGGAAAACCATGAACAAAATGACAAAACCTGAAAAAAGTAGACAACACTGTTCTGTATGAACTAGTGTTCTGGATATATCTTCAGGTTTAAAAGAGTGAAATCCAAAATGGTTATGCTGGGACCCCTGAAGACCAATAATTCTGCTCCCTTTTTTCATCATAAGTAATTGAATGATCCAGTCTCAACTTGGTCCAGTTGAATCTCTCTGAGAAGAAAGTAAATCCAGAACAGTGAACTCTGAAGCTGTGCAGCATCTGATTTCCTCTGCTGTTTTGAGATTAATTTCTTGGACATGGCATCCAAGCAAATTCTCTGGCTGCAGGTTAGATCCTGGCAGATGTTAGAAGCCACTTATTTAATATATGATCTAATTATACAGAAAGCCATTATTTTGGTCAGCTTGTATCCTCTCTCTCCTTCAAGTCTCGTGTGTGTGTCAAAAAGCTTTTGTCTCTCTTCTGTTCTATGGGAGGTGTTGTTTAATTCTGCATGACCCTTTCAAGTGTTTACCATGTTTCTTCTTCACAAAACTCCTTGGAAGAGAAAGCACACTGTAGGTCAAAAGGATTTGTGAGTTCTCTCATGTTCAGGGCAATCTGGAAAAAAAAAATCCTGGTTAGTGTGCATCCAACATTACTACTGCCTCATCTGTAGCAGAACTGCTTCTTTCCATCTGTGCTTTTAAACAGCCAAGTGTCAGGTTTGCCAGAAACCTCAAACACAAAAATCACTGGTTGCAAAGCAACTGTTGTAATACAAAGCTGAATCCAAAGCTTAGAAATGCAAAGTGGCAATTGTAATGTGTATGTGTGTGTGTGTGTGTGTACACACTCTGAAAAGCAGACCTTTTTCGACTCAATATTCTCCAGTTGGGTTAGAGGGTAATTCCCCAGAATCCAAGCAAGCCTAATGGGAATCTGTGGATTGAAATGAATTCTGCCTAAGAGCACTTTTGCAGAAGAGAAGTACACAGACAAGTGGCTGAAGGAAATTACTTAGATAATTACAGGCAGTCTTCAACTTACAACCATTCATATAGTGATTGTTCAGAGATACAACGGCACTGAAAAAAGTAACCTATGATAATTTTTCACACTTATGACCATTGCTGCATCCCCATGTTCATCTGATCACAATTCAGACACTTGGCAATTGGCTCTTATTTATGTCAGTTGCAATGTACCAGGGTCATGTGACTTTCTGGGAAGCAAAGTCAATGGGGAAGCCAGATTCATTTAACAACCATGTGACTAACTTAACAACTGCAGTAGTTTACTTAACAACTGTGGCAAGAAAGGTTGTAAAATGGGGTAAATTTTACTTAATAATTGTCTTTTTAGCAACAGAAATTTTGTGCTAGAGTTGTGGTTGTAAGTTGAGGGCTACCTGTATCTTGGACTGGGATTGTTAGACCAAATGCAAGAGAAAGCTTATTTTGAATAATGTGCATTTTATTTATTGTTATTTCCATTACAATTATTATTGTAGATGCTGCTACAACAGCACATCTCTAAGTGGTTAAGAAACTCACTTTGGCTCTCATGAAAAACCATACAGAATTAAAATAGCATACTGCCAAACAGATGGCGGCAAAGCATCTTTATCTTCAAAAGAGCCATATTTTAAAACAGCTTTTTGCAAGATGACTAGAGCTGAGAATCTCGGGTGGGGAGGAAGCTTTTTCCATATGCTCGGCAGCAATAAAAAGCATGGTGTATATGTGTGTGCAACATTTTATGTTTTTTTCTGGAAGATAGCTAAAACAGTTAATCTCTCTCTTAAGCAGATGTGTCCAACTTGTGCCACATCCAACCCTGGAAAACTAGTAAATAAGAAATGTAATGTAATGTAATATAACTGTACGTATGTCTGTCTGTCTTGGGCTTTGGCTGTGTGTGTGTATACATACATACATATGCAAATGCAAATATATATACATAGATAGCCCAAGACAGTTCCTCTTCACTTCCCCTAGCTCAGGCAAGCCAAAAGGTTGGATATCAGCAGGGGTGAAATGCTTCCAGTTCGGACCAGATCACCTGATCCAGTAGCGATGGTGGCTGGTAGTTCGGAGAACTGGTAGCAAAAATGCCCCCCCTTCCCCCCGCCCAGCTAAGCCGCACGATCATCAGAGGTGGTTGTTTTTTTTAGCTTTTAAAAGCATTTTTTCTTTGGCTGAAAAAATGCTTTTAAAAGTAAAAAAAAAAGCCTCTGATGATTGCATGGCTCAGCTAGGATCATCAGGACCCTTTAAAAGCATTTTTTAACAACCACTTCAGCCGAAGAGGTTGTAGAAAAAATGCTTTTAAAAGGCTGCTCTGGCGATCCCAGCTGAGTTGCCTGATCATCAGAGGCTTTTAAAAGTAAAAAAAAAATTGGCCATGCCCACCCAGTCTCATTACCCCCACACATCAAGCCACGCCCACAGAACCGGTAGTAACAAATTTTACATTTCACCCCTGGATATCAGTGAGCCATAGAGAGCTCTGTGTCATATAAAAGCTGGTGTGTGTGTGTACAATACAGTTGCAATGACAAGTTTGCCTAAAGGTAAATATGCAAAGTTGACACATTTATATTACTGTACTATTTTTTAAATTAAATCAGAATTTGACCAGGTAGGGATTTTCTCCACAGTTGAGCATGCATTATATATGCTTTTGTTTATTTAGCCCCATTTATCTCCATGTGGCTGAGTCAGAAACAGTTTTAACAGCATATTCTTTGCACAATGGTTTGCTGTTACTATTTATAATGTGCAAGAACACAAATTGCCTTTGAAGGTATATTTATTCCTCAAGGTTTTGTTTTCAATCCCATAGCTACAGGAGCAAATCTTGATTTGAAACAGGTCTACCATCCGGCCCATCCTCCTTACAGAAGTATAGAGTAGGTCTTTGAATTTTCATCAGAGATAAAAAAACAAATACCAATTCAAATGTATTTCATAACATGCAAAATCAGGGGTGAAATGCTACTAGTTTGGACCGGTCCAGGCGAACATAGTAAAAAAAGTGCTACCAGTTCAGATGAACCGGTATTTTCGACAATCAGCTGTGCCACACAATTTATATTTGCTAGAAAGCAGGAAATCGCACAGCACAGCTCTTCCCTCCGCCCTCGCTGTTCTACTTTAGAAAAGGCTTTTTAATCCTTCTTTTTCAGCACTGCGTGGTAGCGCCTGCAATGCGAGAGATGCACATTTGGCATGCACTGTGCATGCAGCAAACCGGTAGCGAAGCGCACCGGTAGCAGACTTCAGAGCATTTCACCCCAATGCAAAATCAAATATATTTAATACAGCATGTGCTCTTCTGCAAGCAGCAATTATACTTCCTGCATAATTCAAGGGGGTTATATGTATGATCAGTCTATATGATTTTCATGTCTCCCATTTTATGGCAATACTGTTTTAAAGAGCATTTGTAGGCTGTACAGATGTGACCCAAGGAGGGGAAAAAACCTTTCTAATTTAATTTATGCCTCTGTTGTAGAATTTGTGTTTGAGCAAGCAAACATCTAAATATCTTGGTAACTAGTTTAATGAGAAACTGTCCTGAAGAGTTTATTCAGTTTAATCATTTGGAGCCAGTCCAAAATTGTGAATACCCTGCATATTTATACTAGGGTTGTACAAAGTGTTCAAAACTGGTATTTTACATAACTTGTTGGTGCATGTGAAGCAGTGGTGGGTTTCAAATTTTTTTACTACTGGTTCTGTGGGTGTGGCTTGGTGGGCATGACAGGGGAAGGATACTGTAAAATCTCCATTCCCACCCCACTCCAGGGGAAGGTTACTACAAAATCCCCATTTCCTCCTGATCAGCTGGGACTTGGGAGGCAGAGAATAGAGGAGGGCGGGGCGAGTCAGAATTTTTACTACCAGTTCTCCAAACCACTCAAAATTTCCGCTACCGGTTCTCCAGAACTGGTCAGAACCTGCTGAATACCACCTCTGATGTGAAGCACCACTATTTCATAAAGAGTTAAAAGCAGCACATGATTATTTCAAAGGCTTTGCCCAGTTGTAAGTAACAGGAGAGCACAGCCTTTTTTAAACAAAGGGAAACTAAAAAGTGAATAGAACCAGGACATAAATGTGATTAAATAGAGATGAGTTAATTCTCTCCTAGGTGTTGTCTTCTGTTCAGATTTATAGTATAAAAGTATTTGTAGAGGCAAAGTGTGGCAAAGTTCATAGAGTTGTAGGTTTGGAAGGGAGCTTGAATGTCTTGTAGTCCTGCTCTCCATCCAGCACAGGAATCCTCATACCATGCTGGAAAATTGGTCATGGAATTTTTTCATGAAAACTTTCAGCGATGGCATATCCTTGGTTTCAAGGGACAGGTTGTTCCGTTACTTACTAGTTCTCATAGTCAGGAAATTCCTTATTTCATGTTTATATCTCCTTCTGTAAAGCTTCCATCCGTTGGCTCTGTGAGGATAAAGTTTGAGTCATACAGCCAGGGAGCCACTATTCTATACAAATAGAAATCAAGATCTGAATTACTGTAGATCAGGAAATGCTCATCAATATTACAAAAACCTAGCTGAAGACCACTGTTTAATACTTCTGTTAACATAGGTAAGGAACACAGAGTTTAAGTGTTAACTCACAATGGTGCATGTCTGAGGTTTTTTTTTAAGCTTTTGATTTTATTCAGCCATTGTCAAGCTATAAAGTCAAATAAGTAGAGAAGAGAGGAAAGGGATGCATTGATTTGATCGGCATATCTCAACTCCCACCATGTTCAGTTAAATCCAAACAATGATGCACAGAAGGTATATGACGATTTCTTAAATTTTTGTTTTTGTGCCCCACTATTCCTAGGTGATTATGGAGATCAGTGGGCTTCCACTAGAACTGTGGCGCTTAATATTGTCCTACTTGCGTCTTCCTGACCTTGGTCGCTGCAGTTTGGTGTGCAGAGCATGGTATGAGCTCATCCTCAGCCTGGACAATACTCGGTGGAGACAGCTGTGCCTTGGTTGCATTGAATGCCGGCATCCAAACTGGCCTAACCAGCCTGGCGTGGAACCTTGGTCATGGAGAGAAGCTCTGAAGCAGCATTGCCTCTCTTCTAAAACCTGGACCAAAAACAGCCACGATCTTGAGTCCTCCAACTGCTTCTACTTATTCAGGAGGAAAAAGGACAGGCGGGTTCTTTGCGTTGGGCCTGGCTACGAGTTTGACAATCTAAGGAGCGCCTTGCTTTCAGCCAGCACGTATGACCGGATTGTCCTGCTGCCAGGAATGTATGAGGAACAGAGTGAAATCTTTCTCAAGGCTCCTGTGGAAATCATGGGAAAGGGCAAACTCGGGGATGTGACCCTTCTAGTGAGCTTTGACCAGCACTGTCCAACAATGAGGTTATGCAATTTGGTCTTTATGCCAGCCTGGTTCACACCAGTAATATATAAGGTGAGTATGAAGAAGGATCCGAAGAAGTATTCAGGATTTGGGGTTCCCTGAAAAATATTAACGTGAGAATTAGGGACATCTGATCAATGTGGCAGAATCCACATGAAGATTTCCCCCAACTTGGGGCCTTTTAAATGCATGCCCCAGTGTTCCCCACCAGTGTGGCTGTTGTTTCCTGGATGCCACCAGATTGGGGAAGGGTTCCAGGAAGCCTGACTTGACATGGTGAACTACATCATCTGGAATTTCTGACTAACTCAATTTATAGTTGGTATAGTTGGTGGGAATTTAATCAACGCATCTGGACGGCACCAGGATAGGAAGGGTATCCTGCTAAGTTAGATCAACAGTAAACAAGGTATTGGTTTCTCAAGCATGTGACCCAGTGATTGGAATGCAATATTGTAGGCTACCTCTGCCCACACTCTGGAGTTTGATTCTGACGGGCTCAAGGTTGACTCAGCCTTCCATCCTTCCAAGGTCAGTAAAATGAGGACCCAGATTGTTGGGGGCAATATACTGACATTTGTAAACTGCTCAGAGACTGCTGTAAAGCACTATGGGGTGGTATATATTGCTATGAAAGCATCATGAGTTAGTCAGGGGAAGAACCAATACATGTTTCACCTCCATGTTCGGTTAGGTATCCTGGTCTCTCTATTTCATTCCCATCAGCACAATTAGAAAATAGCAGACTAGGAGGTTCTGTATCTGTTCGCGGCAGAGGTGGGTTTCAGCAGGTTCTGACCAGTTCTGGAGAACCGGTAGTGAAAATTTTGAGTAGTTTGGAGAACTGGTAGTAAAAATTCTGACTGGCCCCACCCCCATCTATTCTCTGCCTCCCAACTCCCAGCTGATCGGGAGGAAATGGGGATTTTGCAGTAACCTTCCCCTGGAGTCAGGAGGGAATGGAGATTTTACAGTATCCTTGCCATGCCACGCCCACCAAGCAACACCCACCAAGCCATGCCACGCCCACCAAGCCACGCCCACAGAACTGGTAGTAAAAAAAAAGTTGAAACCTACCACTGTTTCGCAGGCAATGTTTCTCTGGAAAATGAGTATCCTCTTTGACTGCTTTTTTAAAATTGAAAATAGGCTGATCTGGTTTCATTCTCTTTTCTTAGACAACCTCAGGCCATGTCCAGTTTGACAACTGCAATTTTGAAAACAGTCAGCTGCAGATTCATGCTCCTGGGACCTGCCAGGTTAAATTCTGCACTTTCAATCAGTCCAGCATCCATTTCCATAGTGTGGCTGTCTGTCTCCTGGAAAACTGTGAATTTGTTGGCAGTGAAAATGCTTCGGTGACAGTGGAAGGAAGTCCATCTTTGGACAGGAACTGGGCCTGCAAGCACTTGACCATGTTGGCAAAATCTCGCTCCGTCTTGCTGCAGACATCTGAACCCTCCCATTGCAATATATCAAAGTTTGAGAGCCAGGGAACTCTTCCAATGTCAGACATGAGGACCTGTGACATTGTGGTAGCTGAAAACCCAAGTCACATATTTCCTGTTTCACAGACTCAAGTGGTGCCAAGGAGAGGCCTTGAGAAGGAAAGGGAAGTATCTGGGAACCTTAACACAGCACACAAAGAAGAGGCCATGACTATAGACACAGATTCCAGTGACAGTGAACTGAGCCTGAGCAGTGAGAATGAGGACGAAGATGAGTCGCTATACAAACTGCCTTACCAGGCTCATAGCTTGAGCCACAAGCTGGCCAAGGTTGCCCATGGTAGGCCGTCAACCGATGGTTTACCTGCCCTTCAGAGTGACTATGAGCTAAAACCTTTGGCTCAGGAGCTGCAGCAAGATAAGGAGGCTCAGTGTCTTGCCAACACCATGCAAGGATGCCTTGTGAGGAAATGTCTTTTTAGGGACGGAAAAGGTGGCATTTTTCTGTGTTCCCAGGGACAAGCCAGAGTGGAAGGGAGCATCTTCAGGGACTTGACCTACGCTGTGCGATGCATACAAAACAGTAAGGTGCTGTAAAAGGCAGGAGCAGATCTTGCATGCTACAGTTAAACATAAAGTAATATTTAGCCAGTTTTTAAGGCCAACTTGATCAGCCTTGCAATTGTACCTACAAATATTTGTGAATGTGTGTTACGTTAGCCTTATAATATTTTTCTAACCACACATTTTCAAAACAAAATGATAAATAATTCGAAGGGCATTATTTTGGTTTAGTTTTTAAAGTTGGATGTTTGACTATTGTATGCAGATTAACTTGTTAATGAGTTGCTTTATGTTGCACAGTGATGTTAATTATAAGAGAGGCCAAGATGTATGAAGAATTGCGAAGCCTCATCCTTTTCCTATTTTAAATCTTCTCCAAAGGCTCTGCTGGCTTCATAGTATCCCCAAGCCTTACATATACATTTTTTTAACATAACTTCATCAATAAATTGAATAAATAGAAGAGCAGAAATATTTAAAAAAAAAAAATCCACTAGAAATGATAAGAAGAGATTCATATGTTCCAAAGGTGCTTTTTCAAGAGGCAACTGGACTTTCTGGTTTTTCTTTGAAGACATTTCACTTCTCGTCCAAGAAGCTTCTTCAGCTCTGACTCAGAGAGCTGAAGAAGCTCCTTGGATGAGAAGCGAAACGTCTTCAAAGAAAAACCAGAAAGTCCAGTTGCCTCTTGAAAAAGCACCTTTGGGACACAACCATGACCTGGATGACTGAGAATCTCCATAGACACGAGATTCAAAGAAAGTAGGATTCTGTGACTTTTCCTTTTTCCCTATTAATGAAATTGCAGAATTCAATTTGCCCTGCAGGTTTGTAAATAGGAAAAATAAAAGATCCCTGGTACCTTATTAAGGGCTGCATTTTATTTGGTGAGTCAACTCTTATGAAGGCTAGATGCAAAAGCACTTCAGCTTTTGCTGCAGAATATCAGATCGCAGAGTATTTCTTCACTTTTGTTAAATAATGTAGTTGATCTGTGAATCCACATTCGTCACCACTCTACCTAGTGCGCGCACTCGCAGCCGGCACTCACCCACACATATATTTACTCTTTAAAACACAGTGAATTTTGCAATTCTGCACTGAGTTTGGGGAATTGACCTTGGTCATGTCATTCTTCTTTTGCAAATCCCACTTCACGATACCGACGGGTGCCTTATTTAGTGCAGGAGGCACTGTGTGAATCATTTCTCAGAGGCAGAACTTGGAAACAAAGGCCAGGTCCTGAGAGCCCTCCTGGGTTGTTGCTTCTACTGAGAAAAAATTGAGGCCCCCTGGCAAGAGAATTTGGATAGGGGCTGCGGAAGGGAAAGGAGTAGCTGCACAAGATTTATGTCTTAAAGCCTCCTTGAGTCTTTTCAGCCATCTGGCAGCCACACTATTGCCCTCTGTTTAGCAAGCCTTGGGGCATTTAGAACTAGCCCTTTGCTGTGGACTGTTTGCCTAAGGATCAGATAGAGGCTCATGGTCCTATTTATTGAAAAAATTATTGTAGGTTTGTAGTCAGGTGGATACGTGAGAAGCAAATAGATGGAAATAAAAGCTGAATCCCAGGATTTGTTGTCACTAATCCTCCAGGACAACTGCAATATAATAATGCCTTGCCTCAGGTAAGCAGTGTAAAGACTCCCTCGAGGGGGCCAAGCTTCTTATGCAGGAAAGAGCAGAGGGATAACATGGTGACAGCTTTCTTTGGGGGTGAGGTGGCAGAGATTTATTTATTTATTTGTCAATCATATATAAGATAACAGGTAAAAGTATAAACATAATTTGAATACATGAAAAGAATAAGTAAAAAGGAATATTAGGACAGGGATGGTAGGCACGCAGGTGCACTTATGCAGGCCCCTTACACTCTTAGGAATGGGGTGAGATTAACAGTAGACAGTTTAAGCTTAAAGTTTTGGGGGTTTGGGGAAGAAACTACAGAGTCAGGTAGTGCATTCCAGACATTGACCACTCTGTTACTGAAATCATATTTTCTGCAATCAAGTTTGGAGCGGTTTACCTTGAGTTTGTATCTATTATTTGCTCATATATTGTTGTGGTTGAAACTGAAGTAGTCATTGACAGGTAGGACATTGTAGTAGATAATTTTATGTACTATGCTTAGGTCAGACTTAAGTCGGCGTAGTTCAGTAGCGGGTTGCTACTGGTTCTCCCCAGCTCGCAAGAACCGGTAGTAAACATTTTGAGTAGTTCGGAGAACCGGTAGTAAAAATTCTGCCTGGCCCCGCCCCTAATCTATTGCTGCCTCCTGACTCCCAGCTGATCAGCTAGAAGGAAAAAATCAAGACTCATTTGTTGAAGAAGAGAGAAAAAAACCCAAGACACCGTCCCTTTAAATTGAGAAGCCAAGAAGCCTCCCAACTGATCGGCTTGCTTCTCAGCCAGGAGATCGCTTGGCAAAGAAGAAGGAGGGGGGAAACGCTGTTGTTTTAAATTGACAGAGCGGCTAGAAGCTCTTTTCTGGGTCAGCTGAACAACAAATTGGATAAGAGGAGGAATTCTTATATGGTTCAATGTTTTTGAAGTTTTGGGGTTTGTGCAACATGGGCTTTGTGTTTCTAAAAAGGTTTGGGCGATTTCCATTGTGAAGTATCCTGTCTTGAATGAGTTTTCTGCCTGCTTGTAAATGGAGCCGAACTTCCGGCTTCCACTTTATATTATCTGTAAGCACCAGTAGCTGTTTTCTGCTTACAAAGTTTCCTTTATGCAGCTGGCAGGAATGTGGAATTCCAGGCAGGTTCCTTGCTAGCAGCTTGATTATTCCTTAATTATCTGGGATATTTTATTTGGGAAATGAAGAGGGGGGAGTTTGATTCCTTCCCAGAACAGATTAGTGGGGTGGGGAGGAAATGGGGATTTTGAAGTAACCTTCCCCTGGAGTGGGGAGGGAATGGGGATTTTAGGCTTGTTGTCAAACTTCAGCCATAATAATAATGATTGTTTTGAACAATATGCAGGTTGTATTACATGAATGGCTATTTTATATGTGAAATTATGACTGAAACCTATATAGGTTCACACTGTCAGCAAGTTTGTCCTTAGTTTTAGGTTGCTTCTCTCTTTGTTGAGTTTCCATCCATTGCTTCTTGTTTTGCCTTCTGGTGCTTTGGAAAATACTCCCCCCCCTTCTTTCTAGCAGCCCCTTAAAAGACTGTTGCCTATCACACTCTTGGGCAAAGCATGTGAGCCATTTCCTCCTTTCAGTGGTCTATGAAAGTGCATCTATAGCAGAGATCTCTAACCTTGGCCACTTTAAGACTTTAAGACAGCAAAGGAATTCTGGCTGAGGAATTTTGGGAGTTGAAGTCCATAAGTCTTAAAGTGGCCAAGTTTGGAGTCTATAGTATGTAGATAATAAAGTTGCAAAAAGGTGAACAACATTTTTGCAGAACTATAGATACGTTGAGGCTGGGTGTGACAAGGAATGGCTGGGAGGGGAGGGGCCAGGCGAGGTACCCCTTGACATGAGAGACATTGAATTGGCCACGCCTACCCAGTCACATGACCACCAAGCCACACCCATTGTCACATGACCATCAAGCCACACCCACAAAATAAGCCACGTCCACAGAACCGGTAGTAAAAAAATTTAGAACCTACCCCTGGCGTAGTTCTAAGATGTCTAAGCCCAAAATTTGGATGTTTGGAGTTGGCTTGGCTTTGGAGTGACCCATTAACATGGGATTCCTATGCCGTTCCTGATGGCTATATTGTTCTTAGGTGAAAATGGCTTGTGGTTAGACTTACATTTTCTGTGTTTCAAGGCAATAATTTTACTTCAAAGAGTAGGGAGATGAAAAGGCCTTAATGATATGCTTTGATTTAGGCTTTGTTTATATCGGTCCCATGGACTGTCTTATCTTGATTTATATTTAATTCACAGTATTTACAAGACTTGAAAGAATGTGTGAGAAACTCACTCCCATTCATTCTCAAAAGATTTCATGTTGTTGCTTCTGATTCTGACTTTATTGCTGGGAAACCAAGGAAAGATAGCTGCTAAGGGGATTGGGGAGATTTCTGATATCTGGGTATCTAATTTCTGACTCACCTGGTTTTCTAATAGAAAGAGAGCATCTGCCACAGCCCCTCTTCTCTGGAATGGCATCCTTCCAGAGATCTGGATCTCCCCTCTCTGACCTTATTTAACTGGGCCCTTGAAATCTGACTTTTCTCCAGGCCTAAGCTAGGGTGGATGACAGGCTCCTTGTGGGGATGATTTCTGCTAAAAAGGTATCTTTGTTTTCCTATGCATAGTTCAGTGGTGACTAGCATCACCTTGGATCAGGGTGGATAAAAATCGATTTAAAAAAGGATATTTTTTTTACTTAAATCGGATTTTTTTGATTTTTATTAAATTTATTTTAATAAAATGCTTTTGGAATAAAAAAATCTATCTAAAGATAATTTTCTATTTAAGATACATTAATAATTTAGTTTATTCAGCATGAAATGGAGCTTAGTTATGTAGCATGAAGCTGTATATTCTGCAATATTAGGACTGTTGGTGAGTCAACAGTGGGTCAGAGGAGGATCCACTGTGGGACAGAGATGATAGTTGCTCTTTAAAAATTATGATTTAAATCAAGTTGATTTAAATCAAGCCTTTTTACTAGTGATCTAAATCATGATTTAAATTGACTTGTTTTAAATCAAATCCACCCTGCCTTGGATTCTTAGATATATTATGGAAATGAACTTTAAGCTTACTCTGAAGCTGCACTGCACAGTACAAGGAGTGGTGGTGATGTATTTTTTCATATGTTTGATACACCAAAGATATTATTGGAATTAGCAAGCAGAGAGAAATGCCTTTGCTGATAGAAGTGAGGCTGTTCTTGTATACTAAGATACAGTAGTCCCACATGTGTTAAGCCATAATGTGATTTGTTTGGGTTGGATGGTGTTTTCTACAAACCCAATACTGATGTTTTGTAATTCAGAGTTTCTGGTTTAATATACACGTTTTCTGGTTGTCACTGACCAAGATTAAGTAAACCATTGGCTTAATGCAATGCAAGAATTCAGCCTTAAGGTGACGTTTTTTGCTGTTTCTTTTGAACCTGTCTTGATTCCAGGTGACTACATGGACCAATTCATACAGTATTTTTGGACAAAGTTTTCAAGAGTAGTTTCCCCTTGCATCCTTCTTCTTGGGATTGAGTAACTGGCCCAAGGTCACTCAGTTAGCTTTCATGCCTAAAATAGGACTAGAACTTACAATCCTTCTACTCTTTGTCCAGTGCCTTAAAGGTATCATTTAGCTTAATCAAAATTTAAATTTTGAGTCATCAGGATGGAATGGCCAACCAGGAAACAAAATATTCATTTTTTTCAGATCAAGAAACAAAATATTCCATTTTTTTCAGACTCCTGTCTGAAAACATCCATCTGCTGAAATATCTTTTGACTTGGCATTGCTTAAAAGGTTAGAAGTCTGCTCATCCAGTGCATTTCCTCCTGCCCCCCCTCCCCCGTTTTACATAGAATAGAATAGAATAGAATTTTATTGGCCAAGTGTGATTGGACACACAAGGAATTTGTCTTGGTGCATATGCTCTCAGTGTACATAAAAGAAAAGATACGTTCATCAAGGTACAACATTTACAACACAATTGATGATCAATATATCAATATAAATCATAAGGATTGCCAGCAACAAGTTATAGTCATACAGTCATAAGTGGAAAGAGATTGGTGATGGGAACTATGAAACGATTAATAGTAGTGCAGATTCAGTAAATAGTCTGACAGTGTTGAGGAATTATTTGTTTAGCAGAGTGATGGCCTAAAAACTGTTCTTGTGTCTAGTTGTTCTGGTGTGCAGTGCTCTATAGCGTCGTTTTGAGGGTAGGAGTTGAAACAGTTTATGTCCAGGATGCGAGGGATCTGCAAATATTTTCACGGCTCTCTTCTTGATTCGTGCAGTATACAGGTCCTCAATGGAAGGCAAGTTGGTAGCAATTATTTTTTCTGCAGTTCTAATTATCCTCTGAAGTCTGTGTTTTTCTTGTTGGGTTGCAGAACCGAACCAGACAGTTATAGAGGTGCAAATGACAGACTCAATAATTCCTCTGTAGAATTGGATCAGCAGCTCCTTGGGCAGTTTGAGCTTACTGAGTTGGCGCAGAAAGAACATTCTTTGTTGTCCTTTTTTAATGATGTTTTTGATGTTAGCTGTCCATTTGAGATCTTGCGATATGATAGAACCCAGTTGGGAACTGGGTTTTGTCACTCGAAATGGCAAACAGGAGAAGGTTCAGTGTTCCAAGATGATGAAACTGGGAAGCTGAAACGAGAGAATATGCAATATCCTTTGAATTGCATCTGAGCCTGAATCCTTCTTCTTGGGATTGAGTAACTGGCCCAAGGTCACTCAGTTAGCTTTCATGCCTAAAATAGGACTAGAACTTACAATCCTTCTACTCTTTGTCCAGTGCCTTAAAGGTATCATTTATTTAGCTTAATCAAAATTTAAATTTTGAGTCATCAGGATGGAATGGCCAACCAGGAAACAAAATATTCATTTTTTTCAGATCAAGAAACAAAATATTCCATTTTTTTCAGACTCCTGTCTGAAAACATCCATCTGCTGAAATATCTTTTGACTTGGCATTGCTTAAAAGGTTAGAAGTCTTCTCATCCAGTGCATTTCCTCCTGCCCCCCCTCCCCCGTTTTACATAGAATAGAATAGAATAGAATTTTATTGGCCAAGTGTGATTGGACACACAAGGAATTTGTCTTGGTGCATATGCTCTCAGTGTACATAAAAGAAAAGATACGTTCATCAAGGTACAACATTTACAACACAATTGATGATCAATATATCAATATAAATCATAAGGATTGCCAGCAACAAGTTATAGTCATACAGTCATAAGTGGAAAGAGATTGGTGATGGGAACTATGAAACGATTAATAGTAGTGCAGATTCAGTAAATAGTCTGACAGTGTTGAGGAATTATTTGTTTAGCAGAGTGATGGCCTTGGGAAAAACTGTTCTTGTGTCTAGTTGTTCTGGTGTGCAGTGCTCTATAGCGTCGTTTTGAGGGTAGGAGTTGAAACAGTTTATGTCCAGGATGCGAGGGATCTGCAAATATTTTCACGGCCCTCTTCTTGATTCGTGCAGTATACAGGTCCTCAATGGAAGGCAAGTTGGTAGCAATTATTTTTTCTGCAGTTCTAATTATCCTCTGAAGTCTGTGTTTTTCTTGTTGGGTTGCAGAACCGAACCAGACAGTTATAGAGGTGCAAATGACAGACTCAATAATTCCTCTGTAGAACTGGATCAGCAGCTCCTTGGGCAGTTTGAGCTTACTGAGTTGGCGCAGAAAGAACATTCTTTGTTGTCCTTTTTTAATGATGTTTTTGATGTTAGCTGTCCATTTGAGATCTTGCGATATGATAGAACCCAGTTGGGAACTGGGTTTTGTCACTCGAAATGGCAAACAGGAGAAGGTTCAGTGTTCCAAGATGATGAAACTGGGAAGCTGAAACGAGAGAATATGCAATATCCTTTGAATTGCATCTGAGCCTGAATCCTTATGATACATTGGCAGAAGCTAAACTGAGCATGAAGGCAAATGTGTCTTCACAGCTAGCTTGCTGGGTTTTTTTCCTCCCCCACCCCCTTCAAATACAGATTGTACCATGGGGAGGAGGCTGACAATAAAGAAGATCTGAGCAGATGTGGGGAGCTAATTTAAGCTCCCTCCTGCAATCTAGAGAGAAACTCCTCCTTCAAAACCGATATTTGCATTGAAAGGAAGCCTCCTGCTGGTGCCATTATCAGACTGTCCCAGCAGGTGCTATTTACATTTTTAAAATACCTGCCCATTTGATGCAAGGATGAATTTCGTGTCTTCTGCTATAAGTCAGGCATCGCAGAATCGCTAAGGAGCAAAAGACTTGAAGGAGAAGTAGCCGTGCATGATTGGCAAAACAGCTCTGCGCCTCTGTGCATAACCCTGGGCTTTTCATCCCATTAGCCACGGGCTTCCATTTCATTTAAAGCACAGCAAACTGGAAACTTTCTTTTGCTTTGCATGGGCAGGCTCAGAAAAAGGCTTCTTCACAATGTTTTTTTGTTCCATGCCTATGCTCATCATGTTCAAATTTACTTCTCGGTGACAGGAGGTGGATTTGTTTTACATATTTAGTGATTCAACAGCCCCTCTCTCTCCCTCTCTCCCTCCCTCCCTCTCTCTCTCTCTCTCTCTGGTTTTAAAGAAGTGAAACATTTAAAAATATTATTTTAAAAATTCAGAGTTAAACATGAAATAATATAAGATTAAAGAAAAGAAAGAAGAGTAACGTGAAGTGAAAAAGTAAGAAAAGGATAAAAGAAATAGAAAAAAAGGGGGAAAACATATATAAAAAAGTGACTTCTGGTCCACAGTCATTAAAATTGCACCATTATCCTCTTCTCATAATCAAACCTTTTTAATCAGGAAACCTATAAATCACCAGTTCACTTTTTTTCTAATTTCAGCAAAAGGTCCATAAGAGGTTTTCAGTCAGGTGATTTAACTGTCAGGCCTGAAAGACCAGGTCTACATGTGAAAATCCAATTAAAAATTGACATTGCTACATAGCCTATGCATAGTCACCTTCTCAACTAACAGCACCTTGAATCTTGAAGGTGCTGAGTTAATTGAATTTAATGATTATTTGGACATCCAAAAGGCCTATTTTATTTTATTTTATTTTATTTTGTTTTGTTTTGTTTTGTTTTTAATTTATTTTATTTTTATGTAATATGATAATGAAGTTTAGGTAAAGGTTGTGTGAAGTTCTATCCATTATTTTTGTTCTATCCATTTCATTTTTCCTGCCCTTGTTCCTACTTGCCTCCTTTTTGGCATCATAACAACCATGTGAAGTAGAATTTAGAATAGGAGATGGCAGTAGCCAGTCATGCTTTCATGATTGTGGCTTGCCACTAATGGAATGCCAGATTTATAAACTCAGGGTATTGGTGTTGTGTGACTAGAAAAACGGTGGGAATCTATTTGCACAGTTTTTACTTATTTATTTTACTTATATAAAATTTATATCCCAATCAAGAGACTCGGGGCTGCTGTCATAATTTTTTTAAAAAAAGATCCCCCAAGAATATTAAAAACAACAAATTGAAACGTCTGTGGAGAGTTATGCAGGTCATGGTTATCTCAAAAGTGCATATTCAAAAGGTAACTGGACTTCCTTTGTTTTTCCTTGAAGATGTTTCACTTCTCATCCAAGAAGCTTCTTCAGTTCTGTCTGTCTGCTTACATGTAGTGTAATCAAGCCAGCACTTTGAATTGTAGTTGGAAACATATTGGCAGCCAATGCAACGTCAATGTAATACTGTTGATATGACTCCTGCCCACCAGCCTGTGGGCGGCTGTACAATGTACTAGTTGGCAGTTTGTGAATAGTCTTCAAAGTCAGTCCCAGGTAGAACGTGTTGTAGTAATCCAGTCTTAAATTAATGAGGGCACAGGTCAAGAGTGTCTCTCTCCCATAAAAGGCAAAAGTTGGTACCTTAGCTAAAGCTGCAAAAACATTTTGTCTCAGCCACAATCTCCACCTGTTGTCATGCAGAAGGCATAAATCTTACAGAACCTCCAATTTGTGCCTGTTGAGAGTTAACGAAGGTGCTATAATCCAACAAGATGGCTTCTGGTCAGACAATGACTCCATCTTGGAAAAGAGGGCTGACTGGGCCCTGGAGACAATGAAAGCAAGGGATGGTTTAGAGTGGAATTCTGCTTTGACTCAAATTTGGAATGGGTCCTGCAGTGTCCTAAGATCATATTTGGAAAGAACAAGTCTCAGGGAATCAGAGTAACATGATCATTTCCCTCATTTTTTTCCTCTGAGATGAAGTGTTTCATTGTCTCTGAACATGGAGATTTTTCTCAGTTTTCATATCTAATTGTGGATAGATCAAAAGAGTTTTCGCGATTTCTTAGTGTTTCTATTGACTGCCTGCCAGAATGAAGAGGTGATTGTCCAAGTTTGTAAATCAGTAACCAGTAGACAATATATACCAGGGGTGTCAGACTCAAGGCCCGGGGGCCGGATCCGGGTCATGGGCTGCTTAGATCTGGACCACAGGGCCACTCTGGAAACAGTGAGAGACCAGCCCATGGTGCCTCTGCCAGCGAAAACGGGCTCCCGAGCTCTGTTTCTGGCTGTGATGGTCTCCTGCAACGCTCTGCCAGCGAAAATGGAGCTCAGAAGGGCAGCCCTCCTGAGCTCCGTTTTCGCTGGAAGAGGGTTGCAGGAGGCCTTCACAGCCGGAAATGGAGCTCGGGAGCCTGTTTTCACTGGTGGAGCTCTCGGGCTGCCAGAGGTGCCCCTGACATGAGTGACATCGACCAAGCCATGCCCGCTCTGGCCACACCCACCCCAGGGCCCCCAGGTCAAACACAACTTTCAATGAAATCGAGTTTGACGCCCCTGATCTAGATCAACCATCCATAGCTACTGAGCGTGCTAGATAAACCATGGGAATTCCTTCCCAGCACATGTAAAAAGAAGGCATCAGGAGAAAACTGGCTGAATGCCCATATTCCCAGGCTAGCAACTGTGAGATCCAACTGAGTGAGTTGAGAAGCCAACCTCTCTGTAAGCTTCCGAAGCTGATCCATCACAATCAAAGTTAAGATAGCTGTAAACACCTGTCAGTCTATTACTCTGCTGGGATAAGGGCAGTCTTTTCTGTTAATATGCTGGATTGCCAGCTTAATATTCTAATCAGGGCTTGACCTCTGTGCCAGGTTAGCAGTGAGTGACTAATAGGGAGAGGAGCACAGCCGCCTGTCTTTTCTGCCTGCATTTTAATTAACCGATTGGAAGGGGAGGCCAACCATCTTTTTAAATAAAGGAGATTGTAATTTCATTATCAGCTTTGATATGCGCTGCTCGCTAAGGCAAGAATATTGCAATTTGTAGATTTGTTTCTTTACGCTTGTCAGGCAAGGGTTTAAAGATTTATTGGACTGGAAAAGAATTACATGCATGCATATTTAAACCACTTATTTGCTCAAATAAACCAATGCCCGGATTTAATTTTTTTTTCAGCTGTGTGTAAATTAAATCTCAGGGCAATATGTATTTGCTTTCAGCATCCTCTTGTTTTGTAAGTCAGTTAGCTCTAAACCATAAGCTCTTTGTCAAATAAAATTGGCACCTTAGCTAAAGCTGCAAAAACATTTTGTCTCAGCCACAATCTCCACCTGTTGTCATGCAGAAGGCATAAATCTTAGAGAACCTCCAATTTGTGCCTGTTGAGAGTTAACGAAGGTGCTATAATCCAACAAGATGGCTTCTGGTCAGAAAATGACTCCATCTTGGAAAAGAGGGCTGACTGGGCCCTGGATACAATGGAAGCAAGGGATGGTTTAGAGTGGAATTCTGCTTTGACTGAAATTTGGGATGGGTCCTCCAGTGTCCTAAGATCATATTTGGAAAGAATATCTCAGGGAATCAGAGTAACATGATCATTTCCCTCATTTTTTTCCTCTGAGATGAAGTGTTTCATTGTCTCTGAACATGGAGATTTTTCTCAGTTTTCATATCTAATTGTGGATAGATCAAAAGAGTTTTCGAGATTTCTTAGTGTTTCTATTGACTGCCTGCCAGAATGAAGAGGTGATTGTCCAAGTTTGTAAATCAGTAACCAGTAGACAATCTATACCAGGGGTGTCAGACTCAAGGCCCGGGGGCCAGATCCGGGCCATGGGGTGCTTAGATCTGGACCGCAGAGCCACCTTGGAAACAGTGTGGGACCAGCCCGAGGTGCCTCTGCCAGCGAAAACGGGCTCCCAAGCTCCGTTTCTTGCTGTGATGTCCTCCTGCAACCCTCTGCCAGCGAAAACGGAGCTCAGAAGGGCAGCCCTCCTGAGCTCTGTTTTCGCTGGCAGAGGGTTGCAGGAGGCCTTCACAGCCAGAAACAGAGCTCGGGAGCCTGTTTTCACTGGCGGAGCTCTCGGGCTGCCAGAGGCGCCCCTGACATGAGTGACATCGACCAAGTCATGCCCGCTCTGGCCACACCCACCCCAGGCCCCCAAGGTCAAACACAACTTTCAATGAAATCGAGTTTGACGCCCCTGATCTAGATCAACCATCCATAGCTACTGAGCGTGCTAGATAAACCATGGGAATTCCTTCCCAGCACATGTAAAAAGAAGGCATCAGGAGAAAACTGGCTGAATGCCCATATTCCCAGGCTAGCAACTGTGAGATCCAACTGAGTGAGTTGAGAAGCCAACCTCTCTGTAAGCTTCCGAAGCTGATCCATCACAATCAAAGTTAAGATAGCTGTAAACACCTGTCAGTCTATTACTCTGCTGGGATAAGGGCAGTCTTTTCTGTTAATATGCTGGATTGCCAGCTTAATATTCTAATCAGGGCTTGACCTCTGTGCCAGGTTAGCAGTGAGTGACTAATAGGGAGAGGAGCACAGCCGCCTGTCTTTTCTGCCTGCATTTTAATTAACCGATTGGAAGGGGAGGCCAACCATCTTTTTAAATGAGCACATAAAGGAGATTGTAATTTCATTATCAGCTTTGATATGCGCTGCTCGCTAAGGCAAGAATATTGCAATTTGTAGATTTGTTTCTTTACGCTTGTCAGGCAAGGGTTTAAACTTTAAAGGTTTATTGGACTGGAAAAGAATTACATGCATGCATATTTAAACCACTTATTTGCTCAAATAAACCAATGCCCGGATTTAATTTTTTTTTCAGCTGTGTGTAAATTAAATCTCAGGGCAATATGTATTTGCTTTCAGCATCCTCTTGTTTTGTAAGTCAGTTAGCTCTAAACCATAAGCTCTTTGTCAAATAAAATTGTCCCAGCAAATAAGTGTCCACTACAAATATGGATTCCTACCATTTTTCTGCATGTGTGACTGTACTGTCTTCCACTCAGCCTTCTAGGTGACATACAAAAGGTAAACCTTTTGCCTTTGGCTCATTTAATGACTCCTGAGGCCCTCATTTTTCAGAAGTGAAGCCAAAACTGACAAATAATGTGTCAGTTTTGGAATCTATTGCTCCATATGCAAAAACATCTCATAATGCAGAAACTTTCAAAATGGAGAGGAGGGGGAATCATTCCTCCTGGTGTGTTATAAGCAATTTATGGAAGTTGAAGATTTTAAAAGCTGATCAAATTTCTTCAGGCAAAGCAGGAATGCTATCAAATCTCATTCTTGTTTTAACTGGACTAAAGTGAAGCCTGGAGCAAAATTTGGTGGAGGTTTTGGAAGATGACTATCCCTAATTGTCTGTCAAAACTTGACTTATGACCACAATTGACCCCACATTTTCTGTTGTGAGTTATTTGTTAAGTGAATTATGCCCCATTTTATGACCTTTCTTGCCACAGCTGTTAAGGGAATCATTGCAGTTGTTAAATTAGTGACATGGCTGTTAAGTGAATCTGGCTTCCCCATTGACTTTCCTTGTGGAAATGTTGCAAAAGGTAATCACATGACTCTGGGACACTGCAACCGTCATAAATATGAGTCAGTTGCCAAGCATCTAAATTTTGATCACATGTCTTTGGGGATGTTGCAATGGTCGTGTGAAAACCGTGATCATAAATCACTTTTTTCTGTGTCGTGACTTTGAACGGTCACTAAGTGAAGTACCCTAAGTTGGGGACTACCTGTACTTGTTATTTAATTGTATTCCATGGCAATTGTATTATATTGCATTGTATTCCATGGCAATTCATATTAGGGAATTGCAATCTTTTAAAGTTTCAAAACCTCTTCTTAATGTGTTTCTATTTTAGCAAAACCATTAATTTATCAATTGTATGCTTTTGAAGGAGATCATCACATTTTCTTGGAGCATGACTTTTCTTGGGTGTTACATAAACAGCAATTCGTGTTTTAAGTATTTTCTAAGGCAAAATGTATATTTCGCTTCTTTTCCTTAAAAAAAAAAAGATTTTAACTTGAATGCCAGAGCAAAATGGAGTAGTCTCATTCAGAAAGAATGTTTTCGTTCGAAATAAAAACAATGAAGTGAAGCACCTGTGAGTTTAGGAAATAAGTAGGTCAAACGGCTTTCAACCCAGGAATTCAGAAAATGGTTTTTAGAAAGCTGGCTGGAGAATTCTGGGAATTGAAGTCCACACCTCTTAAAATTGCCAAGGTTGGAAAATCCTGTATTATACCGAGAAAACGGCCTGCCTGAAAGACACTCAGTGGAAAATATCAGACCCTATCAGAGTTAGTACAGCCATATTTTGGTACTTACTGTATATTAAGTTACAAGGTCATTCCTGCACTGTTCGTTTGGCCTGCCTGCAATCTTTTCGGTGAATAAATCTAACTCATTCTGTCTTCCCTCTTTCAGATCATTATGCTCAAGAATGACATTCACCACTGCAAGACCTCAGGGATATTTCTGCGTCTTGGTGCAGGTGGCTTGATTGCAGACAATAACATCCATTCCAATTGTGAAGCAGGAGTAGACATTCGGAAGGGAGCTAACCCTTTAATCCTGGTATTGATGATTTTTTTTTAAATTTGACTGGGCATTGGATATTTATAGAGAAGAAGCAGCAGATAAACCTCCTGCTATAGATCCCCCCACTCTGATATTTCTCTGCTTGGTATCCCTATTAGAAAAAAAAAGGCCTGTGTGAGGAGGAATGAAGAAGCAAAGGAAATTGACAGTTCACATTCTCCAACTTTTCACTTCTTTCATGCATTCTTTGACTGCAGCATAGGTGATAATTTTTGGTTGACAGCTTTGTCGTATCTGAAAATTATTCATTCAGCATTGCACCTTCTGGTGCTAAAATACTAAGCTTATAGATAGTCCAGCATCTTAAAACATTCCTAATGTAAAAGACAGTACTGAGCTGATTATAAATCAAGTAGGCATCTAATCTAATCCAAACCAATCCAATCCATGTGTTCAACAGTGAAAAGCTCTTTCCTGTACTGTGCATAGTTGAATCATGGATGGTGGATCGAGGCAAACAGATAGACCTTGTTGTATTTCTGGCAGCCAACTTCGTTTTAGGGAGGAGACATTTATATGAGTGTTATAAATCGTGATTGGAGTTTGATGCATCTCATGATGATTCTCACAACCTGAACTGTCTGCTAGATCAGCTCAGCCAGGGGCTATTCAGCCTCCTAGAGGCCTTAAGATGTTTTGGGGCCACAGGTGAAAAACATGCAGTGGGGCCATGGTACATACTAAGAGAGACACAGAAAAGCAAAATGTACTACACTGCAAATACAGTTTTGTGAATTCCACAAGACACACAGTTGTTGTCCCATGTCCATATCAAGTAATGGAACCTGGACAGAGGGACCACAAGAGCGAACCAAGGTCAGAAGGGGCGGTCATGGATGAACAAAGTTTGAGAAATGCTGCCCTGAATCATCAGTTCAAGATATACTCAACATAAAAGCAGCATGCAATAATGGGGTCAGATATAATGCATCTGATATTTAAGGACCAGAGAGATATAAAATATTCCAAACTTCAAGTAATCAGTTTTTTTAAGTGAGTAATAATATAAGTAATATTCTAACATTGTCCTGAACATCGTGACAGTATTTTGTGCTTAGAGTAACTCTTTTTCAAGGTTGACACAATTGTTTTTGAGGTTGAAACAGGTTCTTCAGAGTTTGAATCCAGAGCAGTTGAAGCTTAAAACAGAATAGTGGGATCATTTTGAACCCAAGACAGAGCCTTTGAAACTTGAAACAAATATTTTCCATAATGACTTGATTGGATATATGCTTTTATGTCTGGAGCATGTGCAAGAAATTACAATTTAATGCCGAACTACTCAATCTTCTGATTCTTCTTAATGTAGGAGACCGCAAGCTGTTTAATAATTCTGCTTACATTTACCGTTTTAGCTTCCATTGCCATGCATTCTTAAATTTTGAGGTAGCTATTTGATTTTGTCCTTTGTAAATGTAAATTCTCTCTTGGAGGTTGATTGCCAACTGATCAGGAATGAACACTTGCTGGGCTTGTTCATGTGCCTACAAAATCAGCAGGAGACACTTTTCACTAATTAAGATAAAATATGATCATTTGCTAATATCTGCTGTGAAGATGTAGTTAAAAACACAGTGGAGAAACTGGGAAGTAGCAAAGAGCTTCTCACCTCTGTGAGAGTTCCTGATTTTGAAATTGCTGCACTGTATGATCTGTGAGCAGAGTAAGAGCTAAGAAGTGGAGACAGAGAATGACAAATGACAGGCAAGACATATGTTAGAATTCAGGGGTCTCCAACCTTGGCAACTTTAAACCTGGAGGACTTCAACTCCCAGAATGCCCCAGCCAGCAAAGCTGGGAGTTGAAGTCCTCCAGGCTTAAAGTTGCCAAGGTTGGAGACCCCTGTTCTAATTAAGAATAGAATAGAATAGAATAGAATAGAATAGAATAGAATAGAATAGAATAGAATAGAATTTTATTGGCCAAGTGTGATTGGACACACAAGGAATTTGTCTTGGTGCATATGCTCTCAGTGTACATAAAAGAAAAGACTGGGTAATAGCTGAGAATTTTGAGATATGTTGATCAGAGCGTTCATTTTTTTCCATTCAGTTGCTATTCAATAGTTTACTGACTACTGAAATGTCAGGCCTTCTTCAGTAAGAGCCAGAAGTGGACAAACATTTTTGTGAAATGAATAGGTTCTAGCATTTAAGGAACTTGGTGTTTTGGTCTGAAAGCATGTTGAAGTTTTTGATTTAGTATGATAGACTTCACTCACCCTTGTCTTCTCCTTTTATTCTTTTTTCTCCCCACCATGCATAAAACAATGTGGCAGTGTAATAGAATCCACAGTGGCCTTCGCTCTGGCATCGTTGCCCTTGGCAACGGAAAAGGCATCATCCGTAGCAATCAAATCTATGGAAATAAGGAGGCTGGCATTTACATTCTGTATAATGGCAATCCTCTGGTAAGGTAGGTATATGAGTTGCAGCATTTTATTTTATTTTTTTGCTATCTTTGGTTGTCCCTTCACTGAGGAAATGGCTCTTTCTTCTGTTAAAGAGCAGACAGTAAATGTGTTGCCTTCTCTAACAGTTCCGAAGAGGCACTTTGGCATTTGACAATGGCATAATGCTTTCAGAGAGTGGCTTTCATTAAAAGTGCTTAGAAATCCAATATAAGCATATTAAAAAGTCTTCAGTGAGACATTCAAACATGATGGGTGAGCTTCCAGAGAGGTGGCTTATTGTTCCTAAGCAAAGCCAGGAATGGGTGCTCCTTCATGCCTGACAGTAGTGTGTCCCATCCTGAAGAACAGCCTTCTCCACCTGATGGCCCCCTCTTCTTTTGGATAACAACCCCCATTATCTCCAGCCAATCTTTTTGTAAGACCTTTAGATTTGCAAGATCTATACTGTGTCTTACTAGAGTTATGTGTTCCAGAACCATAGCCTAGCAAAAAATAGGTAGGGTTTTTTTTTTAAAAAAGAACTTTGAGTTGATTTAATTTGTCTTTAAATATGGAAACTGAGTTGAGGGTATACATCTTCAACACAACAGTTCACATATTCTTTTGATTTATGTTTAGTTTTGGCTTAGCATAATGTTTGATTTTAGAAAGTATAATTTAGGACTCAAATGGTGACCCTAGGCAATCTGGCTTGTTTCATCAAATTATTTAAAGCAAACTGTGGCATATTGCAGTTTGTAAACTGAGCTCTAAATTAATCTGTAACCCAAGCTATATTCATTTCAGTAGCATATGTTTTGGATCACATCCCAGTCTACCTTATACCCACCCTTCCTCTCCATTTATGCCCCAGTAGCTTTTTTAATGTAAGGAGATCTCTTGTCAGGCAGCAGAAAATAATATTTACTCCATGAGGGATCCTTGGTGCTCTCTGAGCTTGCTTCTTTCATTACCCAAACTAAATAGCAACATCAGTGCTAGTAAGGAGTGCAGTTTGCTATCAGTTTATATTCTAGTGCAGGGGTGCCCACGGACCAGATGTGTCATGCGCAGGCCACGCCCACCCCAGCCCCACAAAGGGGAAAAAACATCGCAATATGTCACATGACGGCAATGTGTTGCCATGAGTTTGACATCTGTGTTCTAGTCACTTATCTGTCAGTGTTGGTGGGAGTGGTCTTAGAGATTCTTTGGTTGGGCTGTTCGCTGTTGGCTTCTTTGGCAGTTCCTTGATTGGGGTATTGTTTACTTGATTGTTGATCTGATGTTAACCTTGGAGTTAATCTATGTGATCTGGATGCTGATTGTTGGTGGAGAGGTGCTGGAGTCTTTTTGTCCCTTTTTGGGTTGGGTTGGGTCCCTTTTGCATAGCCTATAGATGTTGTTAATGTGTATGTGTTTATTGATGGCTGATTTATCGGAGTGCTAAGCTTCTAGAAATTCCCTGGTGTTTTTGGACTTGGCTTGGTCTAGGATGGTCACAATTTCCCAATTGAAACTATGATTAAATCTGCCTATATGTTGCGAAATTAAAGAATTTTCATCATGTCTTCTAACTGCTAGTTGGTGTTTGTGAATGCGTTCTGCCAGTCTTCTGCCTGTTTGTCCTACATACTGGTTGTTGCAGTCCTTACATTTTATGTTGATCACTCCTAGTTTTTCTTCTGGGGTTGTTGGGTCTTTTGGTCTACTTTAAATATTCTTTAATTAAATATTCAATTCCCATTAAATATTCTTCTTTATTAATATTTACTCCTTTCCCTGCCGCCCCCCCCATCACTGTGAGTTGTACATTTCCCCTGTAAGCTGCATGGAAAGTATCCAAGAAGCCCTTTTCAACTCTCACTTCATTGCCTCATTCACACAGGAGCATTGTGTGAAGCATCTTTCAACCCTGAGACAACTCTATGGATTTGATTTCTTCCAGCGTGAGTGGAGAATGGTATCATTTTCATATGAGCGCTAGACTTCAAATTCAAATGGGAGATGATCCAAGCAGCAGCTGCAACCAAGTGAGGTTTAAGTGTTTGCTTGAGAATGGCTTATTCCACCATAATAGTTTGATAAGGGAGAAAACTTTTAAAAAAACCTACAAACTGTACGAGTTCTCCAAAGCCAATGGGAATCAGTCTTGTCAAATGAGTATGATTTCTAAATAGGTAGCTGCCCAAGGTAGTGATAATGATACAGGCAATCTACCTGGAAGAAAACATGCATAAAGGAATCAACGGCTCAAAGTGGAGACTTAATTTCCTTCCTGAGTACTGTGTCAACAGCAGCTGTAGCCAAGCATTTACAAAAGTCTGTTGAAATCAAGATATCTATTTGTGTCTGAACAAAACAAGAGGCAGCCCCATTGATGATTTAGTCTATTTCCACAAGGTGTTGTTGTGCCTAAGAAAGTATTGCTACACTAATTGTTCCCCAGTGACTTATATGTAGTAAAAAGATTCTCACTTGGGTCCATGTTTCTAACAATATTCCAAAATGCATGGGTTTTCAGGAGGAGGCATTCTCAGAAATATAAGAAAATTGCACTGGGAAGTTTTCTTTTGTTGTTTACCCTTTACTGAGCGGTCTGAAAGATTTCTTTTCTAATTCAAAGCATCAGAGAAATACCCCAGAGAATCTTCTGGTTCCTCATCCTCTAATACACAAATTATATTCTGTCCTCCATTAGGACAGTACACAGAAATGATTCTTTTATTTTGCTATAGCAAAATGGGAAAAGCAATATAGAAAATCTTGCTCCTTTCTAATAGCAAGGAGAGAGAGGGAGGGAGGGAGAGAGAGAGAGAGAGAGAGAGAATACAGTATCAGAATTAAGAATGTGAAACTAAGAACCAGGTTCTGTCTATGTCTCATATTTCTAAGTACAAAATGTTTTGGATTTGAACTGCTTCAAATGTGAGACATCCCATTTGAGTTCAAATTGGCCATTCCAATCACATGAGAAGTGTTCTGAATTCAGAATATTCTCAAAATGATCAGAATGGCCTGTTCCAAGTGTTAAATGAATAATTTTGCTCCCCAAGCTACTGCCCCAATCTTGATCTAGGGCATTTCAAATTGGAGACAGTTCAAATTTAAAATGTTTGATAGACCAGTTAGTAGTTGCATTCACACTACATGCTAAGCCATCATATGACTTGCTGGTTTATATCTTAGCTTAGAGATGTGGAAAATTCCATGATTTAGAATTAGAATATAGAGTTCTTTGAAACATTCTATTCCTCTTTTGTTGAACTTCTGCCAGTATACGCCATGAGGGGGATTGGGACAGACATTTGACCATTTTTGGAAATCTCCAAACCCAACAAAGGTCTGGAGAGATTTGGCATAGTCCAGAGGAGAAATGAAACATTCCAGAATTTTTGGTGATTACTGAATTGATTGAATTTTGCACATCCATTTGTGTGAGAACCCAGCTAGTGGTAATTGGTTCAGTAAAAGATGATTAGTTACTGTTTGCCTCAGCATAACCTCCCTCATAGAGTTGTGCTTGTGAGGAATCATGTTTGCTATAAGCTTCTTAGATAATGAATTGTATAGCTAAATCTTCAAATTAGAAGACAGCAAAAAAATGAAAGTGATTCTTTCTGGATTTTAACTACCAACTGTGTCAAATATACCGTAGCTTCTTTGGATTGGCAGTGTTGGCCTCTTAATGCAAGACTTGTCTCAGATGGCATTGGTTAGCTGAAAGCCGTGAATCATCAGTTTTCCTTTGATCTCTACCTGAGATATTCCATTCCAGATTCATTTTTTGCTCAGATTAGATGTATTCCAGGCCTGGAATTGCATATTCCACTTAATTTGGGTTCTAGAAGTTTTCACCCTGCTTGAAACAAACTATTCATGTTTTTCCAGGTGGCTTTTTCACTTTTAGAGTGCCTTGTACCTGTTCTCATTGTGCTATGTTCTTTTGTCCTTTCTACAGAAAGCAAATTGCCCTCACCAAATAGTGCAACCATTTTTCTTTTAACACTATAATTTGTCAAGAAAGCACATTGCTTTCATGTGGCTGTTAAAACCTTCCAAAGAACTCCAAAAACTCCTTCTGCACTGACTTGTTTATCACTTCGAAAATAAATAAATATTGCAAAGGATGGGGAAGCTGGTTTTGTTGTTTGCTCTCTATGCCCAGAGCAGCAACCAGGATGTTATGCCTTTACAGTGCACAAAGTGATGCATCCCCTGATACATCAGATTCCTATATATCGTCCACCCACCACCCTTAGCAAAAGGATGCTACTAAAGGGATTTTACTAAAGAAAAGACAAAATTAATCAACTTTTGCAAAAATAGCAGGCTTCAGAAAGCCTGATTCAGAAATCAAAGGGAAGGTGGAAGGAAGATTGGGAACTACAGGTGGTTCTCGAGTTACCACAGTTCGTTTAGTGACCGAAGTTACAATGCCACTGAAAAAAGTGACTTGTGACTGTTTTTCACACTTACGACTCTTGCACCATCCCCATGGTCACATAATCAAGATTCAGATGCTTGTCAACTGACTCATATTGATGATAGTTGCAGAGTTCCAGGTCATGTGACCACCTTTTGCAACCTTCTGCCAAGCAAAGTCAATGGGGAAGCCAGATTCACTTAACAACTGTGTTACTAACTTAATAACTGCAGTGATTCACTGAACAACTGTGGCAGGAAAGGTTGTAAAATGAAGCAAAACTCACTTAACAACTGTCTTGCTTAGCAACAGAAATTGTGGACTCAGTTGTGGTCCTAAGTCGAGGACTACCTGTAGTGATAGGTTTATGGATGATTTGTAGAAATGTTTACAAATCGAAAACAATAATTCCTATGACCGACGGTTTATCTCTTGGCTCAGTATTTCTCACCTATAAAACGGGAAATTAAGTGCCTGATTCTAGTGCTGCACCGCTGGGATTCTTATAAAGTTTTCCGTTAGAATGCGTCAACTCCAATGAACAAGTGTATACACAATACATTGTGTAGCTAAAAGTCTGTAGAGATTCTCAGCCATCCAGGTCATGGTTGTCCCAAATGTGCTTTTTCTGGAGGCAACTGGACTTTCTTGTTTTTTCTTTTGAAGACGTTTCGCTTCTCATCCAAGAAGCATCTTCCGCTCTGACAGGATAGTGGGGAGTGGAATTTATATTCCTTGCAGACAGCTGGTCATTTGCATCTTGTTAGACGGTCCTTGAAGCACTTGGTGGTTTATCTGTGGTAGGCAATCTTTTGAGACTAGGACCGTATTTTGTGCCTTGAAAGCGTGAGAGATGGATATTGTCCAAATGCTTCTCCTGATAAGTATGATCACCCTTATTAGAAGGATAGGTTTTAGTAGTAATACTTTTATTTGGTATGAAATAATATTTAGTACAAGCAAAAAATAATAAAAGCACAATATTAACCAGTACCTGAAAAATAACAGTGTAACAATCAGTTTAAAAAATATCGTTTAATCCCAGCATAACCCTAATTTAAACTGGCACCCAGCACTGCGACTGAAAAATTCCTCCAGCTGAATAATAAATGTTTTACGGGCCTTTTTTACATCTCAGGAAATTGGGAAACTCAAGTGAAACTCAAGGGGCAATCAGTTGCAAAGAGTAGGACTAGAAGGGGGAAAAGGAGTAATATGTGAAGAGATGGCTGTGCATTCCCCAAATATTTTCCTTCACAGGCAGGGATGTTTATTGCTGCAAATAAAGATAATGCTAAAAGCTAATGCTGGCCGCCTTCCTATTTCTTTTTTAAATACTTTTTTAAGTCGAATGGAACAAGGAGTTTGGCAAGCACCAAGGGAAGAGCTGGCAGAACATAGTGCTGTTCTTTTTATTATTTATTATTTATTAGCTTTTTTTATCCCACCTTTATTATTTTTATAAATAAGGCGGGAAACTTACCTAATACTCCTTTCGCCTCCTGTTTCCCCCTTCAATATCAATAGCCTAAGGCAGAACTAGAATTCACAGTCTCCTGGTTTCTAGGTCAGCATATTAACCTCTACAGCAGACTGGTTCTTCCTTGTCATCAGTCAACTTGGGTTAGCATCCACACCCAGAAAAAAAAGATCTCAGAAGCCTAAAATCTGTTGATTTCTCTCACATGGAAGATTACTCTATAAGGCAAATGGGAAGAGATAGTGCACTTGATCATGGTTTCCATGATGGAGTGGCGTCCTCCTTCTTTCCTTTGAAGTTGGGAATCAATTTGGTCCCTTACCATGAGGTAACTGTGACTATCATCATGAAGGTGTCTTTGTGTTGATTGGCAACATTGCAAGTGGTTAAGTATGAATGGAAAAGGTTAAAAGAAGAGCCTCCTGTATCATCCAGAATCACATTTATGGGCGTAGCTCTATACTTTCTGATACCAGAGGTGACACCAAATGGCATCCTCAGAATAAAGCAAGTGTTTATTTACGGCAGAGATCAGCAGATCTACATGGTTCCCCTGAATCTCCTGAATCTCCGCCCTCCTTTTAAAAAAATGTTCAGTCCCTAGACTGAATTTTGTAGCTATGAAGCAGACTCCCCAAAGTTTGGAATAAGCATTCACTGTAACTGTTTATAACGTACAAAACAAGAGGGGGGGGGACCCATTCATTTGGAAAGTCAAAAAGAAGACTTAGACATTGTGGTTTTTCCCTCCATGCTTGAGATCTTGCCTTCTTTGTTTTATTGCCCCCACATTAATTGCAACTACTCCATTAGAATAGAATACAATAGAATTTTTTATTGGCTAAGTGTGATTGGACACACAAAGGATTTGTCTTGGTGCGTATGCTCTCAGTGTACATAAAAGAAAAGATACCTTTACCAAGGTACAACACTTACAATATTTAATGATAGTCATAGGGTACAAATAAGCAATCAGGAAACAATATCAATATAAATTGTAAGGATACAAGCAATAAAGTTACAGTCATACAGTCGTAAGTGGAAGGAGATGGGTGATGGGAACGATGAGAAGATTAATAGTAGTGCAGATTTAGTAAATAGTTTGACAGTGTTGAGGGAATTATTTGTTTAGCAGAGTGATGGCCTTCGGGAAAAAACTGTTCTTGCGTCTAGTTGTTCTGGTGTGCAGTGCTCTATAGCGTCGTTTTGAGGGTAGGAGTTGAAACAATTTATGTCCAGGATGCGAGGAGTATGTATTAGACATTGTGGTTTTTCCCTCCATGCTTGAGATCTTGCCTTCTTTGTTTTATTGCCCCCACATTAATTGCAACTACTCCATTAGAATAGAATACAATAGAATTTTTTATTGGCTAAGTGTGATTGGACACACAAAGGATTTGTCTTGGTGCGTATGCTCTCAGTGTACATAAAAGAAAAGATACCTTTACCAAGGTACAACACTTACAATATTTAATGATAGTCATAGGGTACAAATAAGCAATCAGGAAACAATATCAATATAAATTGTAAGGATACAAGCAATAAAGTTACAGTCATACAGTCATAAGTGGAAGGAGATGGGTGATGGGAACGATGAGAAGATTAATAGTAGTGCAGATTTAGTAAACAGTTTGACAGTGTTGAGGGAATTATTTGTTTAGCAGAATGATGGCGTTTGGGAAAAAACTGTTCTTGTGTATAGTTGTTCTGGTGTGCAGTGCTCTGTAGCGTTGTTTTGAGGGTAGGAGTTGAAACAATTTATGTCCAGGATGTGAGGAGTATGTAAATATTTTCACAGCCCGCTGTGAAAACTAACTCACCTTGACCTGCCTAAAAATCTGATCTATATAAAGGCCTAAGAAAAGAAAGGAACTGGTGTAAAAAGGAGATAGTATTGTAATATGCTAGCAATAGGATTGTTTTAATACTAGTTTATTGAACAAGCCAGAGGGGCCTTGTTCAGACTAAACACGAAATTATAAATCTTGATCTAAACTAAAATGGTAAGCCATGCACAATGAAAGCCAAACCACTGGGGAATCATGAAAAATGTAAATGTAGGTGAAGATTGTGGAAAAATGTAAGAAAGCAAGCAAACATGTCGGAGCAAAAAAAAAAAAATCTATGTTTTTTTGCTATTGCTGCAGTCGAATCTCTTGATCTATATGAACTACTGGGAAAACTTGTCAAGGAAGTACATGAATGTCCTATAAAAAGTGGCTGTTGTTCCTTTCTTTTTGCTCCAGTGGGAACCATATATTCCAGGGTCTTGCTGCTGGTATAGCTGTGAATGAGAATGGAAGAGGCCAGATCACAGGTAGGAAAAGACAACATTTTATATTTGATGGATGTTAAATCTAATAAGATGTCACCCTCAGTGCATTGTATTCTAATTTGAATTGCTGCATTGCTTCATTCCTTTTGAATCCTCATCCTCTAAAATAAATCGATGCAAAGTTTTCAAAGTATTTCACATAGGATCTCTTTCTAAACCATAGGTGTCCAACCTTGGCAACTTTTAAGACATGTGGACTTCTTGCTGACTGGGGGAATTCTGGGACTTGAAGACCATGTGGTGGAGTTGCCAAGGTTGTCACCACTGCTCTAAACCTTATACTTTATTTATTTATTTTATTTATTCATTTTGTCAAGCATGTATTAGATATCAGATATAAGTACAGACATGATTATGAATACATGAGGTGGATACAAATAAAAGGGAGCATTAGGACAGGGAAGATGTACGGGTCTGGATGGGGAGAAACAGGCTCAAGCTTAATCCCTCCAAGACGGAGTGGCTGTGGATGCCGGCACCCCGATTCAGTCAGCTGCAGCCGCGGCTGGCTGTTGGAGGCGAGTTACTGGCCCCAAAGGATAGGGTGCGCAACTTGGGTGTCCTCCTGGATGATCGGCTGTCGTTTGAAGACCATTTGACGGCCGTCTCCAGGAGGGCCTTCCACCAGGTTCGCCTGGTTCGGCAGTTGCGCCCCTTCCTTGATCGGGATGCCTTATGCACAGTCACTCATGCGCTCGTTACCTCTCGCTTGGATTACTGTAATGCTCTCTACATGGGGCTCCCCTTGAAGTGCACTCGGAGGCTTCAGTTAGTCCAGAATGCAGCTGCGCGGGTTATAGAGGGAGCTACGCGTAGCTCCCATGTAACACCGCTCCTGCGCAGACTGCACTGGCTGCCTGTGGCCTTCCGGGTGCACTTTAAGGTGTTGGTTATGACCTTTAAATCGCTCCATGGCTTAGGACCTGGGTACTTACGGGACCGCCAGCTGTTACCACATGCCTGCCACCGACCCGTGCGCTCCCATAGAGGGACTTCTCAGGGTGCCGTCCGCCAAACAATGTCGGCTGGCGGCCCCAGGAAGGGCCTTCTCTGTGGGGGCTCCCACACTCTGGAACGAGCTTCCCCCGGGTTTACGCCAAATACCCGACCTTCGGACATTTCGTCGCGAACTCAAGACTCACCTTTTTATCCGCGCGGGGCTGGCTTAAATTGGGATTTTAATTGTAAATTTATTAATCTTAAACGGGGTTTTTTAGCATGGTAAATTTTAATCATGGGGCTAATTTAAAATAAGTTTTTTAAATCGTATTTTAAACTTGTATATTGTATTGTTGGTTTTATTATGCCTGTACACCGCCCTGAGTCCTTCGGGAGAAGGGCGGTATAAAAATCAAATCAAATAAATAAAATAAAATAAAGATAGTCATGCTGGTGATAGCCCTTACAGACCTCTTAGGAATGGGGTGAAGTCGACAGTAGACAGTCTAAGGTTAAAGTTTTGAGGGTTTGGGGAAGAAACCACAGAGTCAGGTAGTGCAATCCAGGCATTGACCACTCTGTTACTGAAGTCGTATACACTAATCCTGCAGGTAAGCAAAGGTTCTTTTCCCCTGTTGAAAATTGAAATTGGGAGATGTTATGCTTTCTAAAACCATCTTCTGAGTTCCTGGTTGAAAGCTGCTTGACCTACTTATTTCGTAGCTCACTGGTGCTTCGCTTCACTGCCTTTGTTTAGAGCAAAGATATGTTGTGGTGCTTTCTCTTCTCTGGTTGCCAGCCTCTACCTATTGCTTCCTTTGTGAAGATTTAAGGCAGATAGGGGAACTTTTCCAGATGTTCTTTGTACTCTGCCTAGGAAGCCACAGTAGGTATGATTGAAGACAGCATGTCAGGTCTGAACAGTTACTGTACCTACTCCTGGGAGTAAAGTGCTAAAAACAAGTGCTGTGTGGAGCCCACAGATGGTGTGTTGCCTGCCATTACAATTTTGAAAAGGCTAAAGGCTGCATTCCCATCCCAAATTCCCAAATGGTATACGAAGACTAATGGGGGTTTAGAACTAGGTCAGAAAAGGAAGCCTAATTCCTTTCCTTTCCTTCCTTCCTTCCTTCCTTCCTTCCTTCCTTCCTTCCTTCCTTCCTTCCTTCCTTTCTTTTCCTTTCCTCCAGAGAACAGAAACCTTTTTTGGTTGATGAGGTTAGGGGGTGGAGTGGGAGAATGGGCAGTTTAAAATACTTATTTTGCTCCTGAAAATGCAAAAGGAGGAAACAAAGATTTGCCCAACATTTTCAGAAATCAAAGATTTTTAAAGAATGCAGTAGTCTATTAGGCCTTTGCCAGATTTAAAGAACCCCAATCCTCCCACAATGCCTCTCCCAAATCCCAATATTTTAATTTCCCCCACTAAGAGAGGCTATGAGTATATGGCAAATTAGAATCTTTGCTGTTCTGTTTTATATTTCCCTGTTGGTCTCCTCTTGACAGTGGCTGCCACAGAGCTTTGAACTGCACTTTTTAATGATAGGCTAGCCTATCTCTAGCAATCTTAAATAATAAAACTAGTGCAGGTTTGGCATAAAGAAGAATGGTATCGAGAAGAATGACATCGAGTTGGCTTGATGGAATTTCCACCTAGGATATCTTTAGAAATCAAATGCTGGATTCTTCTTGAAGATGGCCATTTAGGAATTCTTACTGACTGTTTTTCATACCGCACTTTAGCAAATGTCATCCGAGAGAACCAGTGGGGAGGTGCAGATATCCGTCGTGGGGGAGATCCTGTCCTCAGGAGTAACCTGATCTGCTGTGGCTATTCAGATGGAGTAGTTATCGGAGAACGAGGAAAAGGACTTGTAGAAGGAAACACCATTTATGGTAAGCCTGTTCTAAATCCCCTTTCCAAATGAAATGTGGGATGTATTTGGAAAATACAGGTTGTTGGTTTTTTCTTTTAATGCTACCTGGAACCGTTTTAAGCCTATCAATGTAATTAGAATCTGGCCGTAGTAGCTGCTGATTCTCTTGCAGAACATGAAGATCCAAAAGACATTTTTAGATTGTGTGACATCTTTTGAATTTGGTGCATGGATCACTTAGGTTATCTCATTCTTCTGTGGCTTGTGGTGAAGATCATTGTCACAGGAAGTCATGCCTTTTTTCCCATGGAGATTTCTCTTCTACATCTGCAGGGTTTCTGAACAATTCTGTGCATGATACACTGTTCAAGCCTACTGATAGGTCAAAATAGGACAAAGACCTTTGGTTTTTGATACCTGAATCCAGCTTTAGAAATGGATGTCTTCCATTCCTGAGCCTCGAGATTTCCATTGCTAAGAAGTGCAGGAGACCTGAGCTGTTCCTGGGAAGCCTAGAGCAGGGGTCTCCAACCTTGGCAACTTTAAGACTTGTGGACTTCAAGTCCCAGAATTGAACTCTGGGAGTTGAAGTCCACAAGTCTTAAAGTTGCCAAGGTTGGCCTAGAGAGCCTAAGCAAGAACAAAAGGCCAAATTCCTTGTATCTATATAAAAAACCACTAAATCAAGGGTGTATCAACTAGTCTGTCAGTGTTCAAAGCTGATGTCATAGATATTTGAGTCTACCTGATTTGGATTTTGAACTCTGCTCCGGTATATAGCCTTGGACTAGTGGACTAGTATAGTGTAATATTAATGCAGTATCAGGGGCTTTCAATTCAATTGTATAGCATGTGAAGGATGTGTGTTTTTGTTTTATTTTTATAGTTTTCTTATGATGTACACTGAAGATGGCATTTAATTTCATTCTACAGAGGAATTATTGAGTCTGTCATCTGTACTTCTATAACTGTCTGTTTGGTTCCGCAACCCAACAAGACAGACACAGACTTCAGAGGATAATTAGAACTGCAGAAAAAAACAATTGCTACCAACCTGCCTTCCATTGAGGACCTGTATACTGCACAAGTCAAAAAGAGGGCTGTGAAAATATTTACAGACCCCTCACATCCTGGACATAAACTGTTTCAACTCTTACCCTCAAAACAACGCTATAGAGCACTGCACACCAGAACAACTAGACACAAGAACAGTTTTTTCCCAAACACCATCACTCTGCTAAACAAATAATTCCCTCAACACTGTCAAACTATTTACTAAATCTGCATTACTATTAATCTTCTCATCATTCCTAACACCCATTTCCTCCCACTTATGACTGTATGACTGTAACCTTGTTCCTGGTATCCTTAAGATTTATATTGACTGTTTCCCTATGACTATCATTAAGTGTTGTACCTTATGATTCTTGACGAATGTATCTTTTCTTTTATGTTCTCAGAGCATTTGCATCAAGAGAAATTTCTTGTGTGTCCAGTCACATTTGGCCAATAAAGAATTCTATTCTATTCTATTCTATTCTATTCTATTCTATTCTATTCTATTCTATTCTATTCTATTCTATTCTATTCTATTCTATTGTACAAGGTGCAATGACAATAAAGTAAACTAACTAAACTAACTAACTAAACCAGAAGTTTAGAGCCAGCATAGCTGGCTGGAGAATTCTGGGAGTTGAAGTCCACAAGTCTTAAAGCTGGCAAGTTTGAAAATCTCTGAACTAAACTAACTTGGACCAAAGTGCTTCTCGGTTCTAGTGCCAAATCTCTGACATAATTTGAAAGGAAACCTGACAACTCTCCATGCTTCTCTTGTAGGTAATAAGGGCTGTGGTGTCTGGATAATGTCATCCAGCCTTCCCCATGTTACCAACAACCAAATTGGACACAACAGCATCTATGGCATCGCAGTGTTTTGCCGCAAGGATGATGCTAATGATTATCTTGTCAACCAAGGAGGCAATGAGAACTTCAATGAAGAAGGAGAAGCAGCCAACTGGGAGAATGACTTGGAGAGTGAGGATGAACGCTTGACTTCTCGGCGGCCCATCAACGTGGCCCTTGTGGAGTCAAACAACATCAACCATAATGGAGGTGAGTCCTAGAGAAATTGGATAACCAGATTAATCTGAAGGAAAGCTTATCATAATCCTTTACAAAACATGTTAGCTGCATGATACTGCTGCATGATACTTGGGTGGATAAACCATATGCTAATTTCTAGCATACACAGAGGGTTTTGTTTACTCCTTTTGATCCAGTTTTAGTCTAAGCTGAGCAGTAAATAATCTGCAATTATCATTTTATTTTCAATATTAGATGAAGTTGGGGAAGATCTCATTTTAAGTTTCATTGACTGACTTTATATAGGCATTTGGGTTGCCGTCTGAAATTGTGTGCATGTGTGTGTGTGTGTGTACAGGCCAAGAATGGATAAGGGATGCTAAAGATAAGATTGCCCTGCTTGACTTTTCAGGGAGCCTCAACTGGAGATGTGCCGTTTTCATTGCTGAAATGTGTGAATTGTAATAGAAGCAGAGAGCTAAGCTGTAGACTAGGGTCTCAACCTTGGCAACTTTAAGACTTGTCCTCAGCCAGCAAAGCTAATACAACAGGGATGATGATGATGACGACGACAACATATACTTGCTTTTTTGGGGGAGGGGTTGACTGTTCTGCCTGTACCTTGCTGCCCTATTACTGCCCCCCAATTACACCCAATAACTACCAGAATTCCTTGTCCCTCAGTGATCTCACTCCCTGAAATGCACGTCTAGGACTATTTTTTTCCATTTGGTATTTTTGCATTTTCTCCATTTAAGAAAGGCCAATCATCCATTTTAAAGATAGATATCAATTATATAATTTATTGAGACTGCATGCCGGTCTACTTTGGCTTTCTCTCCTCGTTTTGTTTTTGTTGAGAGAATTGATTCCCCTCTGTATTCTCTTCTTTTTTTCCATAGCTGCTGGCTTGTATGTCAAAAGCAGCGAAGCTCTGAATATCATTGGAAATGCCATCCACGCCAACCATGACTACGGGGTTGCCGTGTTTCAAAGCTCGCAACTCACCCGAATTGCAAATAACAGCATTTCTTGCAATAGCCTTGGGGGAGTCCTGGTAGAAGCCGAATGCCGGGTAGAACTCCGTGGCAATGGGATCTATGACAACAGCAGCCATGGCATTAGCTCCAAGGGCGATGGGGTCATCACAGAGAATGATGTTCTAGGAAATCAAGGATGTGGCCTCCGACTCTTGCAGGCAGCCAACATGAAGGTGGGTGCCTAAAAAAAGAACAGGCTTATTAATATAATTAGTAGTATCACCTCCTTTCTCCAAAAAGGGATGTTCTCATTGTGAAGTTGGCAAGATTAAGGTGGGTGGCTGACTCAAAGTCTCTCCATGAACTTCCCAGCCAGATTGGCACTTGAAGTCATGTCTCTGAATATTGCAAGGCTCATCCTCCACTGGATGACATCAGTGAGAAACCTGAGAATCATTTGATGCCGCTGCTACTTGGACTTTGGCCAGGATCTATTATTTTCCCAAGCGAATACGCCAACAAGTAAACATTTTGGACCATTCCTTGGAGGAGAAATGCTTTAGGGAGAAATTTATTGTAGAACATTAATGCTATTCTGCACTTTGTAGGTACAAAGAAGACAAAACCAGGATTGGAGTCAGTATTCAGTGAGTTGGGTGAATCCTATCACCAAATGCACTGGAAGTCTGATGTTGCAGCTCTCCCATTTCCAAGGCTGCAATGTAGTTTCATAGCACCAAAGGTGCTTTTTCAAAAGCCAATGGACTTTCTTTGTTTTTTCCTTGAAGATGTTCCACTTCTTATCCAAGAAGCTTCTTCAGTTCAGTTCTTGGATGAGAAGCAAAACATCTTCAAGAAAAAAAACACACACAAAGAAAGTCCAGTTGTCTTTTGAAAAAGCACCTTTGGGGCAACCATGATCTGGATGACTGAGAATCTCCATAGACTTATAGTTTCATAGCCTTTTCTTCTATCTCCTAGAGCTCTCCTCAACTGCATCAATGTAACCCTGCTGATATAGCTTCCCCTCATTTAGTGGAAGGAAATTCAAAAAGTAGCATAGCCTAAAATAGTTTAAAAAAACAATTGTCCTTCCCTGTCATTAAAAATCAAAGAATGCCCCATCTTTCCTCAGTAAAAAATAAATAAAATATGGAAGGGCCTGGTAATGTTTATGTAGATGACTTGCTAGGCATCATACTAATCTCTCTGTATCCAGAGTTAAATGGAACCATCAAACATTGCCTTCTAGAAAGCATACTTGATTAGGGATTCAAACAACCAGGAACTGTTGGAATGCATGCAGCAAAGGTCGTATTCTGCAGGTTCTGACCAATTCTGGAGAACCGATAGTGGAAATTTTGAATAGTTCAGAGAACTGGTAAAAAACCCCTTAATTGGCCCCACCACCATCTATTCTCTGCCTCCCGAGTCCCAGCTGATCAGGAGGAAATGGGAATTTTGCAGTAACCTTCCCCTGGAGTGGGGAATGAATGGAGATTTTACAGTATCCTTCCCCTGCCACGCCTACCAAGCCATTCCATGCCCACCAAGCCACTCCCACAGAACCAGTAGGATAAACAATTTGAATCCCACCACTGGCATGCAGTATCCAATATGACAGATTACGTTTCAGGAATTCTGAGCTATTCGAGAATAGTGGGCCTCAAATCTGAGCATACAAATTTATACAGTACTATGAAGGGAGGCAGGAAGGAATCTATATGTGCAGAAGGAAAAGATGCCTTACTCTTCCTCCATCTCTCAAAACTCCCAGTGGGTCAGAAAGCAGTTTTCTTCCCCGTTTTTTTCTCCATTTCACCCATCCAACTTGTATCTGAATGTTTGAAGTCCTAATTGATTCACATTACCTTATTTAAGTATACTATTTAAATAGACGATCCCAATTTAGAGGAGCATTTGTCACAGGGAAGAATTTGCTCACTGACAAAACAGTTGCTAGAGCAGGCATGGCCAGTCACAGTATATGTATTTTTCAGAAGGCAAATAGGTAAGGATGTTCCTTGTTGCCACATTTATTCACCTCCCTGTGACTCCCTACCAAATCCCATCTAGTATTTGTCTGTCTAGGAGGGACTTCTGGTGGACCAAACTATAGCCACTTACCCTTTATTTTTTTCCTAAGAATGTGACATGGACAGAAGCATTATTGTGAGGACTGAAAGAGCATGGAAAATAAAGCTGGTGCTAGATGCTGATGTTTAGCTTCCCAGCATGCCAGCTGGTAACGTTAAGAGTCAGGGAGGGCAATGATAGAGCTATGGAATATGTTCTGAGTACATTGGTCCCTCTCAACAATAGATGAAGCCCCCCCCCCAGGTCGCCATTAATTTTCTCAATGGGCCACATGGGAAACTGGGACTGTTGTGGAGAGCCGAATCACTGCAGTCAAGATAGGGACAGCCAGAGGGTCAGATGTAGCCTGTAGGCTGTAATGGGCTGGATATGGCAGGCTGTGGAATGCTTAGGTCTGCTTTTGGGCAAGAAAAGCAAAAGCACTCAATTAACATTTTGCTAGTGATGCTCAAGCTTTTTCAATATGCCTTACATGTTTCTATGTGTTGAAGTATTTTAAGAATATAGAGAACTGCACATTCTTTAAATGGCAGGAGAGGATCAGAGTCTTGAGCTCTTATTCTGCCTGTGCAACCTCATCGGGTTTTTAAAAATGATGATCCTCCAGGTCCCAGGTCCTGGAGTTCTGCCTACAGTTTGAGAACTAGCTGGTTGCCAGTTCCTTTGAAAATACATTTTTCCAAAGGGATTACAGAATCTTTTTTCTTCCCTTCAAAATTCCATTTGTGAGAGAACTGTTTCTGCTTGAATTAAATTTGATAGCCAACTAATACATCCCTCATATTCAAAAGGAATGACGTGTTACTGTCCTGTTATGCACTCCAGGTAACCAAGAACAGAATCCACTCCTTCCGAGGTTACGGGATTGAGATGCTTGATCAAACCAAGGCTTTAGTACAAGATAATTTGATTTTTCAAGGGAAGAGCAAAAAGACTATTTTACAGCAAGTGTCCAGCATGGAAGATTGTGTCATTCAAAATAATAAGATCCTTGCTTTCAGAAAAAAGTAAGTTTGGCGGTACTTCAGTAAATGAAAAGCTCTCTCAGCGGTATTTCTAGACTGGGGATTAATGAATTAAATTGTCCTGACAATATAACAGGAACTTGTAGTTTGTTTCTTTATTGAATAATATTTGCAACCCACCCCAATCTCAAAGGATGCTAGGTAGTACCAGAGGTGGGCGGCACATGAATTAACAACCAATTCTCCCAGCACCAAAAATGTGAGCGCGTGCTGCCTTCCATGAATGTGCTTTGCTCTGGTGTGCGGCTTGCACGCATGCGTGCAGCTTAAAAAACATGGCTAAATAGGACGGCATAGCACCAGGGCGGGTGGGCAACTACTGATTTGCTCGAACCGGTCTGTACCAGCCTGAACCGGCAGCAGCCCACTACTGGGTAGTACGCTGGTGATCCTTGTTTACTCGCTCAGCAAGCATTTGAAGTTGCAATGACATTAAATGAGTGGTATTTACAGCTGGGCCTTAGAATTCCAGCCACTGTACCATCTTTGCAATCACATGATTATCATTTGCACCTTTCTCTGATAGCTTCTCATAAGCAAAGTCAATGGGAAAGCCAACAAGACTTTCTGGTAAGTCCCACAATCTCCCTGTGCTCTTGTACCACCATTCCATTCATTCACCAGTCTTCTTGCGTGGTGCTGCTGCATAACACACACACACACACACAAGGTTCCCCCTAGCCTCCTCCATCCCCCCTGCAGACTCTACCCTCCAGAGTTCCTGTGCAAAATATTTCTTGGAACTCACTCATCTAGCCTGGGTGATTGCCTTTTTAAGTCTCCCGGATCCAGGGCTAATGAACCAGGATCAAGTCAAGAAGCTTTTCATGGATTCTGAAGTTCAGTTTGCAGCTAGTTCTGCTCGGGTGATAATGTAAATCTCTCTGCACAGAAGTCAAAAGGTATATCATGAAGAGAAGTTGAATTCTGTTCGGTGTGTTAATTGTTGATGATAATGTTATTTCAATGGGAGAATGCCTTCTCCTTCCCTTTCCTGCACTATGGTGGTAGTCAGCATTTTGTTAAACCATCTGTGTATAGCTAGATAAAGAAACTTACAGATTTTCAATTCTTTTTTTTTTTTTGCTTTTCAAAGCAGACATTCTAAGACAGCAGTTAAACATAGTTAGAACTATAAGCACTGTATCCTAAGATATTTGGCAGACATAGCAGCATTCAGCCGCCTGTTGCATAGAAAGCGTCAAAAAAAGATTGTAATTTCATCATTGGCACTAAACCCCTGATTGAGAGCGGTTCCTGCCTCCTCTAGAAAGGCAAGTTCAGACTTTGCAAAGCACCATTCTCGCCGAAGCAGTATTTATTCAGTTGGGTGTGCATTATTATCTTGCCTAGTAACGTCAACTGACACTGGCTGGTAATGAAAATTGTACTCTCACATGTCTCAAATGTACTAAGCTTAGAAAATTTTGAGCTACAAAATGAATTCTTTCCTGACATAGGTTTCCTTAAATGGAGACCAAGTATATTACCAGTACCAATGACTGTGATATTTCTGTTCTTCAGGTCTGATGTTGCCTGGACCTTAGAGAACCCTCCAGCCAGGCCTCACATAGAAGAATCGTCTCGAGGGGTGTCAACAGCGGGAAGCAGCCAAAAAGGATCAAACGTGACAGCCAGGATAGCTGCTAGAGTAGATGGGGGTTGTCATAACAATGGTAGTATCTTCTGCACTATTCTGTGATGGTTTGCAGATTTGCCTCCATTTTCCTGATTATGTTCACTGCAACATAGAACAAATTCACATTCAAATGTTTTTTAGCTGACTGGCTAGCATTGTGAGCACATAAGAATTAATGGGAATGTGACTGAACAAGGAACTCTAGCCAGCTACAACCTTGATCAGCTGATTATGTCCTATTAAGTGTTTTGAGAGCTTGCCTCAGCTTTCACATCTGCATCCTTGCATCAGGCCCAGGTTCATTCCTTAGAAAGTGGTATTTTTGCAGCATCGAAAGATGTGGTTGCTTCTTATGCCTGCTTATCTCTTTCCTTTATCGACTTGATTATTCAGAATTACCTCTAACTAAGGACTAAGGGAGGGGATTGATCTAATAACTGTGATGTCTCAAAGGCATTTGAGGGTCATCTACTTGCATTTTTGCCTCATACGGATTTTTTTTTTTTAAGGCAATAGTCTCATTCTATTTGTATATTTTTACAAAGTCAACTTATTGCCCCCCCAACAATCTGGGTCCTCATTTTACCTACCTTATAAAGGATGGAAGGCTGAGTCAACCTTGGGCCGGGCTCGAACCTGCAGTAATTTTCAAAAGGAATAGTTGCAAAGAAGGGGAAGAGGAAGGCTACAGATAAGGCTCAAAGTAGGAGTGATGTGCAAGCAATATTATCAGAAGGAATTATATCCATTCTTACAAATACAATATAACTTGCTATTTATATAATGTGTAGGTGAGGAGTGGGTGGGGATTCACTTAAGCTTACACTCTTAGCGATTTGCCAAAAAGCCACTTAGTTTAATGTCACTGAAATCCTGGGTGCCTTGACCTATTTGTTCGCCTGCTTGGCATCAGTACCTTGACATAGCTTGAAATTAATTTCCTGTTATTCCAGAAACAAGAGTTCCTTTCTTCTATATTGAAAAGAGCCCAGTTTTGGCTGTTGTATATAATTGTTATCTCTCCTCTGGTGCCTTCTAGATGTGCTGAACGTATCATCCAAAGCAGCATGTTTTTGCAATGATTGGAGTTGTCATCCAATACACACAAAGGGAACGTATATAATTTATCTAGGAGTAAGTCCCATTGAAACTAGCAGAGTGGAGTTACCAGTAAACATATAAACATTGTTTAAGGTTCTAGAGCCATGATGGTGAACTTATGGCACACGTGCCACAGGTGGCACGCGTAGCCATATTGGTGGGCACGCGAGCTCAGCTCCGGCACGCACATGCTGATTTTTGGGCCTTCTAGGCCCACCTGCAATAGGGAAACAGGCTGTTTCCTACCTCCAGAGCTCCTGTGCAAAATATTTCTTGGAACTCACTCATCTAGCCTGGGTGATTGCCTTTTTAAGTCTCCTGGATCCAGGGCTAATGAACCAGGATCAAGTCAAGAAGCTTTTCCTGGATTCTGACGTTCAGTTTGCAGCTAGTTCTGCTCGGTGTGTTAATTGTTGATGATAATGTTATTTCAATGGGAAAATGCCTTCTCCTTCCCTTTCCTGCACTATGGTGGTAGTCAGCATTTTGTTAAGCCATCTGTGTATAGCTGTGTATAAACTTACAGATTTTCAATTCTTTTTTTTTTTTTTTTTTGCTTTTCAAAGCAGACATTCTAAGACAGCAGTTAAACATAGTTAGAACTATAAGCACTGTATCCTAAGATATTTGGCAGACATAGCATCATTCAGCCGCCTGTTGCATAGAAAGCGTCAAAAAAAGATTGTAATTTCATCATTGGCACTAAACCCCTGATTGAGAGCGGTTCCTGCCTCCTCTAGAAAGGCAAGTTCAGACTTTGCAAAGCACCATTCTCGCCGAAGCAGTATTTATTCAGTTGGGTGTGCATTATTATCTTGCCTAGTAACATCAACTGACACTGGCTGGTAATGAAAATTGTACTCTCACATGTCTCAAATGTACTAAGCTTAGAAAATTTTGAGCTACAAAATGAATTCTTTCCTGACATAGGTTTCCTTAAATGGAGACCAAGTATATTACCAGTACCAATGACTGTGATATTTCTGTTCTTCAGGTCTGATGTTGCCTGGACCTTAGAGAACCCTCCAGCCAGGCCTCACATAGAAGAATCGTCTCGAGGGGTGTCAACAGCGGGAAGCAGCCAAAAAGGATCAAACGTGACAGCCAGGATAGCTGCTAGAGTAGATGGGGGTTGTCATAACAATGGTAGTATCTTCTGCACTATTCTGTGATGGTTTGCAGATTTGCCTCCATTTTCCTGATTATGTTCACTGCAACATAGAACAAATTCACATTCAAATGTTTTTTAGCTGACTGGCTAGCATTGTGAGCACATAAGAATTAATGGGACTGTGACTGAACAAGGAACTCTAGCCAGCTACAACCTTGATCAGCTGATTATGTCCTATTAAGTGTTTTGAGAGCTTGCCTCAGCTTTCACATCTGCATCCTTGCATCAGGCCCAGGTTCATTCCTTAGAAAGTGGTATTTTTGCAGCATCGAAAGATGTGGTTGCTTCTTATGCCTGCTTATCCCTTTCCTTTGTCAACTTGATATCCAGAATTACGTCTAACTAAGGACTAAGGGAGGGGATTGATCTAATAACTGTGATGTCTCAAAGGAATTTGAGGGTCATCTACTTGCATTTTTGCCTCATACGGATTTTTTTTTTTTAAGGCAATAGTCTCATTCTATTTGTATATTTTTACAAAGTCAACTTATTGCCCCCCCAACAATCTGGGTCCTCATTTTACCTACCTTATAAAGGATGGAAGGCTGAGTCAACCTTGGGCCGGGCTCGAACCTGCAGTAATTTTCAAAAGGAATAGTTGCAAAGAAGGGGAAGAGGAAGGCTACAGATAAGGCTCAAAGTAGGAGTGATGTGCAAGCAATATTATCAGAAGGAATTATATCCATTCTTACAAATACAACATCACTTGCTATTTATATAATGTGTAGGTGAGGAGTGGGTGGGGATTCACTTAAGCTTACACTCTTAGCGATTTGCCAAAAAGCCACTTAGTTTAATGTCACTGAAATCCTGGGTGCCTTGACCTATTTGTTCGCCTGCTTGGCATCAGTACCTTGACATAGCTTGAAATTAATTTCCTTTTATTCCAGAAACCAGAGTTCCTTTCTTCTATATTGAAAAGAGCCCAGTTTTGGCTATTGTATATAATTGTTATCTCTCCTCTGGTGCCTTCTAGATGTGCTGAACGTATCATCCAAAGCAGCATGTTTTTGCAATGATTGGAGTTGTCATCCAATACACACAAAGGGAACATATATAATTTATCTAGGAGTAAGTCCCATTGAAAATAGCGGAGTGGAGTTACCAGTAGACATATAAACATTGTTTAAAGTTCTAGAGCCATGATGGTGAACTTATGGCACACATGCCACAGGTGGCACGCGTAGCCATATTGGTGGGCACGCGAGCTCAGCTCCGGCACGCACATGCTGATTTTTGGGCCTTCTAGGCCCACCTGCAATAGGGAAACAGGCTGTTTCCTACCTCCAGAGGGCATAGTGGAGGTGGGGAAGGCCCATTTTTTGCTCTCCTCAGGCTCCAGAGCTTTTCTAGGAGCCCTGGGAGGACCAAAATGGCTCCCCCCCACCCCCTGGAGGCCGAAAACAGTCAGTTTGCCAAGTCTGGTCCCACATGTAGGCCCGTTTTTCACTCTCCTCAGGCTCCAGAGCCTTTCTAGGAGGCTGGGGAGGGTGAAAACAGCCTCCCCCCCCAAGGCCCTCCGGAGGCCTAAAACGGCCTGTTTGCCAACTTCCGGTCCCATGGGCCATTTCCGGCCTCCAGAGGATCTCTGGGAGGGGGGGGGAGGCCATTTTGGTCCTTCCAAGGCTCCTAGAAAGGCTCTGCAGCCTGAGGAGAACAAAAAACAGGCCTTTCGGTCCCACCATGCCAAAAGCAGGGGGGGGCACGGGGTGTGTGGTCACGTGCACATGTGCGGGGATGGGGTGCATAGAATTATGGGTGTGGGCATGCATGCGACACACACACACCCCGCTCCCCCCGCTTTCAGCACGCAATGGCAAAAAGGTTCGCCATCACTGTTCTAGAGTATTAGATCAAGACTATGACAAAATATATGTAAAATTACATAAAGCAGAGATAAGTTAGAATTCTTATCAAAATACACTAGGATGGGGTGGTTTTCTAAGAAGAAAATAAGATCTCTCAAAATGGAGTTGTTGTTTTTTTGAGTTTTTAGCAAAAGAATAACTTGTACACTAGTGAAGTTCTTTCCAATAAGAGCTGTAATTTTGTTAATACCAACATTGATGCTGGATTTAAAATAAAATCTTAAAAATGAGAAAATTGACTTCTAGAAGCAGCTTCTGGTAATTTTAGGGGCTGCTCAGAATTTGAACATAGTTTTATACATGATTGGCAAATTGAAAGTATGCTGTGCCTTTATAAGCATTTAATACAGGTGGTCCTCGACTTACAAACACTTGTTTAGTACCTATTTAAACTTACACCAGCACTGAAACAAGTAACTTATCACCATTTTTGACACAATCATTGCAGTATTCCCATTGGCACATGATCAAATTTCAGGCACTTGGCATCGGGCTTGTATTTATGATGGTTGACGCATCCCGGGGTCATGTGATCTCCTTTTGCGACCTTCTGGCAAGCAAAGTCAATTGGGAAGACAGATTCACTGAGCCATGTTAGTAAGTTAACTGCAGTGATTCGCTTAACAACTGTGGTAAGAAAGATGGTAACATGGCAAAACTCAATCTTGCTTAAAATGGCAAACTTTCTTGCTTAGCAACAGAAATTTTGGGCTCAACTGTGGTCATACATTGAGGATTACCTGCATTTATCAATTTTCAAAAAACATTCCTGGGCAAGATATTTCTTGGAGCTCATTGGTCTAGAGATCATGGGTGTCAAAACTCGATTGCGATGTTTTTGCATGGGTGTGGCCTATGCGTGATGTATCCATCCCACAAGTTGCCAGTTTGACAGGCCTGGTCTAGATTGTGGGCGATTGCCTTTTTTCAACCTAATATCTTAGAGGAAGCAAAATATGGTGACTCAGCAACTTGATTTCTTGGAGAGTTTTTAATGAAATTCTCGAGGATAAGTAATGAAGGTATTTTAAAGGGACCAAAGTGAACGAGCCTTGTCATCTTTCTTTACTTCACAGAGGTTGTACCTGTTTTAACAGTTATGTGGCAAGCAATAACATAGCAGGTTAAAATCTCAGGACTTTGAAGAATTATCTGGGTCTGCCATACGACTGTAATTAAAACAAGTGTTCGAAATGAAAAGGGTGTGATTGGTGCTCTAATGATGTAGAGTAGGGGTGTCAAACTCTATTTCATTGAGGGTTGCATCAGGGTTGTGTTTGACCTTGGGGGGGGCATGTGGGCGTGGCCATGGTGGCCGTTGCCGGCTCAACATCACTCACGTCAGGAGCGCCTGTGGTGACCCAAGTGGCCTGCCAGCAAAAAAGGGCTCCCAAGCTCCGTTTTTGGCTGCAACGGCTTCGTGCCACCCTCTGCCAGTGAAAACAGAGCTCAGGAGGGCCACCTGTGGCCTCCTGGGCTCTATTTTCACTGGCAGAGGCACCAGAGGCCCTTTCTCTTGGGAGACCCCGCAGGCCAGATCTAAGCACCCCATGGGCCAGATCTGACCCCCAGGCCTTGAGTTTGACACCCCTGTTGTAGAGGTTGTATGTATTATTGAATTATTGCTGCATCAGCTCTGACTCAGGGAGAAGTAAAAGGACACAATTATAGGACATAAACTGAAAAAAAAAACCCTCTATTGACTTTGTTTTCAGAGGAGACTGTTGAGGGTCTCTGCTGATCTGAAGCCTAGACAAGTCTACTGTAGTGCAGGCTTCCACTAAGCTGCATTTATAGCATGGAAATAAATCTCACTAACTCTCAGTTGGTAAGCTGTAATTGATCTCTTGTAGAAGAATGGTCAGGAGTGCTTGATTAGGAGACAATAGCATTTTGGTTTATTCAGTTACATCTTATCTTCTATTGTCAGAACATGAAACAGTGCTCCAGATCATAACAACACACATTTATAAATACCACTGAGTTTGAATGGGGCATAGAATTTTCCCCTGTACTAAATATAGAAAACTCAGACCTGTTCATTCCAGTCATAGCAGCTTGGGTAGGATCTTGATTACTTTATCCCTTTTAAATTGAAGATTCCAGAGGCTGAACCTGAAACAAAGCAGGCCTTGTACTTCTAGTTTCTGTTACGTATTTACTATTTTACAGTTGCTCATCATTTCCTAGAAAAAAGTAAAAACAGGAGGCTTTCAAAAAGCACTGTTAATAAGAGGAAAAAATGTTATCTGCACATGGGCTTATGGTTTTGTGATCTTCATTATGTATGGATAATTGTTTTAAAAAAACAGTTTAAAAAGGTGTGATCTACAAATAGCATGGTTTTGTAGAAGTTCTTTGCAGCTGGATCTGAAATCCTATGCATACATAGGAAAGTCCACTTGTTAACTATTCCATTTTGGAATAAATATGCATTGGCTTAAGCTGCAAGCCAGCAAAATAAGCAAGCCAGAAGTATTTTTACAGGGCTGGGTCCAGTTTATCAGGTGCAGAAAGCATTTCCCTGAGTGGAAAGTGGAGAAAACTGCCAGTTGAGCCTTCTCTCTGAAGCCTGTTTTCCAGTTCTCTTAGCCTTCTTAAGCAAGGAGTAGAGAGAATGAACTAGGGCCTACTGTTGCAGGATCAGAAACGTTTTACTTAATAGACACAGCTTTTCTAACTACCAATACAGATTATGAATTCAACATTAATATTCCCAGTAGGATGTACTCCCTCATGAGTTACAATTACAGACAAGTCATTGATGGTTCTCATCCACTGTAAACAATCAATTGAATGTCTTGTTAAAAATTAGATGCCACTAACTTAATTGCCTCAGTTCTTTGACTTTTAAACTGCGGTTTTATACCACACACCTTGTACTCTGCTGTAATCTCACTTCCAAACAGACATGAGACTGCAATAAAGTCATTCGAGCCATAGATCACTTCTTAAAGCATTTTAGTTTAACTGGAATTGACCACTAATCCGTTTAATTTTATAACTGGGCTGGATGATAATCTGGTATCTTGTTTAACATATATCTTGTTAAAAGAAATGCAAACTATTCTTTGAAAAGTTTTATAAAGAGAAACATGTGTAGTACAAAATAAAAAAAATATTTTAAATGCAGAGATTTTGCTGATTTATTTTTTCCTGATACATTATGGAAGGTGACAAGAGGCAAACAATAAGAGGGTTCCTATGTCTTCAATTAACTGCACAGTGAAGAGAAATTTCTTAAGTGTTCTGCAAGTTGTGTGAGAGAGGTGGGAAGGCCCATTTTTGCTCTCCTCAGGCTCCAGAGCTTTTCTAGGAGCCCTGGGAGGACCAAAACGCTTCCCCACCCCGCAGGCCAGATCTAAGCACCCCATGGGCCAGATCTGACCCCCAGGCCTTGAGTTTGACACCCCTGTTGTAGAGGTTGTATGTATTATTGAATTATTGCTGCATCAGCTCTGACTCAGGGAGAAGTAAAAGGACACAATTATAGGACATAAACTGAAAAAAAAAACCCTCTATTGACTTTGTTTTCAGAGGAGACTGTTGAGGGTCTCTGCTGATCTGAAGCCTAGACAAGTCTACTGTAGTGCAGGCTTCCACTAAGCTGCATTTATAGCATGGAAATAAATCTCACTAACTCTCAGTTGGTAAGCTGTAATTGATCTCTTGTAGAAGAATGGTCAGGAGTGCTTGATTAGGAGACAATAGCATTTTGGTTTATTCAGTTACATCTTATCTTCTATTGTCAGAACATGAAACAGTGCTCCAGATCATAACAACACACATTTATAAATACCACTGAGTTTGAATGGGGCATAGAATTTTCCCTGATACATTATGGAAGGTGACAAGAGGCAAACAATAAGAGGGTTCCTATGTCTTCAATTAACTGCACAGTGAAGAGAAATTTCTTAAGTGTTCTGCAAGTTGTGTGAGAGAGGTGGAAGCCAGGGAAGAACTCGGATACTGCATATGCCTCCAAAAATTCAGTTTATATGAACTTGGCTTTATTAGTACTTATAACTCCAGCCCACCATAGAAAGTTTTAGCTGCACGAAGGCTAGTAATAGACCAATGTCAACCAAATATAATGTGTGCATATAAGTGTTGCTTGTCTGTTTATAAAACATGGTTCACTTTGTAGGAATTTTAACACTCTGGGCATTACAGAGAAGGAATGTAAGCAGTGGTGGGATTCAAAATAATTTAACAACCGGTTCTCTGCCCTAATGACCAGCTGGGTAGGTGTTGTTCAGTAGTCATGTGACCATGTGGCCAACTCAATGTTACTCATGTTGATGGGCGCTTCGCCTTAGCTGTTACAATGTAATAAGGGTTAACCAGAGAGGCAGTTTCTGTAAGCAGGGCAATAAAGATTAGGCTAGAAACAACACCAGAATATTTCCTTCCTGCCTTCCTTACAGGATTAGCCCTGTAAAGTAGAAAAAAACAAAATAAGATTTCTTCTAACAACCGGTTCTCCTGAATAGGTGTGAATTGACTGAATCCCACACTGAATGTAAAGTGTGGTGGGACCAAAGAGACATATGATAGGTCTCCAGTCCTAAGAACAAAACTCTCTTAATAAATAAGTCTGGATTGCTATATCAACATTTATTCAGTTGTGCTGGCTAGAGATTATTATTATTATTATTATTATTATTATTTATTATATTTGTATACCGCCCATCTCCCGAAGGACTCAGGGCGGTTCACAGTCAAAAAAAAACAACAGAAAACATATAATACATAAAAAACAGCTAAAAGAATAGTTAAATTCAATTGATGCTCTAACTTTTAAATACAAATTTAAAACCTCATTTAAACCCTTTTTTAAAAATCCCAATTTAAAACTACATTCAAGCTAGTCCTGCTCTTCGAAACAGCAACGTCTTCAGCTCGCAGCGGAAGGACTTGAGATCGGGGAGTTGACGAAGCCCCAGAGGGAGCTCGTTCCAGAGGGTAGCTACAGAGAAGGAATGTAAGCAGTGGTGGGATTCAAAATAATTTAACAACCGGTTCTCTGCCCTAATGACCAGCTGGGTAGGTGTTGTAGAAGTTCTTTGCAGCTGGATCTGAAATCCTATGCATACATAGGAAAGTCCACTTGTTAACTATTCCATTTTGGAATAAATATGCATTGGCTTAAGCTGCAAGCCAGCAAAATAAGCAAGCCAGAAGTATTTTTACAGGGCTGGGTCCAGTTTATCAGGTGCAGAAAGCATTTCCCTGAGTGGAAAGTGGAGAAAACTGCCAGTTGAGCCTTATCTCTGAAGCCTGTTTTCCAGTTCTCTTAGCCTTCTTAAGCAAGGAGTAGAGAGAATGAACTAGGGCCTACTGTTGCAGGATCAGAAACGTTTTACTTAATAGACACAGCTTTTCTAACTACCAATACAGATTATGAATTCAACATTAATATTCCCAGTAGGATGTACTCCCTCATGAGTTACAATTACAGACAAGTCATTGATGGTTCTCATCCACTGTAAACAATCAATTGAATGTCTTGTTAAAAGAAATGCAAACTATTCTTTGAAAAGTTTTATAAAGAAAAATATGTGTAGTACAAAATAAAAAAAAAATTTAAATGCAGACATTTTGCTGATTTATTTTTTCCTGATACATTATGGAAAGTGACAAGAGGCAAACAATAAGAGGGTTCCTATGTCTTCAATTAACTGCACAGTGAAGAGAAATTTCTTAAGTGTTCTGCAAGTTGTGTGAGAGAGGTGGGAGCCAGGGAAGAACTCTGATACTGCATATGCCTCCAAAAATTCAGTTTATATGAACTTGGCTTTATTAGTACTTATAACTCCAGCCCACCATAGAAAGTTTTAGCTGCACAAAGGTTAGTAATAGACCAATGTCAACCAAATATAATGTGTGCATATAAGTGTTGCTTGTCTGTTTATAAAACATGGTTCACTTTGTAGGAATTTTAACACTCTAGGCATTACGGAGAAGCAATGTAAGCAGTGGTGGGATTCAAAATAATTTAACAACCGGTTCTCTGCCCTAATGACAGGTAAAATGTGTGATTTTAGATCATTCAAACCATACACTGCTTTAAAGAAAACAGTACAACTGCATTTCTCTTTAAAAAATACAGTAAGATAAAAAGCTGAAAGGAGCCTAGAAATTAACCCAAGAGCTGCAGAAAAATTAATTAGGAATGTTACATCAAAATACATAATTAAATGAAAATAATTAAGCACAGGTATTTTTAAAAAATGTTTATTACCAAAAAACAAGGAACATTTTTTAAACATTAAAGTATTTAATGTTAATGTTAAACATTGTAAATGTTCAGTCATGCTCACATTTTAACTATTTTACATGGATGGAGGAAACTATTCCTATATGGCTGTTTTGAACCAAGATGCCGAATGTTCAAATAAATGACAACATAGCACTTCAGTAAAAGTGCAGATCTCTGCTAAACTACCTCAAGAGAGAAACAAAAATGTATAACTACAAGTACAAATCTCTCCAGTCCTTTCAGGACAATGAAATGGTAGCTCTGTTCACATGATCCGTAAGTTTGTCCAGCTTGTTGTAAGTCCTAGAGGAAAAAAAATTCTTAATTTAGTTTGCGTTTCCTGCTGCGCAGGGGTATCTTCTGTGCAGGTAAAGGCAAGCATAAGGTCCCTAATTTGTGTTCTTCAAATCCAGAGAGGTTTTTGCTTTTGCTGATCTTCAGTCTCATCGCCTTGGCAATGTCAAGTATTCTGCATTAAAAGAGAGAAAATGTCAGTTATAAAGACTGTTCTGCTCAAAGAGTTTCTTATTCTTCTAGCAGTCTTCTCTTCACAGTTTGTGACTTTGGCTTTTTCCTGTTCCTTTTCCTCTTTTGACTTGTCAGATTACAGCCATAATTTACATTGTAAACTCCTTGGGCTAAAGAATAGGGGTTTTTGCTGATGCCAGCAAACTTCTTTCCACAAAGCAAGGCAACATGCTGATTGAATCAAGAGCCTATCACATTTGAAGAAAAGCCAAACCTCAAACCAGCCTTTCTAACCAGAGGCAGTTTCTGTAAGCAGGGCAATAAAGATTAGGCTAGAAACAACACCAGAATGTTTCTTTCCTGCCTTCCTTACAGGATTAACCCTGTAAAGTGGAAAAAAACAAAAGGAGATTTCTTCTAACAACCGGTTCTCCGAATAGGTGTGAATTGACTGAATCCCACACTGAATGTAAAGTGTGGTGGGACCAAAGAGACATATGATAGGTCTCCAGTCCTAAGAACCAAACTCTCTTAATAAATAAGTCTGATTGCTATATCAACATTTATTCAGTTGTGCTGGCTAGAGATTATTATTATTATTATTATATTTGTACTGCACAGAATTACATCATTTCCCCCATAATTCACCATTGACCTCTTGCATGAAATACAGGCTATCCTTGAGTTATGGCCATAAAGGAGCAAAACTTGGATTGGTCAAAAAGTGGGTTGACTGATCTGATTTTACAATTTATTTATTTTTTTGCAGTGGTCATTCAGTGGTTTCCTATGAGGTGGTAAAACCAGAAGCAAATGCTGTCTTGGGGCAAAACTTGTCACAAAATGTGGTTATGTGGCCACTGGACACTGCAAATGGCTGCAAATATGGCCTAACTGCTAAGCACCTAAAGTGCAGTCATGTGAATACGGGGTGGGCCCAACTGTTGGAACTTCAAATCAGGGTTGTAACTACCCCCCAGACATGGGAACTTTGAATGGTCAAGGACTACCTGTATGCATAGGTCAAGCAACATAGTACTTTTTTCATCACCTGAGAGATGGGAGAGGTTGACTAAGCCTGGCTGAACTGAAATGGTAGAGGGTAAATATGTCACAATTGCAGTCAATCACTGGCCACGCTTTTCAGACCTCAAATCAGGACTTCCAAATGACACTTTAGCCTGTTCAACTACATTTATATTTATAGATGTATATTGTTTATATTGTTCACCCTCTGTCTCTCATTCTCTCTTGAACAACATTTTCAGTCAGATTTCAGCATACCGTATTTTTCAGAGTATAAGACGCACTTTTTTCCCCCTCTAAAAGAGGCTGAAAATGTGGGTGCGTTGCGTCTTATACTCCAAATGTAGCTTTTTCAAAGCTTTTTTCCAGTCCTAACGAGGCGCTTCCCGATTAGCTTGCTTTTATCATTGCTTCTCTCTCTAAAGAATAGCTGTGCTTTAGAAGCTGTTTTTTATCCCCAACACACAAAACCAGCGAATTAATGTGCTGAAGCTGACAAAACTAAGGATGCTGGCCAGATGAATACCTGGTAGGCAGAATTTTTTCTCCCTATTTTCCTCCCCCAAAACTAAGGTGTGTCTTATACTCCGGTGCATCTTATACTCTGAAAAATACAGTATTTTATAGAAACACTTAGCCTCAAGAGTACTTTCTCTTTGCATTCTGCCAAGGAGCTTAGTGGAAGCATTTACTTTATGACGCTAATCAATAACCAACTAGCAGGTCATAAAGGCCATTTCACTTGATTACAAACACTAAAAGGGTTGAGTATAAAATAGGATGCAGTCAAATGTGAGGGGAAGTTGTTGGCGAGGAAGTTCTTTCTGTCAGATGTGAAGGGGCAAGGTATAGGTAGACTTTGTTTAACGACCAAAATTGGAACCATCAACTCAGACATCAGGCAAAGCGGTCACCAATTGAAACAGCAACTAATGATGTTACTTCAGCTTTCCTTTGCTTAACAACTGCCCAAAGATTGTAAATTCAAGGATTGGCTGTAAAGTGACTGCATTGTAACTGCGAATGGTCCTTAAACAAGGCAGTCACTAAACGAGGACTACCTGCATGGCAATATGGTGATAGGAATGTAATCTGCATGCATTCAACAATTGCAGTGGGGGATGGAGCCAAGAGAATGATCAGTCTGGAGTCATTACACTCCCATGATGGTCTTAAGTCCAGCCCCTTTCGATTTCCCTTGACTCTTAATTTAGTGCTAATTTAGTGTTGATTGTTAATTGACTAGATTCTTGTGTATACTGTAGGCATGAGCAATAAGTCATCTTAACTGGAACTTAATATGTGATACCAATAGCAGCCCTCTTTAATAATCTCTGTAGGCACATATTACCAATTAGCATTCTTGATTATCTTTCCTGGCAATTTATGTGCTTTCTTGGTGTTAAAGACGTGATCTGGGATTTGATTGACATGACCTCAAAGGGACATTTCAATGAATACTTCATTGCTGAGACTTTGGGTGCTGATGCTGGATAACCAGCTGAGACAGGCTGGTTATCCAGCATCAGAACTAAGGGTCCCCTTTTCCTACCATGCAATATTGGCTCACAGGAAAAACAGCACACTGATCTTGCTAAAGTTAAATGTGTTCCAAAGACTAATTTCTAAGAGTTATATGACCTAAAGATGGGATATCCACAGCATCAGGGTACTATTTTATTTTTCTTCCAGGAATGCATGTTACCTCCTTATGTAGGACAAAACAGAATTTGTACTAAAGGACAACTTACAGTTAGGGTTCATACTTGCCATCTGCCCTGCATAGCCCTTGTTTGGCTCCTCTAGTTCAAGTTATAATCATACTTAATCTGCCCCATAGAAGATACTGAAATGAACCAGCTGTTTTTGCCTCTCCTATTCTTTGCCTTGCTATCTGTCTACTCTGGTGTTCCAGAAACAATATATACAAGACCAAGGAACTATTTTAGACATTCATTTGTTGAATTTAATCATAACGGTGTTCTTGAAAAAACAAAATCCATTAATTTTCTCACTGTTCCTAAAAATTAGGGGAAAAAATGTTTTCCCTTTTAAGGGAGAAATGTCAGCCTGATTCCCAGGAATGTTAATTACAACCCCTATAATTCCCAGCCACATGACTGCAGAACCTATTGAATGGAAGTTATGGGCATTGTGGTCTAGAATATTTGGAAGGCGTGGGAAAGCTAGTCCCAAAATAATTGGGGAGCATATGGTTTTCTAGGCACACCTCAAAAGCCAGTGACTGGAGCCCCTGAAGTTTTTAGACCCATTAGTAAGAGAATAGATAAAAAAAAATACAATTGTGCTGTTAATCATACTTGTTCTCACGTAGTTTCAGATCTCGCTGCAAGACTGTCAGATCTGTTTGAAAACGGTTAATATGCAAAGCCAGGGCTATAGCATATGCTGTTATCTTAACTTTCATTGAAGCTGAAATTAGATTTTGTATCCTGAAATACAAAATGAGAGGGGAAAAAGGATAAGAAACAAAATGATACAAAAACCATGCAACCTTGCTGCTACATATTCTTTCTACGTCCTCCAAGAAAGCAGCAAAATAAAAAAAGTCAACAAGTTTCCTATATTCCGCACAGTATTTTGTGCCAGCAGTACACAAATTCAACAGTCTGTATAATGTAAGCATCTGTTTTAGAGGCTTCATTTCGTATTCTTCTTCTTTAATTGCAACCTATGAGTGGATTGTCTATAGATGTAGACTGTGCATGGACAAGTAAAATGAAACATGGGACTCATACAAAATATACAGCATATTCCTTCAAATCAGTACTGACTCTTGGAAAATGGCTGGACCAGTCAGTCCCTGCAGTTTCCTTGGCTACATTTGGGAAGTGGTTTGCTATTGCTTCCTTCTTGGCCCAAAATCACTCAACTACTTTTATGTCCAAGGGATGACCAGGAGCACATGATCTCGTTTCTAGCCTGGTGCTTTTAACCACTTCACTAAACTGGATCCCAGGAAGCTCTTACAATTTTCAACAGTTACAGAACGGAGCTTTAAAGTTCTGTACAAAATCTTCATGCCTTACAACCATTTTTTGCCTAACAATTATCATTTACACAGTCCACAACTTTTTAACAATTCACTCAGAAAAGCCCAATTTAAAACAGCACAAAACTATTTTTATCAACAAAAATAAGGCAGCTTGAAATGGAATAAGACACTTGTTGCTTACCGTTTTATACAAACTTTTTTTTCCCTCTTAAAATGGGAGATGAAGTTTCTTAGTAAAAACAGACATAATCTTAATCCTGAACCTTGACAGGACACCAAGCTGGGAGATGGTACTCCTGAACGATGTTCCCCAATATAGTGCTTTAATGTTAAAAGGTCTGTCTTCCACAAGATTATTAAAAGCACATTAGACACAAAAATAAAAATAGCAAAAAAATTATATGAATTGTATTTTATTCCCATTGTTTCCTTATATTCTCTTTTTTAAGAACAAACATCTGTACTTTTCAGTTAATTGAAACTACAAAGGATCTCTGAGCAGTTTCTTGGTATGATCCTCTTGTATGAAATATATTTGAAATAAAGAAGGCATCTGTTTTCTATTGATTTCAAGAATTTTTCGTATGCTACTTCTGATCCCTTTTTAGGCAATGCTGTATGATTTAGCAAGTCTCCAAAGAATAATAATAAACCAATTTATTCCTATTTATAAATTTTACTAGACTAGAAACCAAAGGCCTGGGTTTTTCTTACCTGCCATTGCCGTAAGACAGTGCTGTGAAAGTTTTCACAAGCTTGTTGCTGATGATGTCTGGACACGTGGGGCCCATGGCATCTACAATTGGAAATAAAAAAGTTAGTGTTCTAAAATCCTCCAAATCTCCAATCTAAATAAGAATCAGAATGACTAGAGGAGTCTGCATTCTACAAAGTGAAGACATTGTAAACAAAGCCAATACAGACACAGAAAACATACAGAACACAAAATCTTAATATCAATTTTCATTTTAAAAACAGCAAATTACCAAACATAGCTGAGATTACAGCATGTTGGTATGGCTGCAGAAGGGAATAGAGTTCAGTAGAATCAAGAGGGGGAAGAGAACAGACTTCATTGCCCTCTTCAGAATTAAAGGATGCAGTCCCTATACATTTTAAAGAAATCTAGAACAGGGGTCTCCAATCTTGGCAACTTTAAGCCTCAAGGACTTGAACTCCCAGAATTGAAAGCTAGCTGGGGAATTCTGGGAGTTGGAAGTCCACCAGGCTTAAAGTTGCCACGTTTGGAGACCCCTGATTTAGAAGATGTATTAAACTGCCTGAAAATTATACAAATCAAATTACATTAGCCTTTCTCCATACAGAGTGCCTGAGGTGATCTGGCCTCCATTTCCAGCTAACTGAAATTTCTAGGAATTGGACTTCAGTACATAGGGAAGGCAAAAATAACCACTTACCTTTTCTGGTTTAATTTAAGGATTAGGCACTCTTCTGTAATGAGAGCCAATGTGGTGCAGTAGTTAAGGTTTTGGACTAGGACTGGGAAATCCTGATTCAAATCCTCTTCAGCTAGGGAAGACTAATGGCTGATTTTGAGACAATTCCTCTTTCTCTATCCATTCTACCTCACAAATTCGTTGTGGAGAGAAACAGGAGGAGGAACATTGTGTACAACTCAGCTCCTGGAGGACATACAGTATATAAGCCAAATAAATAATCAAAAATATACTTGGTATCAGAGAGGGAAAAGATGCTTACGTTTCTTTTTAACAACTTTTTGGGAGTTCAGCTTGACAAGACAGTCAAAAAACCAGAGGCAACGTGCTTTGTGATCGTAACTCTTCTCATCCAAAGGCATAGATTTAAGTCCATCCAAGACAAAGGAACAATAGCTAAGCAAGAGATCAAAGATTTATCTTACAACTCGAAAAGCAGTTAGGAAGTAGCTAGCAAGAGCTGCAATATCAGTTGCTGTAAGTTGACAAAATTCTGTGTGGATTGAAAGCAATCAAGTTTATATTAACAGAAATCATCTCCCTTTCAATGGAAAACAGCACAATCCATACCAGTAGTAGTCAACCTGGTCCCTACCACCCACTAGTGGGCATTTCAGCTTTCATGGTGGGCAATAGGGGTTTTGTCTGATACTGAAGCACTTTCCTTTTTTTTAATTTAATTGACTTTTTTTTAAAAATCACAGCATTATTTAAAAACATTTTCATTAGGTTTTCATAAAATTCCCCATGACAATTTAAATTTCTGAAAATATACTATTTGTATCGCCCACGCATAAGTTTAGTTCATGTTACGTAAGTGAAACTAAATGGCGCTGTAGTGCAACCGCAAACAAAAGAGCCTCGTCCCAGAATAGCTCACGCATCTCCCCGCACACCACCCAGCTGTAACAGACAAGCAGAGCTGGTAGCCAGCGCCCCCCTCCAAACTCAATCCACAACGCATTACTGGGGAACCAGTGAGAGGTTAGAAAATTTTACTACTAACAGAGATACAAAAGTGGGCGGTAGGTATAAAAAGGTTGACTACCCCTGATCTATACTATGTATTATCTGCTTCAGTGTATATTTTGCTCAGATTTAAACAGGTAGATCCTCAACCTGTATTTCTGGGCTAGGAGTATTGTTAACAGTAGATGTATGTTCTTCCTCTTTTTCCTTTTCTTCTCTTTGCAGCTCAAGACGTAACCAGTGCTAATAATTCCTTCTTTTATACACTTAGAAGTGTACATCCTACCCACATACCCATCTAAAGGCATGTTCCCCACCCCCAAAAAAATTAAAAGGTGGGGAGCGATAGCTGAGAAGCGGTTGATTTGTTTTGCATACAATAGGACCCATGTTTAGTCTACAGGTAGTCCTTGATTTACGACCACAATTAAGCCCAAAATTTATGTTGCTGAGTGAGAAATTTGTTAACTGAGTTTTGCCCCATTTTATGACTTTTCTTGTCACATTTATTAATTGAATCACGGCAGTTGTTAAAATTAATAACCTGGTTGTTAAGTGAATCTGGTTTCCCCTGTTGAGTTTGCTTGTCAGGTTGCAAAAAGTGATCACATGATCCCAGGACACCACAACCACCATAAAGATGAGTCGGCTGCCAAGCATCTGAACATAAATCATGTGACCAATGGGGATGCTGCAATGCCTTAAGTATGAAAAATGGTCATAAGTCACTTTTTTCAGTGTCATTGTAACTTCAAACGGTCATTAAGTGAACTCTTGTAAGCCGAGGACTATCTGTACAGGAAAGACTAGCTGGAAAGAGGTCCATCTGAAATTGTGGAGAATTCTTTCCATTCAGAGAATGGATAATATACTGAGCTAAGCAGACAGATTCTTTTATTTTGGATACGGGCAACCTCTTACTTTCTTAAAAACATCCTAGAAAGGATGACTGTGCATATACTGAATTTCAGATGATACATGATACTACAATAATAAAATCATAAAAACTATTTTCTTTTCACTTGGGGCAGACACGAGGTCAAAGTGGAAGACCTTAGAAACATTTCTGACGCTAATTCCACAAAATAATATCGCAAAAGATAAACCATATATGCCATTTGACAGCCTTCATTAGAATGTGCAAAGCACCTCAAAGCAAAAAGCCACAGAGGATTTGCATTACATCTGAATGGCTATTCACACATGAAGATTCACCTATCACTTGATATTTCAGTCTTCGGTTCCTTCTTTACAAAATTAACTGCTAATTATATTTCTATTTTAAATAATGTAAAGACTATATTAATAATACTTTGCCCTGAATTGTATTTGAAAGATCTTTACCTTTTCTCTTCAGTCATCTTGAGAATGTCAGCTGCGGTTATGTTCATGAAAACTGCAGCTGGAGCCTGAAGTGCCTCATATTCAGCAGGTGAAATGACTGGAGATACGTTTAGGATGTTTTAGAGTAAATGATGGTGTGAACTGCACAAATGTTTTCCTAGCCGTCTCCAGCTTGGAATCCTCTAAATTTGTTGGGCATATAACTTCCAATGTTGTAATAACATTGTAATAACTTCCAATGTTGTAATAACAAGTTGTAATAAGTTGTAATAACAAACATATCACAGTGCCATTATTCTAATGAACACTTAATTCCCACAGCACTGTCTCATATCTCATCTTCTCATCTTCCTTATTGTCTTCTCCTATTGGTTTCTTATGATTTATCAATTGTTGCTTGTTTGTAACTTATTGTAACAATGACCTATTACTTGCTGTTTATATATACATTGTGAGCTTATGAATCAGAGACTAATTCCTTGTGTGTCCGATCACACCTGGCCAATAAATAATTCTCTTCTCCCCTCCGCTCTCCCCTCTCTCCTATCCTTTTTCTATATCAGAAGTTATAGGGTTAGGGAAGACTACTCAACTTGTTCTTAGAATCTCAGCAAGATTTAAGATGATAACATATATTCAGGAGAGAAGGATTTAGAATGAACGTGTCAGTGATGCAGCAAATAAAGGAGAATATATCAGGTCAGATTTTTTTGGAAATGAAGAAATACATCACCTTTGTTGTCCAACTCTGCTCTGTGACTATGATAAAATTCTCTCCCCCTTTCTTGTGTAGGATAAGATTTTCCAAAGGCATTTGAGTAAGGTAACAATTCTGGGGCAACTGTTTCCTTTCCCTAACTCCCTGCACCAATGGTTTTTAGATACTCTGGTTGTATGTACAACATATTCACAATAGACCTCATGGTCTCTCTCCTCCATGTGCACTTCAATAATGAGGGGCATACTTTTTTCTTTAATATTCTCCATTCTCTCAAACATCATTCTGCTTATAAAGGATACTATCTTCAAACTTGTAGACGTCCTCTGGATTTTTAGCATCTTCATGGCAGGGAGGAAGAACCAAGGAGACATCAGTTTTCTCATCTTCTGCTGCATCATGAACCAATGCTTTGAAAACAAATAAAAAAGGAGATACTTTGTTTATTTAACAGGATGTTTATTTGAAAAAAGTTAATGCCATAATCATTAAAGAGTCTTTCTCAACTTTCTCTGTATTTGTTGGAATATATATAGTTCCCATCATTTTATACTGCCTTACTGTACCGACATTCAGAAAACAGCTTAGAACAAACTATTCCAATTAAAGCACTGAAACAAAAGTAAAGTAAAATAATATGAAATAACATGAATGTACGAGATGCTTACTAAGCAACCCCTAAGAATATTGGCAACATATTAGTTGGAAGAAAGGATGTAAATAAAAATTATGAATAAACAAAACTGTGCAAATGCTTTTCAGAAAGGGGAGAGGAAAGAATTTAGGGTTCTCCTAAAGAGGGAAAGAGAGAATGCCAGGTATAATTTTCCTGGGATGAAAATTCCGAAATGAAAGTAAGGGATACAAGATCTGTATATTATCAATTTCTATGCATTGTTAGCTAATCACCAATGCTGGTTGGAGGACTCTAAAATGAGAGCCACAATCTAACACATGGAGAAACACCCCAGTTTGGAAAGGCACAGAAGTAAGTTAAATAAATAAAGATATGTAATTCAGCCACTTACAGTAGTGGCCAAAATTGTGGAAACCTTTTGGGAAAAGTATATTTTCTAAAACTAGCTAATAACGCCACTTTTTTTTTAGTAGTACCATAAAATTATATATCAATGGAAAGATAATTTAATCAAGAATGCAATGCATTCTTGATGTAATGCAATAACTTTAATGAAGGATTTGCTATTAGAATAGCAGTTACAGTATAAAGAAGAAAAGTGAAACATGTAGAAAAAATGAGAAATACAAAAATTATCACCATAGAAAAAATGAGATATACAAAAATTATCACGTCAGTTAATACTTAGTTGGGTAACCTTTAGCATGAACTGCCTTACAATGTCTTCCTAAGGACTGAACCAAGTCTTTTAGTTCTGCAGCTGTTATAATGTGAAACCAAGATTGAATGATTGCTTCTATTAACTGGGTTTTATTGCTGGGTCGCTTCTGACTAATAAGTTTCTTTAGTCAGCTCCATAGATTTTCAGTTGGGTTAATTCTATTCCAGCAATGGAATATGATTATCTTGAAACTCCAAAAAAAAAAAAGTAGTGTTATTAGGCATCAAACCTCAAAAATACACTTTTCCTAAAAGGTTTCCACAATTTTGGCCACCACTATGAAGATAACTGAAGATACAAAGGATTTTATTGTTTATTTTTGAAAAGATGTGGTAGTTGCAGGGGTGTTGTAGGATACCAGAATTTGAGGCATAAGGAGGGAAAATCCAACCTGTAATTTTAAAAGAACCAACAAGAAAATAGGAAATTGAAAGATACTAAAATATTCTACATTGAATTACATTGGAATATATTTTTTTAAAAAGTAAGCAGCAATACTGAGCCATTTAACAAAAAATTAAAACAATAGTAGCAAATATCTGAAATGGTCAAGCAATATAAAGAATTTAGAAAGAAGTCACATTGGTTCAAATAATGGAAAGAAAATTATTAGTAGGCTGCACAGATGAGAATCATATAAAGGTAAATGGCAGGATAGAGATAATTTTAGCATTTAATAATTATTTTTAGACAGATGAGACTCATTAGCATGCAATGTTGTCCCTTTATGATTACGCTCAAAATAACCAGCAATACACTTCTCCATTACATTAAAAAGAGAGATCTTATGATTGGTTTACAGCTCCAATTCTTTATTTCATGGCTCTTATACCTACCAGCAACACCTTTTGTCTCTATGACATCTTCCGCAGCTTTAATCACTGCTTTATTTAATACCTCCTTTCTGACTTCATTCATTCTCCGAGAATTCAAGGCTTTTCTCTGCTTGTTGGTTCCAAAGGCTTCAATGCAGAGATCTACCTGTAAATTATCAAGAGATTGCTATATAAGCCACAAAGTGCTACTCCTACTGGGCACTCTTGCAGGGGAAATTTCAATCAGGTTTGCTAGAAAGCTGCTCATTCTGGATTTTAAATGGGAACCAACTTTATACTGCACACGTATCTGCTGCTGTAAGCAGAACCAGGATAAAGTTGTGGATGAAGCAATGATAAAATTCTATTTACATTATCTTTAAATGCAATAAAAGTTATGTTAAGACATAGTAAATGACACACAAGTATTTAATATTTCTTCCCTTTGTGAAATTTATACTTTCATACACATGTCCATAAAATTCAGTGGCAGCTTTGGGATACACTTCACCGAAATTATAGAATGTACTATTATTTAATTACAGCCAAATATCCTAGAAAGGTTTCATTTGGGGGAAAAGATCCTATTTTTCAGTGGGGTGATCTTGTTGTTTTTTCTTTTACCATTACCATTTTACCATTTGTATTGCTATTATTAACAATTTGGTTACCAAAAAAATAAGAGAAAAATACAGTGTTGATAATTCACAAAGTGCCAACATGAAAACAATGCATACTGTACAGGGAGTTGCGTGAATTAATTTTTAAACTCCTATTCTGGGGGTTTGGGGTCACAATGTTTTCAAGTGGAGACCTGAAGCTAAAGGATCAATGAGATGAACCCTAAAGTTAATTCTGAATAAGAAGTTCCTCCGATGGGATTCTTTCTTATCAACAACAGATATTTTACAAGCCACTTTCATCAGTGTTATCCAAAAACATACCTAATCTGGAGAAGCTGGAAAGTGACCAATTACAGTACAGGTAGTTCTCACTTAACAATGCTAATTGGAATCAGAAGCGCCATTGTTAAGAGATAAAGTTGTAAGCTGAAAAATCATGTGACTGCACTGCTTAGTGACAACGGTTCCAGCTGTCCCAGCTGCTATTGTTAAATGAGGCCTTCATGTGACCATCACTTCTGACTTCCTGCTGGCTTCCCATTGACTTTGCTTGTGGGAATCTGGCAGGAAAGGTCACAAATCCTAATCACGTGAGAATGCTGGGCCAGCTACAAGTATGATGACCAGTTGTAACTATCATTATTGTCATAAGTTTGAACCGTCACTGAACAAGTGGAGGTTAAATGAGCAGCACCTATATAAAAAGGATATGCTCCAAGATTGAGCAATGGTCTCCCATCAAACTAGATTCGTTACTTAAGGAAATGAATCATATGGAATGACCTCAGCATGGATTTAGACAAACTAGAAATGACTAATGAGAGGAGATGAAATATCAATAGAATTTAAAGACTGTGTTCAAGTTTCCATTTTTGAATTACGCTGGACTGAAACTGTTATCACTGACAGATAATTAATTAATTACCCGTATTTAAGAATGGTAAATGTGCCAAAATTGTAGCAAAGAGAAACCACAAAGAGAAATAGTCCACAATAAGGACATTTTTAAAAATAGGGCTGAAATGTACCCCAACACTACTACCATTTACATGGCAAATCTAAATAAATAAATCAAAAAGCCTTTTAATGCAGCAAGGTATCAAAATACATTTTCCAATCATAGCATCCTAGTTGTTTGACATACCTTCTCTCTATAGGATTTAGCCAAATATTCTGACAGGTCATTATCTACTACATCATCTGTTAAGAAAAACAACAGAAGAAATAAAGCAAAATCAAAATCAACAAGACTCCTGATTAAGCCATTCATCTATCATGCCAATCGAACAGTATTAAAGCACTCTTGGAAAGAAGATATATTAGCTATCTATTATCAACACATTCTTTTAAATTCTTCCGATCAAAGATTATTATGTATGATAGGTAGTAGGTGCTGTGTTAGTGCATGGCAGATAAATCTGATAGCATCTTTTCAGTCACAAATGTTATTAAAATCACGAGCTTTCTTTCATCAAGCAAGGTAATTTTCAAATCCTGACCAAGAGATGGGAACAAATTCAGAAAAAAACTCCAAATGCAGTACATCCTTCCAGGTATTTACTATTTCCAAACACAGTTTGGGGATTAAAGTTTTAAAATGTTAAATATTCCTTTCAATAGAAAACTAGCGCTTTAGGAAAACTTGAATTGAACCTACTCTGTGGGTTGCCTTCTAGAGTTTGGGAGTATTTGGTACAGTAGACCACTTAATTCCATTTGTATTCTGAAAAACTACAACAGAATGAGCACTGTGTCTAATGTTCTTGTTAAACGTTCAGTAAGCTCTGTGTGAATCAATACCTTGTATCAATACAATCAATATCTCCCAGGTCCTACATAGGAAAAAACCAATATGAAGCAGTAAATAACTTTTATTGATTGATGGCTGTGTATAAAAAAAGGGCACCCTCAAGAAGTGCACTGGTTTCTGAACTGTCTTAAGTTATTTATACAAAAATTAAAGAGGGAAAAATAAGTAAATATTTTCTGAGTCCCGGTAACCATGCCAACAATTAAAATTAAAAAAAAAACACCACATGCTTTACCTACCTGAAATTAATGGCTGCAAGTTGAACAATTCTGCATTGTAGACCTCCATTTCCCCAGAGGGTTCATCTAAAACACCGACAAAATATCTAATGGAAGAGATGGTGTTCAGTAGTTTTTCTCTTTCATTTTAGAAGTATTTAGAATGGCTAGTCTGACTTCAGAAGACTCAGAAATAGCATTTTCCAACATAATGTTTTTTTAAAAAACCCTTACAACTTTCTTTATACCTCTTAAAAGTGTAATAGAAGATTTCCCATGTAGATGTGGAGGGTAGACGAGAAGTAGAAGGGACAAAGACAGAAAATTACAAATTAGGCTCAGTTTGCAAAATATTGGATGTAGCACATCAGATTTTGCCACTTTAGCAATAAGAAGTAAATTCATTTGCATTTAGTGTCTTCCTTCTTTCCTTTCCTCCCTTCTCTTCCCTTCCGTGTTACTTTAAAAAAAAATGTAATAGTACTTTAAAATTTTTATGAAGTCTCTAAGATTATTTGAAGGCTGAACTGGATAGGAATTTAGGTCTCCTTTCCCCCAGTTTACTAAATCAACTCTACTACTGTAGCTCCATTAGAACCAAATGTTATTCAACTCTTCCTTGATTTGTCATTCACACCACAAACTCTCCGTGAATTCAGGAGGGTGGGGGAGATGCCTTTGAGATAGTTTTGACCCCTGGCAACTGCCTGGACAAGTCCATTCAATTTTCTTGGCAAGATTTTAGAAGTAGTTTTCTTCACTGCTTCCTTCTTAGGGCTGAGAGTGTGTGACCCAGCCTGATCGTTTGGACCTTAAGAGTTCAAGGTCTCCCCGTTTCTAGCCAGATGCCTTAACCACTAAGGAACATCAAAGTGGCTCTTTATGTGACTTATACTTATTTTTTCCCCTCCTTTTACGTCTTCTACAGGTAGTCCTCGGCTTATCACCACAATTGAGCCCAAAATTTATGTTGTGAACATTTGTTAAGGGAGCTTTGCCCCATTTTACAACCTTTCTTGTCACAGTTGTTTAATGAACCACTGCAGTTGTTAAATTAGTAACATGGTTGTTAAGTGAATCTGGCTTCCCCATTGACTTTGCTTGTCAGAAGGTCACCACAAGGTGACACTGCAACCGTCATAAATATGAACCAGTTGCCAAGCATCTGAATTCTGGTCACATGACCACGGAAATGCTGCAGTGTGTGAATAAGTGTGTTATTCACATAAGTGTGAAAACGATCATAAGCCACTTTTTTCTGTTGTAACTTTGAATGGTTACTAAATGAATGGTTGCAAGTTGAGGACTACCTGTACTTTAAACTGTTAATTTGACTGTATTGATTGAGATAGCATATACTGTACCTCTTACAAATAAAATTTCAAAACTTAAAAAAATGCAATAGACAATTACCATAAAAGAAAACAAAAGTATTTGTTCTATTCTGAACAAACAGAAGCCTCACTGTAATATATTTTCAGACATGCATTATGATTTGCTTTCAAGTCCCATCAATCTTCAAAAGAGACTGTCTTATTTATCACTTTGAATCACAAAATCATAACACTGAGAGGAACTCAATACTGTTATTCTGCAGCTATTAATGCTTGGCTAATTCTGGCTTGCTAATGAAAGCAAATATATTTGTATATATTTATATATAAATTAAATAAATAATATTTGATACATTCGTGGGTTTTTGAGATATAAACATATTCATTATACCTGCAAAGAGTATTGCATTTTAGGGCTCCTGCACCAAAGTTATTTCCTACATAAGACAGCCGATCTGTTTCTGCATTCTGAATGGGGGAAAAAAAAGCAATAAGCTACGGATGCTGGTTTTCTAGGTAAAGGCATTTTCCAGAAGGTTTTCCCACTTTATCCTAAGATATCCCAGGCATGAATTTATTACAATGTATAAATAAATGCCAAGTAAGCAGATCTATAGTCTCCTCTAATATTTCCCACTTCTCCCAGTTAAATGTTTACTAAGCCCAGCTATATAAGTTGAGCTTACTGATTATACTCATTAGAAACTGTCCATTATTTTTAATTAAAATATCCTGAAAGCAATGCAATATATATATAAGGTCACGCAGATAAACAAGAAAAATAGAGAACTCTTTTCTTTGCCTGTGATATTTTATTAATTGCTTTTGACCCTAGGTACCTACACATCTCTAAGCTTTTTATTTTGCTATCATTTTTTGGAATTGTATATTGTATACTAAAATTTTACATATCAACTGACTTTTGACTCTGTATGTTTTAGGCAGACATTATTACATTTTAATTCTGTAAATTACATTGCGTGCATTAATTATATATTATTTTTAAAAAAATATAATTTCCACAAAAAGCTACCAGAGGTATTCAATTCAAAAGTGAGAATTTGATACCAGCAATTATAACTTCATTTCTACATGATGGTAAAATAAGGCTAATGGTTAAATGGTTTCTTCTATTATTTAATATGTATGGACATACTAAGAAGACTTTCAGACTTACTACTCACATATGCAACTAACCCTTATATGCCCAATAAATTATACCAAAACTACTAGGCAGTGAAAATACATGATCATGAACAGTTTTTATTTTATATATCTCAAACATGTATGCACTTTTAACGGTTCCAGTTGTACAGTTTCTTAAAGTTATGTACTGATTCACACAAATTCCTTGTGTGCCCAATCACACTTGGCCAATAAAAAATTCTATTCCTATTCCATTCTATTCTGAAGCAGCTAAAATTCTCAGACCCTAGACTTGGCTTTATATAATAGTGGAATGACAAGAAGCAATTTGAAAAGATCTTCCATTCCTTGGATTTATAAAAGATAAACCTTCATCTATGTGAGATCAATTCCCCGCAAAGCAGACACCTTAAAGGGAAATTAGACTTACGGAAATTGGAAATATGAACTTCAATATAGACATGAGTCATTGCACTGCCTGATGATGAAGCCTTAAGTTTCATAAAGGAGGCACACTTCTATTCAGCATGCATATCATAAATGTAACCAACATATTTAAGTATATTACATATTTAACATAGATTACATATTAAACATATTTAAATGAACACAAAAGCACGGGACGAGTTTGTAATTACCACAATTGTATAATTCTTCTTTCTGGGATTATTGATGTCTTTGCTTCTGTACAAAGTGAAATTCATATTTTCAGGATTCTTCAATTTCCCATTTGTAAACTGAACTGAAATTGAACAGCAAGAAAACGAAAAAGTCGAGGACTACCTGTACATTCACTGCGCCTGATCAAGAGCACACCCCGCCTCCCTTTCCTCCTTACTGTCTCTGATCACTCAGTTGGAGGAATCGGAAACTTTACTCCTTTCCTCGCGTACCACCATCCCCATCACGCTGCCCATGCCGGCTCTCCTGCAGGACTCCCGGCGTGCAAAGCCAAAATGCAATAAAACTGAACGGAACAAGAGCCCTGAAGGAGTCACAGCCACAACGCGACAAATGCCTTTTCTCCACGGGAAGTCTCACCTAGCGGAGCGCTCTGCCCCTCCTGGGGATCTCCCCGGTAGATCCACCGAACCTCCCCCGCCATGGCAGAAACACGCCGTGACCGCCGCCACCGCCGCCAGATCCCCGGAAGAGGCGGACTCAGATAAAGTCCTGGCCACACCTCCTTTCCTGGCCACACCTCCTTTCCTGGGCACTTGCTCCCTTCAATTAAGCCTCGCTCGCCACCTACAGACGAGGAAGAGGATCTGAGCAACCGGGGGAGGCGTGCTCCAGTTGCTCCTGGAAAGGAGAAAAACAACATTTGAGTTTGACTGCTAAGGGATTTCAGCAGCACGTCCGTGGAGTTTCTTTCCCTGGCCACCAACTGACTTGTCCCATTGCCTACTTCTAGCATGTTTATTTCTTCTATTACTGTTGCTATTAATCTTCTCATCGTTCCTATCACCCATCTCCTCCCGCTTATGACTGTATGACTATAACTTGTTGCTGGTATCCTTACGATCGATATTGTTTCCTAGTATGATTCGATTGCTTATTTGTACCTTAGGACTATCATTAAGTGTTGTGCCTTATGATTCTTAACACATCTTTTCTTTTTATGTACACTGAGATCATATGCACCAAAGACAAATTCCTTGTGCCAATAAAGAATTGTATTGTATTGTATTTCTCTAATTAGAATCTCCTCCTTTCTAGAAACTTGGCTTATTTTTTTTTCATACACAATCCAAGGAAGAATTCTAGGAAACTGCTGCGACTTCAAGTTCCACCCTTTTTAGTTTCGCAGAATAAGCTGTGACAGTAATTCTTCCTTCAGCTATTTCCTTAACTCAAAGGACATATTTTATTTCCTGTACAATTTGGTTTTTTTTTTGTGACCAGTGTTTTGGATTCAAGGGCTTGCTTAAAACTGTATGGGCAGCGCTCAGTATTTGAGAAGTCAGTTACCTACCTGAAAGAAGTTTTATTCCTCACTTAAGGTCTCATTTTACACAATCCAAGAATGCCTCTTGTTTTTATCTCTTGCTTTTAATAAGCTGAAGAACACATTATGCAACATAAATAATGTAATAGGTGTAATTTCCTCTAAGTCTAGAAAAAGATTTTGATCATTTTTTAATCCCCCAAAAATCCCAGTGGACTCAACTGGAGAGATATGAAAAGTAATTTTTAACAGATTGGTGAGAAAACCATTTAATTTTCAGGAAAGGTTTATTTTTTTCCCATGGAAAACTTACGATAAATAGAACTTATAAATATTTCTTGCCTTAAGGCACGCTTAAGCAATCTGCATATTGCAATTTCCAGAAATGAGGGCTATTGGCAGTGCAATGGCAAGGGTCATAAAAAAAACAAGCACAAACTAAAGAGATAATCAAAAGTTGATTATAATGATTCAAGTGAATTGCATGGTGTGATTTTTTGGTAAATTTATTGGGATGTCCAAAAAGATCCGAAGCATGCCTACCTAGAATTCAAATTCATATATACAGGCAACAATTATCTTTAATACCTTTGCTTTAATGCCTAAGATCCATTGGGTTTTATAAAATACATATGCGAAAGCACTTGGGAGAATTCGTTTGGCTTCCAACTTTTTCTCCTTCCAGTATATTCCCAATTTAGGAAAACACACGGAATGGTGCAGGTTTCTGAAATTTCTGGTTTATTGCTAAGTCACTAATAGACTTTCCATCTGCAACTACCAAGAAGCTTTTGTATGCAGCAATCCCGGCTTCTGCATTGACCAAGGACCAAGCGCGCGCCGAACGTCCCTCTCCGATTGTTGAAATTCCAGAGTCTCCAGAGCGGATTTTGCGAGCCGCGAGTGGGCGATTACTTCAGTGACGTCACTTCCGTCTGGAGTACCGCCACAGTTTGGGGAAAGGCGGAGACTGGCAGCGAGTGAGTCCGCCCCCTAAGGAACGGAAGGAAGGACAAACGGACGCCACCGGAGTAGAGAACAACGGGTGCCCCTCCCTCCCGGAGATACGGAGTTCGGGACGGGAGGGGACGATCGTCGCCTTATTTTTTTCCAGCGCAGGTGAGGCCGTGAACACGACAGTTAAAGGAACGACCAAATATTGGGCGCGCGCTGAACTGTGATTGGGCAATGACATGCGAGTCTATGTAGGGCGCGCGCGAGGAAGGGGCGTGGCAGACGGTAGCGGGCGCGCTGCGCTGCGATTGGCTGTGAGGGGCGCGTTAGGGGCAGTGGAAGGCGAGACGATGCGTGTGGCGGTTGGAGGGGTGGGGGTGGCGGTGGGGGGTGAGGTGGGCTTCGCTGAGCTCTCGAGAGCGCGCGCTTCTCCGCTTTGGGCTTGAGCGGAGGAGCCGCTCGTGATCCGCGCGCGGAGGCATTCCGCCGGGTGATTGGTGGAGGGGGGGGGCTCGGCCGCCGGATTCTTCCCAGTTCGGCCGGGTCTCCCTACTTGTCGTGGGGGGGGGGCTTTTCAAGGGTGAGGTACGCATGCTCCTTGGTGGTCCGAGGGGGCGGCGTGAACCTCTCGTAGACGTTGACGAGGCTGTCAACGAAAAGAGAGCGCGAGGTTGCTGCTGCCGCCACCGCCACGCCCCCTTCCCCCCTTCCTGGGTTCCCGGCGAGGGCGGGGCATGGACTGGTGAGTGGCCTGAGGAGGGGCATCGCCGGGCTCGGAGAGGTGGCGGCGGGGGGCGTGTTCGCTTGCTGTCCACAGACCTTATGGGCCTGTTGCTTTGGGGAAGCCAGAGAGGGGCCTCCCCTGTTGACTGGTGCTCTGAAAGGGGTCATTCAGCTCTCGACACCCCCCCCCCGAAGAAGCGGCTTTCCAAAGGGCGCTGCTTTGCTCGGCCGGTTGGAAACTTATGTTGGGGCCTGAAGAGCCCCACTTTAGTGGGAGGGTGGGTGAATTTTTGCTCTTGACTCCTCCCTTCCAAATACCTATTTTGGTTGCTAAGTTTAATTTGGTTTGGGCCTTTTCTCTTATCTGAGGTAGAGAAAAAGTCCAGGTAATTGAAAGCTGAACTTTTAGAGATTATTTCCTTGGTATCCTGGATTGAAAGGTGGATATATTTTTAAATTGGAACTTCCAGAATAAATATATAGGTTAACATTTTTAGTTATTTTAAATGTTGCGGGTTAGATTCGCTATCTCATTTTCTGAGGAGGGTTCAGCTGTTTTCCTCCCTCTCCCCAGCTTCCTTGCCTTCAGATCTGCTCTGAATGACCCCTTAGTCCTCCAAGGCAAATTTAGAAGACTTGTAGGGAGGTGGGAGGTGGGGGGGGGAGAAAAGTGATGTATGCCAGTGAACAGGTATCTTACATGTTATCCTCTTATTATGGTAGGAATAGAATAGAATAGAATAGAATAGAATTTTTATTGGCCAAGTGTGATTGGACACACAAGAAATTTGTCTTGGTGCATATGCTCTCAGTGTACATAAAAGAAAAGATACGTTCATCAAGGTACAACATTTACAACACAATTGATGGTCAATATATCAATATAAATCATAAGGATTGCCAGCAACAAAGTTACAGTCATAAGTGGAAAGAGATTGGTGATGGGAACGATGAGAAGATTAATAGTAAATAGTTTGAAGTGTTGAGGGAATTATTTGTTTAGCAGAGTGATGGCCTTCGGGAAAACTGTTCTTGTGTCTAGTTGTTCTGTTGTGCAGTGCTCTATAGCGTCGTTTTGAGGATAGGAGTTGAAACGGTTTATGTCCTGGATGTGAGGGATCTGTAAATATTTTCATGGCCCTCTTCTTGATTCGTGCAGTATACAGGTCCTCAATGGAAGGCAGGTTGGTAGCAATTATTTTTTCTGCAGTTCTAATTATCCTCTGAAGTCTGTGTCTTTCTTGTTGGGTTGCAGAACCGAACCAGACAGTTATAGAGGTGCAAATGACAGACTCAATAATTCCTCTGTAGAACTGAATCAGCAGCTCCTTGGGCAGTTGAGCTTACTGAGTTGGCGCAGAAAGAACATTCTTTGTTGTCCTTTTTTGATGATTTTTTGATGTTAGCTGTCCATTTTAGATCTTGCGATATGATAGAACCTAGAAATTTGAAGGTTTCTACTGTTGATACTGTGTTGTCTAGTATTGTGAGAGGTGGAAGTATGGAAGGGTTTCTCCTAAAGTCTACCACCATTTCTACGGTTTTGAGTGTGTTCAGTTCCAGATTGTTTTGGTTGCACCACAAGGCTAGTCGTTCGACCTCTTGTCTATATGCGGATTCGTCATTGTCTTGAATGAGACCAATCACTGTTGTGTCATCTGCGAACTTCAGTAGCTTAACAGATGGATCATTGGAGATGCAGTCATTGGTATACAGAGAGAAGAGAAGTGGGGAAAGCACACAGCCTTGGGGGGCCCCTGTGCTAATTGTACAGGTATTTGATGTGATCTTGCTTAGCTTCACCTGCTGCTTCCTGTTTGTTAGGAAGCTTGTGATCCACTTACAAGTCTGTTCCGGTACCTGTAGCTGGTTTAGCTTAGTTAGAAGAATGTCTGGAATGATGGTATTGAATGCTGAACTAAAGTCTACAGCATGTATGGCGTTCGTTAGATGGTGTTTATTAAATGTTTATTTTGAGATTTGATTTGGTTCTGTGTAAAAATATCAACAAGTCAGTCCAGTCAGGATAATTATCAATTACAGTTTTGGATATTCAAATTAATTTTCTTGTTTAGATATCTTCTCACTCAGATCTTATATTTGTGAAAGATAGGAAACGACAGGGTTTAAATGATGCTACTGTTCCCATAGCCACAGTTTTGCCTAATAAAATTCTAAAACATAGTTTAGAAGTTTCCATGTCTGCCTCCTTTCAGTTGGGTAATCTGCATGGCGCTAAGCAGCTTGTGATTTCCCCAAGTACCAGAGATAACCGAAAGGAACGTTAAATCTGTTAGTTAATACTTGTGTTTTATTTTTTTGGGGAAAAAAAATACACTGACCAACTGCTATTAAGGTTGGTCATACAAAAAAAAAACCCCTCTGAATTATTATTATGTGGTGCATTTTTCCTCTCTGCTATATTCATATTATAATTACATTGAAATAACACTAGAAAGTAAAGTGACAGAGAAATAAAGAGCCTTCTGTTAGATTAACCCAGTGATGGTGAAGCCCAAACTGGAACATGTGTGCAGCGTATGCCAGAGCGCCGGAAACTCGAAGACCAGCTGGCTGGTGTGCATGCACACGCCGGAAACCAGAAGACCAGCTGGCGACGGCATGCGTGCCCATAGAGAGGACTCTGCTTGCCCCCTCTGGTACACGTCATAGGTTCACCATCATGGGATTAGCCTATTGGTCTGTATAATTGTATTAGACCAATGTTGTCTATACCAATGGACAACAATTGTTTGGAGTTTCAGACAAATCATTTTCCTATCTTCATGTGCTTGGATCTTTCTACATAACATTTACCATAACATTTCTGCTCTTTCTTAATTATGTATCTTTTTTTATTTAAAGCGTTAGAAGTCGACAAAACACCCATGCTTTTGTAGAAGTTCATAATGCAACTTTATCCCTCAGAATAATCACGTATATTAAAAAGCAATAGTTTATATTAATTTTTAAAAATATGCTTCAGTAGGATTGCTATATGTTAATAAATTGTATATTTTTTTGTTGGGATAAAAGTATATTTTACTGTATTTAGGCAAATGCAATTAAATATTTTCCACTGTTAGTACATACTTGTTAGTACTTACTTTTCTGAGATCAAAATAGAGTAATAATTATATATAGCACATTATAAAAACCACTTGTCCATGAAGAGATAGTTTTGTAAACTTTGAAACTATTGAATTATTAATGAAATAAATTAAAACATATACTTGGAAGGAATATTAAAAGGCATCTGAAAGTGACTAAATAGGACCATGAAACCATAATTACTTCTCCTTATCCTGGTTTGTGTTAGAGCTGTAATGTCAGATTCGGATTGAAAATAATATTAACCTATTCAAGAAAAGTGTGGACACCACAGTCATATAACCATCCTAAATTATTCTATCTCAAATAGACATTAAGACTGTATATAAGAAAAAGGGATGGTGCTATGTTTGTGGCAAGTTGCTTATTAAATATTTATAGCATTTAGATAACATATTAGATAAATATGCAGTAGAAGCCAAAGGTGAGAAAATGCATCCAGCTTCCTAGTCCTGAATATTGAATCGTTTTTCACAACCTCCGCCCAAAATAAAGCATCACAATAGCACAAGAACTTATGGTTGTATCAGTTTTGCATCTTTTGCCATCACTGCCAATAGCACATGGGACATAAGGAATGACACACTGTAGCAGAGTATTTTGAAGTGGTTTTTGAAGATATCTGGCTGGCTGTTGTTGGAAATAGGATTTTCAAGTATGTGAAAGAATTCTATAATCAAATATGGATTTAGCATATGATGGAAACTATTTTATTTAAAATAATTTCATTAATGATATAATCCATTTAAAACCAACACCTGTTTAAGAAGCCCATCCTGATATGTGCAAGACTACACATATAAGACCAGGGTTCTTACCTAGGCTACCTTTATGCATCTTGTTAATTTGCCATAGACCAAACTACTGGTAAAAAAAAATCCTCCTCTCCTCTCCTCTCCTCTCCCCTCTCCTCTCCTCTCTTCTCTTCTCTTCTCTTTTTGGAAGTAATAATTCTATTTTTATAATTCTACTTTTTTTCTAAATGCAGTACAAAACCTTATAGCAAACTACTTAGAATGGGATGCCTCTTCAACTTTTTGATCTATCTGCTCTATCCCTTTGTATTTAACATTTTTTGTGAATATAGCCTACCATAGGCAAGAAACATTGCCATACTCGCCAAAATTCCCCATTCAAGATAACAATTAAACAAATGAGTTTGGTTCTCCATTATATTTGTCAAGTACCAGAAATGATAGAGCTGCTTATATTAGCCAGCTCAAACATAGCTTATTATTTCATGCAGCTCCAGCTGCCCTGTAAAGTAGAAGAATTAACCCTGTGATCCTCAGTGTCTTAGAAAGTTGGAATGGAGTTGTTCCAGTCTCTTGGTATTCATTTCTTTAAAAGTATGGAGCAGAAAATTATTCAATAAGTTTTAAGTAGTATTTGATTCATAAGTGAGTCAATCAAATATTATAAATAAAAATCCCTTACATTTTATATATGTATATAAAATAAGAGGCTAAAAATTGGTTTTCTGGTCTTTGTTAAATGAGCTTTTGAGATGTAGAATTACTAATTTTATTTATTGCATTTTTGAAAATCATGAAGAAATTATCTGTTTCAGCTATTTAACTGTATTCACAGAATATGTTTAATCATTTGGATTTCTAGTGCTTATTACACCAGGAGCCATCTATGGCCCTTTGTCTGATTTTATACAGGGGTATATAGTCCAATAACACGGAAAAGGAGGGACAAGAGAAAAACAAATGAAAAAACTCAAACTAAGAGAGCAATGGAAATAATCCTCTGCAAATAATCAGTTCAAATCTGCTAAGACGGATAAAAGAGGGAGAAGCCAAAATGAATATAGCAGTGGAAACTGTACAGATTATAAAATACTTGATGGGCCAGGAAGAACATTGAAATGAATAGGATATATCCAGTTCTTTAATATACTAAAGGGAGTATGTCTTTAAAACAAAAACAAAAAAAACAACCACCAGATTTCTGTTCCTGGTTTCAACCATCCAATACACAACAGTTTGCTGCAACTGCAAAAGTCTTATGGACTTGCTCTGTTTTTGTACCTTCACATAAAATGACTTTAGGGAAGAACAATATTATTTTAAGAACTTGACTTTAATGCTCATTAATCAAGAGATATGTCTGTGTATCATCACAAACACTGAATAAGATGCTGATTATGTATACCAGAACTTGATTGCGAAGTGTAAATAACTACAAAAACAACTGCCTTAAAAGGGGCCAGAACTTTAGTCTAGCCTGCTGAATACAGTATTTGAAAAAGCAGGGATTCTCCAAAGTTTCAAGCTAAAATTGTTTTAGTTTGGTTGATGGCTTTAAATGGACATGTTTGAGACTAAACCAGAGCTTTACTTATAAAAACTGTGCTGTATAATTAAACTATTTTTTCATATTTTTCTATTTAGGGCATTTTTATAAAAAGTCTCAGAAAACATGTAGACTCTTCTTATCATAGTTTACTTGACCCTAGTTCCAAAATGTGATTATTGCATTTAGATTCAAACAGAAAACTATAGATCGAGTTCTAGCTCTGCCATTTTTCTTGCTGTAGGACATTTCTAAGATAACAAATTATATGCCATATTTCTAGATAAACAAGTTCTATGAGCCACTGTCAGATCGCTAGCTGGGAAAAATGGCAAAATTGCACTAAATTATTGTTTCTCTCTTTCCATAAAAGAATCTCATATTTGTCTGGAAGTTAATTTTTTATTAATAATAAGTAATGAGAGTCTAGTCCAAGGACTAGATTGTATTTTCACTAACCAGGGTTTTGATGGACTTGTGCTACTAGGGATATTTTTCAAGAATAGGCAAGTTTTCCTATTTAAAATAGACTATTTTGCAAGAAAGAAGTTTCAGCTTGCATTAAAAGATGCTCTGATAACTATGTTTAGGTAAAGATGTTTGCTAGTAAATCAAGTTTTTAAAATGGCTCTATTCATTTTTGTCTCAAATATCAAAGTATCTGAATTACCATGTTTCCCTGTTTCCTTATTTTGGGGTCCAAAATAAGCACTAGGGCTTATTTTTGGGGCTGATATTTTTTTAACCTATATTGTCAAAGAGACTTTCTTAATTGAAAGTGCAATATATTAAATAAATGAGCGGATATTGTGCTATATGATAACAATATCATCCATAGTTTGTATTTCCAAAAATGGTTCAGGTTTCATATAGAACTTGGGATCTTAAAATCAAAAACAATTGATGACTGTAATATAGAGCTTTCTTGGAGTTCATCTACTAAAAAACAATTTATGCTAGGAGAGGATAGACAACATTTGGGGATGCTATTAGTGCTGATGAATAAACTTGCCAGCTTGTCTTCTGGTAAGTGAGTGCCTTTTATTCAGCACACCATTGCAGCAAGTATTTTGTGAGAGTAATTCCAAAGGTATTCCCAGTCTAAAAAGTTTTGGAAACTGTACTTTAATAGGATCCCTTTTGTTTTTAAAACGTCATTTCTTTAGTAGGGGGGATAAAATACCAAGATGTTTATATCCTTACCTTTTTAAAGCATGTTTTCTTTTCTTTTGTAGGATCATGGATTTTCCAGGGCACTTCGAGCAAATCTTCCAGCAGCTGAACTATCAACGGCTTCATGGTCAACTCTGTGATTGTGTCATTGTGGTTGGAAATAGGCACTTCAAAGCACATCGTTCTGTTTTGGCAGCATGCAGCACACACTTCCGAGCTCTCTTCACTGTAGCAGAAGGAGATCAGACTATGAACATGATCCAGTTAGACAGTGAAGTAGTGACAGCTGAAGCTTTTGCTGCTCTCATTGATATGATGTACACCTCTACACTCATGCTTGGAGAGAGCAATGTTATGGATGTGTTGCTAGCTGCTTCTCACCTCCATTTGAACTCTGTAGTAAAAGCATGCAAACACTATCTCACTACAAGGACATTACCCATGTCTCCACCAAGTGATAGAGTTCAAGAGCAGAATGCACGCATGCAGCGGTCTTTCATGCTTCAGCAGCTTGGGTTAAGTATAGTGAGCTCTGCATTAAATTCTACCCAAAGCACAGAAGAGCAGACAAATTCTATGAGCTCGTCAGTCAGAAGTAACATTGAACAACGAAGTGCTTTTCCGATACGGCGTCTCCACAAACGTAAACAGTCTTCCGAAGAAAGGGCTAGACAACGCATTAGGCCTTCCATGGATGATTCTATCATGTCAGATGTTACTCCTGAAAGTGCACAGACTGTGGTTCATTCACGAGATGAATTTTTTTCCCCAGACTCCTTGAAAATTGTGGACAATTCTAAGACTGATGGTGTGAATGATCACCAGGAAGATAATACCGTTATGTTCGATCAATCCTTTGGTGCCCAGGAAGATGCTCAAGTGCCCAGCCAGTCTGACAACAGTGGGGGAACTATTTCTCAAATGTCTATGGCATCACAGGCGACTCAAGTTGAAACTAGTTTTGATCAAGAGACCGCTTCCCAAAAAAACAATTTTCAGTGTGAGAATCCTGAGGTTGGACTAAGTGAAAAAGAACACATGAGAGTAGTGGTGAAATCTGAACCTTTGAGTTCTCCAGAACCCCAGGATGAAGTGAGTGATGTCACTTCTCAAGCAGAGGGAAGTGAATCAGTTGAAGTAGAAGGTGGAGGAGTAAATGCTGAAAAAATAGAACTGAGCCCTGAAAGCAGCGATCGTAGTTTTTCTGACCCACAGTCTAGTACCGATAGGGTAGGGGACATTCATATTATGGAGGTGGGAAATAACATAGAACACAAGTCCACTTTTAGTATTTCAAACTTTCTGAATAAGAGCCGAGCCAGTAGTTTTGGTGCCAGCCAGAATCATGAGGACAACATTCCAAATACAACTAGTGACTGCAGAATGGATGGTGATGCCTCTTATTTAATTAGCCCAGAATCTGGGCCTGCTAATAGTCATTCTTCAGCTTCTGTTTCTCATGTGGAGAATCCTTTTAATGACAGCACAGACTCGCATTTTGTCAGGCCTATGCAGGATGTCATGGGCCTTCCTTGTGTACAAACTTCTGGCTACCGCACAGCAGAACAATTTGGGATGGACTTTCCAAGATCTGGCCTCGGATTGCATTCTTTGTCAAGGGCAGTAATGAGCTCAAGGGGTGGCGCCAACAGCTTTCCTGGGTATCGTCGCATAGCTCCCAAAATGCCTGTTGTGACTTCTGTTCGGAGCTCTCAAATGTCAGACAATGCTCCAAATTCTCAGTTGCTAATGAATGGGGCTACTTCCTCTTTTGAAAACGGGCATTCTTCCCAACCTGGCCCACCACAGCTGACTAGAGCCTCTGCTGATGTTCTTTCAAAGTGTAAAAAGGCCTTATCTGAACACAATGTCCTGGTAGTAGAAGGCGCTCGCAAATATGCCTGCAAAATTTGCTGCAAGACTTTTCTGACCCTAACAGACTGCAAGAAGCACATTCGCGTGCATACTGGGGAGAAACCATATGCTTGTTTAAAGTGTGGCAAGAGGTTCAGTCAGTCGAGCCATCTGTATAAACATTCCAAAACTACTTGTCTTCGTTGGCAGAGCAGCAATTTACCCAGCACTTTGCTTTAATTCTTTTCCTCTGTCCCATGTTGCCAATAATTTTAGGAACGCATGGAGTATAAGAGGCAAACACTTAGTGTGATTCTGCCACACACCTTAAAAAAAAGGCTTGATTATTTTTAATACTTGTACCATACCTACCTCACAGGGGTGTTGTGAGGCTTAAACAACTTTTAAAAAGTGCTTTGAAATTATCCAGCTCTGTCACAAAATAAAAAGATTGCAATCCTTGGGAGAAAGCCCCATTGAATATTCTGGGGTTTATTTCCAAGTAAGCATGTTTAGGATTGGGCTGTACATATTATGTAAGGATACAATACTTGGTATTGTACTTTCTGATTGGATGGTCTGAAAGCTGACTTGTATAGCTAATGCATAATTAGCTAGTGTTGTTACTAAGATGAAGGGCAAACTTTTTAATGGCTTTTTTAATGATGTGAAAGCATTTATCTGTATAATAGGTCGCTTAGAGTGTGTGAACAACATAACAAAGAGCTCTTTATTGTGAAAGGTTACATATCTTGAAGATGAAACTATCTTTGCACCTCAAAGTGCTTTTAAAGTGTGTGATAGTTTAACATAGTTTTAGGGGTCTGAATGTATTTTTGGTTGTTTTGCAGTAACATACACTGTGTAACAAAGGTGCTTACCTTGAATACAATGCAAGTACGTTTTAGACTGTCTGATATATGTGTGTGTGTATATATATATACACTTTTGAATACTGCAAAATCTAGGTGTTTCATAGTTTTCCTTTTGTAAAATCTTGTACTAGAAAGTGAAGTGTTTATGTATTATCCTTGATAGTGTTTCTAATCATTTTGTATTCAATGTGTTAAAATTCAACATAAGTCTTAAGTCTACTGTTGTTATTTCAAGTAATTTTCACTTCTTGGAAGTTAAAAGTAATCTTAAATCACATTCTTTGTGATTAGGGATTCCTTTAAACATTCCTCAAAGCTTCTAAAATATTCTTTATTACTCTATACAGTATTTAAAGCAGTGTGGGTCTCTAAGAATATTGTACTTGTATCTATGATAATGCGACTTATTTTGCATTGGCAGCTGTTCAAGAAAATACTACCTTAGTGAACTAAGGTTTAATTTAGCATGGCTGTTAAATTAAACCCCCATTTAAGCAGCAATTCTGTATCAAGGTTATGGAGATTTTAGAATATTCCAGAGTCCTGCAGCATATTTTCATTTTTTAAAATCTCACTTCTATAAATACACGTTACTTTTTCCTATTTATTCCACAGCAACCACCCTAGGAAATGGGCTGAGCTAAGGAAGAGTGGCTGGACTAAAAGATATCCAGCCTGCTTTCATGCCCAAGGTAAACTGAGGCGCTCTGTTTCTAGCCTGGTGTTTTCAATCACAAGACCAAGGTGTTGTGTTTTTTTTTTACACTTTTATTATTCTACCATCAAATTGTAATACATCTCTGTTCACCAATAATTTCTGTTACTAAATGTAGTGTTACTGATAGCTATATGGTCTCTGGGTTTTAGGCTAGCTCAGCAATCCATAATGTACATCAAAAAATTTAATGTGGCTGAGATGGTGGATATAGCTGTGAGGAAAAACAACTGAATTATAAACTTTACTCAGATCACATGAAAAAGAAATTGAAACACTAATAGTTTTGTTTTGTTTTTTTGCAAAATTCTAAATTGGGGTTTTCTCTATACGATTTTACAGTGACATCTGGCAGCAATTTGCTAAACTTATACATCAATATTAGAAACAAAAATAGTGCAGGAGAGGGGAACTATATAATTTTACCACAGTTATTAGATATTTGTTTATATATTTACTGTATTGAAGAGTTAGTTGCTGATGGGAAGAATAAGGCCGTGATGCCATCCAACCTTTTATGCAGAATGTAGTGTCTGCTAAAGTTATGGATATGTTGAGTCTATTAAAATAATGTCTCTGCTTAAATGCACTTGTTGAAATAATTGACAAAAGGAATCTCATAATTCTTAAGCTTGCTTTCTTACCTATGGCCTGTTAATTGGACCACTGTAGAGGCATATGCAAACCATAGTACGTAGCTATTCATCAGTTCTTGCAAATTTTAGCATATTGCTTTTAAAAAATTAGGACACAAAAACATGATTTACTATGTGTTCTATTTTATTTGAAAGGCAACAAGTTCAATCAGAATTGACTGGGGACAAAAAGTTAAATCCACCATGTTTAAAAACAATTTATATTAGCTTGAATAGGCTAGCTTCTCATAGTCTAAGTTCACTTGGCATATTTTCGCCTTTCAAGCCAGCCAAAAGGTTGTTAGCGGCCAACACTGACATTGTATTCCTTGTTGAGTAAGTGGCACTTCCAATATGAGGCAAAATTACTGTTTAAGGCATGAAAGAGAAAAAAGTATCATTAGTACATGTAAAGTGTAAAAACAACCCTTTGTTAAATTAATGTATAAAAGTGCCTTTTAATTGCAATGTCGGCTTAGCCACAGCCTAAGTGTGCCAAACTATCTGAATGGAATTACAGTGATTCACTGTGAGAAAAGCAGAGTGAGTGGAATGTCTGTTTTTATTTTTTTCCTCTAGCAGCTTGGGAAATACTAGGCTTATGCTGTAACTATACAGAAGCATAGAAAATAGCACAGATTAGGAATGTGGAATTATTTAACAGATCTTTTATGAGGGTGAAGGTTCTCTAAGCTTGTGGGTTGGTTTCCGAACATTTCGTTACTAGGCTAGAAATGTCTTCAGCAGAGTTGTAACGTTTCATTACAGGCTAGGTAACATCTTCAGTGGAGTTTAGGGGGTAGGGGTTACCTAGCCTAGTAATGAAACGTTTGGAAAATGAACCTTCACCCTCATCCTACATCCAAGCTACACATATTCGTCACTATTGAAGATCTTCTATGTTTAAATCAAAACATTTCTAGCCCTTAAAATTGCAAAAATCTGCTCAACTATGTATCGTCTCAAAACCACAGTTCTCTTATCTTCAAACTGATCCAAGTGAATGATCCATTATTGGTTGATGCCTACCAGCCACCATCTCCATGTCAAAAAACAGTGCCGAAATAGCAATGCAAACAAAATCATCTTACCACAATTTTTGAGAGAAAGAAGTGGATTGTCTGTTGGCAGAGGTTCTGGGGTTGTGACATCTAAACCAGCTGCGGCAATTTGCCCATTCACTAAAGCTTCATAAAGATCATCCTGATTGACTACTGCCCCCCTGGATAAAACAAAATAAGAGATTGAATTCATGTATCCTTTTTTATGCAATTGTCCGATTCCTGGAGACCTGACAAGTTCCTGTGGTTTTCTTGGCAAGGTTTTTCAGTAGTTTGACATTGCCTCTGTCATTGGGCTAAGAGAAAGTGACTGGTTCAAGGCCATCCAACTAACTTTATGCCCAAAATGGGACTAGAACTGTCTTCTAGTTTCTAGTTTGATGCCTTACTCACTACATCAAACTGGCTATCATATTTTTATGTCCCATGGAAATGTAAGAAAATTCCTGATTTTGTCCCTTTGTGGATTTTGGCAATTCAGAAATAACACTACGGTATTTCCCCATTTTTGTATAGCCTATCTTAAGTGTCTTCCAGATGTAATGGATTTCAGTTTCCATAATTCCCAGTTAGCAACTGTCACCAGTTTGATTGATGATACAGTCAATACATACATTTATCTTAGAAGTGAGCAACCTGCAGGCCACAAAAAGTTCCTTGTAGATCTCACAGCAGGTGTAACAATCAATCTTGTACTTTTTTTAAAAAAAATGTAAGTTTTAAGGTCAGAAAGTTTTCCTTAAAGCTTATTGCGTCTCCCCGTATCATTGCTTTTTCATATTTGGAGATACTTAATGTACAAGAAGTATATCCCAACATATTGCAGGATTCAGTGCTCATGAAACGCCCCTCTCAAAGCCTAAAAAACAGAAAATAACTTTTCTAAAAGTTTTGCCCTGCTAACTCCAGTGATGATATATGTCTAGCCACTCACCTGTGGCCTACTTGCAGATTAAAAGGAGACTATCAATCCCTGCCTTTACAAAATGTTTTGCTTAGTTATATCCAAAACAATTCCAAATATATAAAAAAGCATGAGAGTACCAATGTTCAAACTGAGAACAGCAAGTGACAAATGATACTAAGGATCAAACAGAAGGTGTAATCCAAGACATAATCATTTCCTTTAAGGTGTTTTAATCTTAAATACACTGAGCTGAGGAAAGTAGATTGATTTCTCTCTGAAGTAGCTGAGGTATTGAACCAAATGATTATCATTTGATTATTTTCAACATGGTGCTTAAATATAATGGCCGCATGAAAACTTTAGAACTGAATTATTTAAGCGACACAGCATTCTAATAACACAGGAAGAAGTAAAACTATGTGAAAATATATCACAGCAGTGGTATAAACCTCCAGAAAGATGGAATTCTAGCCTAGGAAATAGTTACACTTCCCTCCCTTCTTCTACACAATGTCATGTCCCTGAAACAAGCAGCAGCAGTAGCAGCTAATGCAAGGATGAAGAAATACTGAATGTTTGAACATTGGTTAAAATATAATCAATCTTCAGCGATGGAAATTTTAACTATATGAAGTTGTTTAAGCATTCGTTAAGACATAGTTTGAGATGCAATACATACAAGTTTTGTATTGTTTTCTATTTCTGTTGTTTTCTTTCATTATATGTGTTTATATATAATGTTGTGACAAAATAAATAAAAATAAAATAAAGTTACTACTAAACAAATACATAGATACAGGGGATATTGCTAGTGACCTCTTTGGGAAGTTTCTGCATTCTCCCTTTATTTGTGATTATTATATTTGTTACATATAATTATAAAAATTATATTTTTTATATAATGTACCTAGTTTGGTTTGATCACCAACATACAAAATTTCCTACCTTTCTTGGTAGAAAATCTTTTCCTTTAAAAATAATCTTATGATAACTATACACAAGATAATTTAATAATCAGCAAAACTGATGCAGAATATCCCATGTAGCAATCAGAGGAACTAGATTTGCTCTTTTAGGAATAACATTATTATAGTTTAAATAGTGGCATTATAGATAGTGATGGATATTCAAGAGCTACAGTATTTGTCTAACTAGCTGTAGAATACCCTGTTGGGCTTTTTACATACACAGGCATTTTTCTTTCATTTGCCCATTTAATGACTCACCCACCAGACGCATTTGATTTCAACCAGTTGAGGAAGGCTGATCTATTTCCATATAGCACAGCTTTCCTCAACTAACTGAAAGTGGGTTATTGGCTAGAGGCAACTTTCTCACGGCAGATGCAAAATTGAGAAACAATGGGGAGCTGTGTGCTATGAAGAATACAGGCGGATCTGAGTGAATTCAGTGATATAGAATAGGAAAGAATAAATAATGGGACAATATTTTTTTCACCTGCTTGTATTGATGAATACTGATGTTTTTTTCATCTTACGAAAGAAGTCCCGATTGCACAACCCTTGGGTTTCAGGCACCAAAGAACAAGTTACAATGACAAAGTCCGACTCCTCTGCTAGCTTGTCAAGGGATACTTGTAAAAAAAGAACAAGAGATTGCTATAAATTATTAAGAGACTAGCTTTCTTTTGCTGGCTTTTAGTCACCCATTTTTCCAATAGGTCAGTTAGCAAGGAAACTTCCCAATGAGTCATTTGTGTGGGTGTGGAGTGATATCATATTTAAGCCTAAAAAGTTTAATACTTTTTCTTTTTTTACACTTCAGTGGTAAAATCAAGATAGACAATTGTATGGAGAAAATTTCTTCTAGTTTTTAGTCAGTGATGTGAAGAAATAATTGCAGCTCTCTCTTTTACATTTGCCAACAACCACAAGAATCAAAAAGCAAAAATAATGACCCTGATATTTAAAAGGAATCTAATTAACGGTTACTTTTGAATGATTTAGCAGATCAGTTTTAAGTTGCTGTAAATCATAAATCTAAGAGTCATCCAATTTATGCTACGTTTTAATAATTTATCAATCCCCTAATCTTCTGCTGTCATCCAGTGTAATACTTTTTCAACAATGATCCTGGTTTGTTCTGCCAACCTAGGGCCACGTTTGATGTTCTTTAGGGAAGCCTGACAAGGATCAAAGTAAATGAATGAATTCTTACTTTCCTCCCATTTATATATCAAATTATTTAAGGATGGCATCTATATTCCTCTTTAAAGAAAGGCATGTACTCCTCTTGCTGTTAACTTTTTACAATTCCCATCATAAATACAAAGATTAAAACTTAGTTATATCCGTCCACACGCATCATCAAGTACCCCAAGAATTATTCCATGTAAATCTTGTTTAATCTCATGTTTCATTAAAGTTTTCTATTTAAATTGTTTAGAACAATCAATGGGTGAAAAACAAATATGAAGAAATTCATGCAAATAAAACACAACTCTCACCAAACTCTGCTTTTAATTCCACATCAGCTTCAGGTTTGGGATGACGACCTGTATACAAAAACCTTTTGACTCCAAAAGGTTTCAGACGATATGCTACAGACTGCCCTAGAAGCAGAAGAAAAATACATTTCAATCTTGACGTGGTAGTTGTAAGAAATATATAGTCATTTCTGAAAAATTCATATTTATCAAAGTTAGTTTTTCTTCCCCAATTTGGTGTTCAGTTCCCAGGATGGCTTCCAACTAGGCAAAGGACTACACTATTAGCCAAACAATTTTGGAAAACAATTCCAGAATTGTAGATATGAACCACAGCCATGTCTCATGAATGCAACCCCTACACCACCCCAACTTGATCAAGTAGAAAAGAAAGAAAATGGAAAAGAAAGAAAGACTCCCGGTTCATGATTAGCCAAAAGGATACTTTACTAAAGCCAAAGTGGTTACAGAACAGGCAAAACTGGATCTGAGAATTCCGTGTACAAAAGATACAATTAACTTTCCCTTGATTGGCAGGGGGCCAGCCAACCTGTGGTCCATCAAATGGAAAAGTACTTTTCTATAGATATCCTGCTAGATGATATAGCAAACCACAACTAGCCACGTTCAACACTTGTCTTGAGTTGGTTGGTACCTTTGTGATAGCTAGCCAGCCAATTTTATAACTTAATTGCTAGTCTCAATTCATTATAATCAGCTCTACTCTGACAAAGGTACTGTCGGTTGTATCAAGTATACCGATTTGAAAGTATCTTTCAAATTATGTGGGTGGCACTGCCCCAAACAGATCCTGTGCATAATCTGGGGGTTCTCGACTCGCTTGAAGAGGAGGTGGCAGTCGTGGCCAGATAGGCCTTTGGCCAACTGCAGGTTGTGCACCAGTCAGACTCTTTCCTGGACCAACAATTCCTACTCACGGTCACTCATGCCCTAGTCACCTCCCGTCTTGACTATTGCAACGTGCTCTACATGGGACTGCTCCTGAAGAGCATCCAGAAGCTCTAATGCAAAATGCAGCAGCCTGCATGGTTTTGTGCAGACCTCGGTGTGCGCATGTATCACCTCCTGCGGGAGCTGCATTGGCTGCTGATTTGCTTCCAGGTGCAATTCAAGGTGCTGGTTGTCACCTCTAAAGCCCTTCCTGGCTTGGGACCAGGTTATCTGAGGGACCATCTCTTGCCAGTTACATTTACCCGACCCACTAGAGTGGGAAGGCAAGGAATGTTGTGGGTCCCATCCCCGAGAGAGATACACCTGGTGGGACCCAGAAAAAGGGCCTTCTCCGTGGTGGCTCCCTCTCTGGAACATCATTCCCTCAGACATTAGACTCGGCTCCCGCTCTAACACTCTTTGGGAAGGCGCTTTGGAAAGGTTCTGTCAGCGGGCCTGGGGAACCCACAGTGGGATGGAGCCCATTAAATAGTTTGTATGAATGTGTGTTGTCGCCAGGGTGGGGGGGATATTTTACTAATTTATTATTTTATTATTCCTCATTTTATTATTTGTATTTCTTTTATATGGCTTTTATATTTATATATTAAGAGCTGTGGTGGTACAGTGATTGGAATGCAATACTGCAGGCTACTTCTGCTGTCTGCCAGCTGTCAGCAGTTCGGCAGTTCGATTCTCACCAGGCTCAAGCTTCCATCTTTCCGAGGTTGGTAAAATGAGGACCCAGATTGTTGGGGAAAATATGCTGACTCTGTAAAACCACTTAGAGAGGGCGGTAAAGCACTGTGAAGCGGTATATATGTCTAAGTGCTACTGCTAAGTGCTATATCCGTGTAAGCCACCTTGAATCACCATGTGCGAGTAGGTGGCAATATAAATTTTCTAAAATAAATAAATAAAAGTGTCTACTCTTATTCTTATCCAGAGCAGTATTTGAAAGTCTGAGATCTGACTGACAGCAATGACAAAATTAAAAAACAAAGGCAAATAGGTATCTTCTGGGATAACAGTTATTTGTTTAAAGAGTAATCCACAGGAGAAAGTCCACTTTACACTAGACTTGATAACCTGAATCAGCCAGTTTTAAAGTTCAAGTCTCCAGTTTTGAAAAAATGGCACAACTGCACCTCTCCATTGTGTTGTTAACAATAACAATTAACAATAACTGGCAGTGATTTGAAGTTTGAATTGAGCTGCAATTTACTTCTCCCAACCTAATGGAAATCATTTTATATATTTTTAAAAAATTGAATTTCCAGGTAGATATTTTAAAAAACACAAGGATTACCTATTCTTCCCAGCCCTATAATCCCAACCGTGCTGCCTGAAAGTCCGTAGCCACACATCCAAAGAGGTTTCCATGTCGTCCAGCCTCCGCTGCAAGACAAAAAAAAATCAAAATGCAAAAGGGGCATTAATGAATTACTTGCAAGAGGCCAGTACTATGGTTATAGAATTCTCCCTATGCAGTCCAACAAGAGACATACAACTGTTTAGTGATGCAGCCTCAACCTTTGTCCTAAGCTCTACCAACACCGCCCCCTGAAAATTTGCTAGCATACAACGTTGTATGAATAACATCCCCGAATGGTAGATATCTGATTACTGCCACCTCCAAATATTCAAGCCAGTACAATATGCTCCCTACATTTTATCCCAAGCAAAATTGCACATACTCACTTCTTTACTTCCACCACTGATTCAGGCAGCCTACGAGATGTTGCTAAGAGTAAAGCTACTGTCAACTCAGCGGTGGCATCAGTCAGGATGTCCGGCGTGTACCCCACACGGATACCACTAGAATTTAAAAAGAGGCTTGTTTTTCACATTTCCGTCATCATTTCTTTGAAGCAGCACTTTTAAGCAGGGTAATTAAGCACCTTAACCAGTGGTGAAATGCTCCTGGTTCTGACTGGATCTCGTGATCCAGTAGCGATTGTGGCTGGTGGTTCGGCGATCCGGTAGCGATCGCCGAACCACCAGCGGCACCCACTGCCTGGATGTCATTACTTCCTGGTTTTAACCAGGAAGTAATGTGTTTTTTACCTTCTGCGCATACACAGGTCTGTGCATGCATGTGACATGCATGTGAGTGAAGCACGTGTGCACGGCGTGTAGACTTCCGAGCTGGTAAGGAAGGTAAGTCGATTTCACCCATTACCTTAACCACATAATGCATAGGTCAAGGCAGCAAGACGCTTCCCTCATCAAAGAATGGAAGTAATCTCTGGAATAAATCATTTGTATATACAAATCCTTTGTATATACAAAACACCAACATGTTTTATCTTGTAAAATTTATATAAATGGAGAAGAGGTGTGTGAGTGAACCGGCCATGGATGGGTCAATGTAGCACAAAGAAAATAATAAATGGAAGAAAGTGTTCTTCCCCTTTGACATAATTGCCTTTAAAAATGAATTTATGTTAACATAATAAAATGCAAATGGTGTGTATTTTACAATATATTCTGAAATAATCATACTTAAAACGCAAATGGTCTAAGTTTGTTGAAGCAAGTAACTGCAGTTCTTTAAAAAGGACACAATTCTTTGAACCTTAAAACCCAAGCTGCTTAAATCAAGCCCCATCCAAGGACCTAATTACACAATTAGTGATTCTTGCAAAAGAACAGCCTTTCTTTTAAAGAGGTTGGGCCTGCATTATATATATTTTAGTTGCTGCTTTTCCAGGAAAAAGAACTCCAGCTTTTAGTGGTGAAAAGAAATTGGGCAGACTATATCACTTAAACCTCCCACTATAATTTTCTCCTAATCTTCCCTGCTCTGATGTAGAATAGCTGAATTTTAAATTATACAAGACTTACCGTTTTTTAATTTCATCAATAGCTAAATGGTCATATCCCACTGACAATGTACTAATTACTTTGAGGCTTGGCCCTGAAAAAAATGAAGACCGCATGCTCAGAATGAAAGTCATTAAGATGAAAACAAAATATTATTTATGAAATGGCAAATGATAGTTTATATCAGCGTTACCACCCAGTCAACTACCATAATATTGTCAAAGGTTGGCAAGCAGCAAAAATGTTTTTCAAGCTATCTACCTTGTTCATTAATAAAACACAGAAAAATTGGGTAAGATTTAATATGAACATTTTTTTAAAAAATCAAAAGAACCAACGAATGGAAGCCCACTTTTATCTAACTGGGTTTACAAACTTCATTTGCATCATCAATCAACAAAAATTTAGTTCAATCATTAAAATCCACTAATCCTAATCAATGAATGGAATGGCAACTGCTAACTAGTTAATGCAGAATTACCATCCTTATCTCAATCAAATGTTTTTTAAAGGATTGTTTTCTTTTTAGTGTGCATTCAAAGCAAACCACAAACCTTTAGTAAAATTCTGGAATATATGAGGCTAAAAGTTTCCCCTGTTTGGTCGTGTCTCCCGAACCAGGGTGAACCAGTAGCAACCCACCACTGTTGCACAACCAATAACTGTGCAAGAGGCATCTTCTGCACAATGCTGGAAGAAGCAGCAAAATCCCTTTGCCCAAAAAACCATACAACACCTGGAGGGGGTGGGGGGATTAACAGAGCCTTCCATGTGAGGTTCTGTAATGAAATAAATTGGACATATCTGATAAGCGAGTCAAATCCACAGGATGAGCTCCATGGGTGCAATCCTAATTTAGACTAAATATTCAGTTCCAAAACAGGCTTTTCTGAGGTACTTTAAGGGCCTACTCACATATTCAAATGAAGTCCTAATGACAGGGTCTTTTATATGCAAACAAACCATCATTTAAAGGAAGGGATTAATTATTTTTATCTTCAGTACTTAATAGAATCATGGCTTAAAATCTCTTCAGCATTATGGTTTATTATATTTAAAGATCAAGCCCAGAATTTCTTCAGCAGATAGCACAGAAGCACAGAGATATGAATGCAACATAAAACCAGGGGATTTAACAGCACATCTGGCACAGGGGATGTTTTTCAAATCCAGACTGTCTGGCCAGATATCCTGAGGGGTTGGAGGCAAGCTTTCACAGAAGGAAGGAGATAGGAAGGAAAATAAAGCTGCAGTTGGATCCAATCCCAAGCATCTGAGGCTTTTCCTCTGAAAGAAATTACAAAACAAATTTTGCTCTCCTAGAATGAAATACCACATGATTCTCAAAAGTCACCAAAGCATCTAATAAAATTTTCCCTGCTGTGTAATAGTTGGGTAATACTGAGCAAGCTAATGTCCACATAGGTAGCCCTCAACTTATGACCACAACTGGGGTTGGAAAATTCATGACTAATATCATTAAGCAAAACATCACATGATTATGACTTGGGAGCTTCCCTGCCGGCTTCCCCGGCTTTGCTTGTTGGAAGATGGCTGGGAAGGTCGCAAATGGCTATCATGTGACTCTGGGATACTGCAACTACTACAAATGCAAGCAGTGGCCCAGTGTCACTGTGAGGATGCTGCCATGTGGAAGGACCAATTGTAAGGCACTTTTATCAGCGCCATCATAACTTTGAACGGTTGCTAAATGAATGTCCGTATACTGAAGATTACCTGTAAGTATTTCCATACACACAACCTTTTTGAGCAACATTGCATGTCACCGTCTTCTCCACGCTCACCTGCTGCATCTAAGACTTCCTTGTCTATCCGGTCAGACAGGAGACACAGGAGCCCATCTTTGCCAGCTACCCCTGCTAGCAATTCTGCCTGTGGGATTGGTTCCTCTGAATCCCACTGTTGAATGCTGCAACTGAAGGGGAAGGAAGAGGCAAGCTAAAATTAGATCAAGTAGCAAACCAATGTTCCGAAGGTTGCAGATCTCTTTATTGCTTAATCAAACAAGGACAACTAATCATGAAAATAAATGTTTGGGACTTTAGGGCAAAGTTACTTAACTTTGGAGTTATTCTGCTATTCGTGTTTTCCTATCGCTGAGGATGAAAAGAATGAAAAGACAGCTATTTTTTCTCACAATGAATAACCAATTAGATAAAGCAAAGCTCACCCTCTTGAATGTTTAAGGAAAAGTAAGATATTGCTAATACGTACGCGGACTTGCATTTTAGACATTGAGTCCCAATCCCAGAGTAATGCCCAATAATTTCCACTCCCAGGGATCAACTAGAGAAGACCCCGAATGCTATGACCTTCTTTGGTTTGGACTGGCCAACAACTGTGAAGGATGATAATAATTTTGGCAGAAGTGGGAATTTTTAATAGAGCTAGTTACTGTCCCTATGGCTTTAATGTTTGCTCTATCCCTCTGGACCAAAGGAACTTAGATAGGCGAAGTTAAGAGCGAGGGTGGATCTCCCCAACGTTGCCCTAAATCAGGAATCTCCAACCTTGGCAACTTTTGAGATTTGTGGACTTGAACTCCCAGAATCCTCCAGGCAGCCATGCTGGAAGTTGAAGTCCACAAGTCTTAAAAGTTGCCAAGGTCGGGACCACCCCCTGTTCTAAATGAACACTGAAGAGGGCCTCCTGCAAAAAATCGAGAGGTCCAATCCATGTCTTCATAGCAGAATAATCCCCAAAGGCGGGCAAAAGAAGGAAGTCTAAAGGGGGAAGAAACGTCTTAGAACAGGGGTCTCCAACCTTGGCAACTTTAAGCCTGGCGGACTTCAACTTCCAGAATTCCCCAGCCAGCAAAGCTGGCTGGGGCATTCTGGGAGTTGAAGTCCTCCAGGCTTAAAGTTGTCAAGGTTGGAGATCCCTGTCTTAGAAAACAAACAAGCCCGTCAAATCCAACTCGGGAGAGCGCTCCTCTCAGCCGGATCTGCCCGTAGCCTAACACGGAGCAGGATTGAACCCGCGGTTTTTATACTTTCCCTTCTCTCTCCCGCCTCCGGGAAGAAGGAAGCAGCGAAACGGGAACCTGGGACTTCTGCAGCAACCCGCGCCCTCCCCCACCGCGCTTGTAGCCCCAGTGCCAGAAGGCAGTGCAGTTGCGGGCCCTTTAAGCGGCCCTGCTCCGCACCAGATACAACGAACCCTCGGCTCTAAATGGGAAGCAAGACGGTTTTTTTACAATCCCACCCCCCACCCCGTTCCGTTTACACGCGCGCACTCGCTTCCCACGAGCAAGTTAAGAAAACTTCGGACACGCATCCGGGCTGCAAAAAAAAAAAAAAAAATCCCCAGATGTCAGCCACCGGCTGAAAAAACGTCGGTTTTGGTCTTGCTGGCCGTCCAGATGTTTGCAACCCGCCTTTCTCAAAGGGGAACACCCGTGTGTGTCCGCAATGGCTGCAGCCTTTCCGAAGATTTGAGGAACAACACGAGCTGGGCGCGCACACCCCCTTCGGGGGAAAGAAAAGAAAAAAAAGCAAAAAAGCAACCCATTCCCCCCCTTCTCTCTTTGCATTAGGAAGCCAGGCGAGCCCACTTACACGCCGGCCTGAGCCAAAACTGCCTGCCCCGCCGGGGGGATCCTCCGAGTCACAAACACCTTCATGAGCTGCTGTACCGCCGAAGTCATCCGAGCGCGTCTCGCCTGCAGTCAGGCTGCTGAGGTGTATGGCCTTCGCCTCCTCTTCACCCTTGGCCCGGCGGGAGCAATTGGGTCGGCAGCGCCCCCTGGTGCTCATGGGCCGCCAGGTCAAAAATGCTGCCTTCAGTGCAGGCGTGTTTTGAGAGGAGGGAAAGAGGGCCCGCGTGCAACCCTCCCCCCCCCCCCCCCGCTTCGGGGCAACCTCGGAACTGAACGGAGCCGGGAGGCCCATGAGCTTTTTCAGAGCTTTATTTTCGGGTGAAAAAGGAAGGAGGGAGGGAGGGAGGGAGGGAGGAAATAAAGAAAAGGAAGGAAGGAAGGAAGGAAGGAAGGAGAGAGAGAGAGAGAGAGAGAGACTGCAGATCAGATTGGGTGCAATGGAGCAGGGGTCTCCAACCTTGGCAACTTTAAGCATGGAGGACTTCAACACTGGCTGGGGCATTCTGGGAGTTGAAGTCCTCCAGGCTTAAAGTTGCCAAGGTTGGAGACCCCTGCAATGGAGCCTTGCTGTGGGTGTGTAGGATAGTTTGGCAATGGAACAGTACCGATTGTGCAGATATGTGTGGAGAGATGGGGAAGGACTGTATGCTCAGGATCCTAACATTAGAATACTTTGCATTACCAATAAGCAGCAAGAGGTCTGATCGATCTGATATTTGGGGCAAGAAAGGTGAGCAACTCAGAGCTGGCTGTTGTGTCTTGCCCGCCCTCAGAGCAGCCGGGGCCTTCTTACCTGCTCCCGAACACTGAGGAATGTATGCCTCCCGGCCCAAGTCCTGGCTCCATGCCCACACAAACTGCAGAAGAAGGAGAATCTCCCGGCCCCAGCCCTGACTCCATGCCCAGGCAAACGGAGCAGCTAGACCCCTCCCCCTCATCCACAGCATGTGAGCCTGAGGAGGGTTTATTCCCAACAGCTGATTGGAGTAATCCTCGCATCAGAAGATTGGATAGGCGGAGGCAACAGAGGGAAGGGAGGGGCAGGCCTTAATGAGTGCTGAGTCATGGAGCCACACCCCATGGCCTATATAAAGGATCTACTTTCTGGCAGTCTCTGAGTCAGGCAAAAGTCGAACTTATCTTGCTGAAGTCACTTACTGGTCTCCTGCCTGCTCTGAGGACTTTGCTAGGACTTTGGGCAGAGCTGCAGAGGCAGGCCTGATTCGGATTTCCCTGACCCAGCCGTCAGCGGAGGAGTGGGACACGACACTGGCAGAAATGAGAAAATGTTACTTGGGTACTTGTACCAGTACTTGGGGGGGTGGAGGCAGTCACAGAGCTGAGGGGATTGACTTTTTCTCCCAAGCACCTGAGGGTAGGACAAGAAGCAAAAGGTGGAAGTTCATTAAAGAGAGATCCTACCTGGAACTAAGGAGAAATGTTCTGACAGTGAGACAAATGAACCGATGGAAGAGTTTGCCTCCTGGAGTTGTGGGTGCTCTGTTGCTGGTGGTTTTCAAGAAAAGATTGGATGTCTATTTGTCATGGGTAGTATAAGGACTCCTTGCCTTGTACAAATAGAAGACCTCCAAGGTCCTTTCCAGGCCTGCGATTTCATGTTCTATGTTCTATTTTTTACATACTTTTGATATGTAAATGTAGGAAAGGAAATGTAGCAGGTTGGGCTTCACAAATTTTAGCAAGGGGTTCTCTGCCTGGTTGCTGAGTGGGCGTGGCCATGGTAGGTGTAACCTAGTCAACCTCTTGTACCATGGCGGGGGGGGGGAGTTTTAGCCCTCCCTGGGCTCCAGAGGCTTTCTTTGAGCCTCCGGGAGGGCGAAAACAGCCTCCTCACAGGCTCTGGAGGCCCTCTTCCAGAACTTCTGGTAGGCCCATTTTTCGCCATCCCTGAGCCTCCGTGCATGCCTTGCACTTACTTGCATCCAAAATGGGCTGCCTGGGGACTCCTGGGAGGGGATGGGCGGGGCCAGCCAGGAGTGGGATTTGGGGGTTCTCCGAACTGCACAAAATCTTAGCTAGAGGTTCTCTCAAACACCTGCAAACCCCCAGCAGCCCACCCCTGAAATAAGTCATCTCGGGGACCTTGGTTTGAGCAGAGAACAATGTTGTGGGTGGTCTTTAGTGGTGTGTTCTTGTTTTGGAGCAACCTGCTTGTGTGGATCAGCCCTAAATCAACCCATCAAGTACCAAAGTGGACGTGCCAAGGACATGATATTCAACTGGCCTTGTAGCTGCTTGAAGACTCATTCAGCTAAGAGTGGACAATCCAAGCAATGACTTGTCTTTATTAACGACAGTTTGATTTTTCAAAAAGTTGGATTTTAATTCTGATTAAAGAGAGGACTTGAACATTATAGGTACTTTGTAAAAAAAAACATAACTAGCATGATTGAAGTTGGGGAAAAAAAGTCAAAAATATATTTTGGATTTCCGGAAGACTTATTTTAATGAATTCAGAGGAAAAGTGAACAGCAAACTATAGCTCAAATTTCTAAAGTGTAAACAAGCCAAGAAGGATGAGCCTGCCTGAAAAATAAGATAGTGAACACGAAAACATAAAAATAGATAAAACAAATAAATCAAGAAAGCTTTATGAATGAACAAGCTCATTGACAAGCTGAGAAGCAAAAAGGAAATACCTGGAGAAAAAGGACTAATAATTAAGAAGGAGTTCAAAATTTGGACATGGAGTCGGAAAGCCTAAAATCCAGCAGAATGATGTACACTTGCATACCTGTTCTAGAGGATTTAGTGGCAAGGATAATGTTTTAAATATGAAGGCAACACCAAATTATTATTAGCAGGGGGAAATCACAGTTGAAAAGTACCCCAACAGACTGACCCCCTTTTGGGGTTCCTACCACACACTTAACACATATATACCCCTTGATTTAGATATTCTGGGAAGACACTAAAATATATGTCCTTGTGTTTTAATAGTAGGATTATGAATTGGCATAATAAAAATGACCTTCTAGCTAAATTAGGCCCCTTTATAAGCAGAGAGAGGGACAGCAACATGTAGGGTTTGGGAAGACACATTGTGGTCTTCTCATCTTCAAAACACACACAGAGACACACACACAAACACACACACAGCCAATCTGACTAAGCAGCTGGCCATATCTGCATTGTGAGTCCATTAGCTTTAGGCCTCCCATATATTTCTACAGATCAAATGAGAGTAATGAAAATCATATTGTGGAAAGTGGGAGTGAAGAAAGAAAAAAAAAGGGTCCTTTAGATGAGAATATTATCCCCCACAATATGGAACATTGGACTGCAAGGTCATTCAGCCAGTTTGGAATGATAAAGGGAATTAACTTTATTTAACAGAGAGACAGAGAACGTTTTTATCAGTCTCTGTCAAGCCATCATTGGAACAACTGATTTAAGCAAGTTTAAGCAAGAAGAAAGAATTAGATAAGGGCCCTGCCAGAATAATGCAGAGGGCAAAAAGGGCATAGGCAGCCTTCTTTGAAAAGCAGCTAAAAAGATCTGCTTTCTTTGTTTTACAAAAGGCATAAAAAGAAAAAAAGGACACCTAATGACATTGTCAAATATAATAAAGGTAAAGATAAAATGCAATATAGAGACCTGCTCAGGAGGAACATTGGGAGCTAAGTATAAGTTGTTTTCCATCCCCAATTTAAAATAAAACAATAAAAAAGCACAATGCAAAAAATGTGAAACTTGTTTGCCTATCTCAAGGTACAATCCCAGATTCTCTGGGAGAATTTTGAAGGTTGTAGGTATTGCAGACTTTCCTTCCCCCTTCCCATCCTATATACCCGTGATGGTGAACCTATGGCTTACCTGCCAGAGGTGGCACACAAGGCCCTGTCCGATAGCATGTGAGCACTCACCACAGTTAAGCTTTCCTGCGCATGTGTGTGCGCCTCCCGCTGGGGAGCTGGTCTTTGGTCTCTGCCACGCAGGTGTGGGGGTTGAGGCACATGCGGGGGGGGGCATTTAATATCCTCAAATGGCCTTCATCCCACTTATCTCCAAGCCACATTTCTCTATTTTAACCTTGCGTTTTTTTCATTTTCCCCATATTTCATTTCATTTATGCTTTCTACTGTCTAGGCTTTCCCTTTCCTACCATATTAAATACAAGCCCTATAAACACTTTTTTTTCTAGTCCTTGATCTGTTTGTGCTCTGGTTTTTTTCTTTCAATTCCACCACTTCATCCACACCACTTCAAGAAGAAAATATCATCTGTTAAATCTTGGTTACATTAGTGCAATGTATCTTGTGCCTTGTGATTCTTGACGGGTGTATCTTGTCTTTTTATGTACACTGAAAGCATATGCACAAAGGACAAATTCCTTGTGTGTCCAATCGCACTTGGCCAATAAAGAATTCAATTCAATTCTATTCAATTCTATGCTATGCTATGCTATTCTATTCTATGCTATTCTATTCTATTCTATTCTATTCTACTCTACTCTACTCTATTCAACTCTATTCTAATGCCACTTAATATACTTACATAATAATATCTATTTTAGTTTTAAACAGTTTAAAAGATTTGAAAAAATGCTGTTTTTTCACGCTTAATTCTCTATCATTTTCATATTTTCTTTACTCTTTCTTCTTACCTATTGTTTAGATTGAAACCCACAGAAAAAGGAACCTACTTTTATTCAGTTACTGTACAGTTGCTTTTCTGTTTCCTGAAAGTGCTTTAGCCTGTCAATATTTGTGTGTATTTGTGTGTGTGCACATATGTGTGTCCATGTGTGTCTTTCCATTTTTAATTGCTGGACCAGAACACAAAACCAATACAAAGAAATTAACCTGGTGAAGCTTTTCTCATCATTTTACCATAATAGCAAGGGAGGGGGGAGCCCTTTACAGCCATCTACAAGGTAAAAGAACCAGAGCACGGAAGAAAAAGAGTAACTTCTCCAGGGTTTCTTCTTGGGCCACCTCATATAAACTCATATTAGGGTTCATTAGGATTTCCAAATGACTAACTGCTGGTATGGAAATAACTTGTTGAATTCTGTTCCAAAGAAATTACCTGTGTGTTTATAAACCAGATTGCAGACGGTGGCTGATCAGTTTATTCCTGGAAACCACACAGTGGCGGGAGTGTCTTTTCCCAGAGTTGAAGTGCTACCTTCCCATCTCTGAATCGGCAAAAAAAACCCTCCTCCCTGCAAAATATCCCCCTCTGTTATCTCTGTTCAAACATAACAACACTGGTGCAGTGCAGAAGACTGAAATGGGGCCTCATCATGGGCTGATGAAATGAAGACAATTTCTTAGAGATAAAAATGACAGTAAGTGCAGTTGGAGAAGACCTTCAGAAGTAGATGGGCCAACCAGAATGTTTACTGCAGTATATTCAGTGATTTCTAACTGTTGTCTTCCTTATATTTGCAGAAATAAATTTATAGTATCAGACTGAGCAGCATTGAGGGTTATCTCCAGGGTGTGATAGAAAATAAAATGGTGATTGTCATAGTGCAATCAAAGCTCCACCCATTTTTTCCTGAAAAAAACCCACCGCTATGGCTGCCATTTTTTTTTTACCTAACTCTGGGGATATCCTTGAATCATATATTTGGGAAACTGAAAGTATGACTTGGTTATTTGCAAAATCAATAAAGGCAGGATACAAATAAATAAATACAAATTTAGCTTGTTTATACAATCCCTGTAGTCAAGTGCTACAATATATTTAAACAACTGATATTCAATATCCATCCCTGAAGCAAAGAAATTTAATCAGTTTCACTTTTTTTAACCTTAGGTACCAAATATGGTTAAGAGCCTCATATAAAGGGTAGTTAACATGCTGAAAAGAAATATGAGGAGAAACAGCAGTACATAAAATACATACATTATCAGTCCACCAAGAGAAAATTGTTTTGTCATAGTTTCAAAAATTGTATTCTCCTCCCCCAAGGTATTAGGAATTTTAGCAACATTCAACTTCTCATTCAAGGAAAAAAAAAAAAAACTATAAATCTAAGATATCTCCATTTTAATTGCTGGACCAGAACACAAAACCAATACAAAGAAATTAACCTGGTGAAGCTTTTCTCATCATTTTACCATAATAGCAAGGAGCGGGGGGAAACCCTTTACAGCCATCTACAAGATAAAAGAACCAGAGCACGGAAGAAAAAGAGTAACTTCTCCAGGGTTTCTTCTTGGGCCACCTCATATAAACTCATATTAGGGTTCATTAGGATTTCCAAATGACTAACTGCTGGTATGGAAATCACTTGTTGAATTCTGTTCCAAAGAAATTACCTGTGTGTTTATAAACCAGATTGCAGACGGTGGCTCATCAGTTTATTCCTGGAAACCACACAGTGGCGGGAGGGTCTTTTCCCAGAGTTGAAGTGCTACCTTCCCATCTCTGAATCGGCAAAAAAAACCCTCCTCCCTGCAAAATATCCCCCTCTGTTATCTCTGTTCAAACATAACAACACTGGTGCAGTGCAGAAGACTGAAATGGGGCCTCATCATGGGCTGATGAAATGAAGACAATTTCTTAGAGATAAAAATGACAGTAAGTGCAGTTGGAGAAGACCTTCAAGTAGATGGGCCAACCAGAATGTTTACTGCAGTATATTCAGTGATTTCTAACTGTTGTCTTCCTTATATTTGCAGAAATAAATTTATAGTATCAGACTGAGCAGCATTGAGGGTTATCTCCAGGGTGTGATAGAAAATAAAATGGTGATTGTCATAGTGCAATCAAAGCTCCACCCATTTTTTCCTGAAAAAAACCCACCGCTATGGCTGCCATTTTTTTTTTACCTAACTCTGGGGATATCCTTGAATCATATATTTGGGAAACTGAAAGTATGACTTGGTTATTTGCAAAATCAATAAAGGCAGGATACAAATAAATAAATACAAATTTAGCTTGTTTATACAATCCCTGTAGTCAAGTGCTACAATATATTTAAACAACTGATATTCAATATCCATCCCTGAAGCAAAGAAATTTAATCAGTTTCACTTTTTTTAACCTTAGGTACCAAATATGGTTAAGAGCCTCATATAAAGGGTAGTTAACATGCTGAAAAGAAATATGAGGAGAAACAGCAGTACATAAAATACATACATTATCAGTCCACCAGGAGAAAATTGTTTTGCCATAGTTTCAAAAATTGTATTCTCCTCCCCCAAGGTATTAGGAATTTTAGCAACATTCAACTTCTCATTCAGGGGGAAAAAAGCAAAACTATAAATCTAAGATATCTCCATTTTTAACCACTAGGTGTCTCCATGACATCCATCCCATTCCTGTGATAATTTAGCGCCTGCATTATACCAACAGCCTCTGCTATTTCATGAATTAGACCTTGTAGGTTAAAATTCAATATTAGGTCAATTGACTGTAAGAGCAAAGTGACAGCCAAACAGAACATTTTGTGTTTACATTTTATAGAAGACAAAAACAATCTCAACATTAGAAGCAATTTTCGAAATGTATTCAAATATATTATGTGTATTTTATTTATGAATAGTACGCTGAATACACTAAAACATGACAAGGTGGAAGAGAAACAATATGAAAAACGGGCCGGTTTAGCTCTGCCTGGTAAGGCCTGTTATTAAGAACACAAAGCCTGCAATTACTGCAGGTTCGAGCCCGGCCCAAGGTTGACTCAGCCTTCCATCCTTTATAAGGTAGGTAAAATGAGGACCCAGATTGTTGGGGGGGCAATAAGTTGACTTTGTAAATATATACAAATAGAATGAGACTATTGCCCTATACATTGTAAGCCGCCCTGAGTCTTCGGAGAAGGGCGGGGTATAAATGTAAACAAAAAAAAAAAAAAAAAGGGATGGTATAAATATTTGGCCAAAAAACACAACAGAACCTTGAGCAGTTTGATTCGTTTTTGTCAAGGTTGCCCTTCGGGTATTTGGCCAAGCTAGGTGGATGCATCAAATCATAGCTGCAACCAACAACATGAAATGAATTAACAGCACTCTGCCTTGAAAAAAAACAGTTCTCTAACAACAACAACAACAAACTGTTTCCTCCATCATCTTCTCAAAGGCAGAATCTTTGTGCAGCATCTTTCCAATTCTCTAGGAAACCCAGCAGAGCAATTTCTTTTGCTAGGGTTTTGCATCCTCACCTGTGTTAGTCCATAGATGTCTTCCCTTGAATAAAAAAGACATTTCAGGGGCTAGAATCTAGACATGGTAACCATCTTCACGAGCCCTTCAAAATGCAGAGGAACTACACTATCAACTAGGGAGTCCTAAAAATCTCCTCTAGAGAATCCATGGTTGCCCCAAATGCTCATGTCTCTCTGTGACACATTAACCTCAGAAATCTCAGTGAAGCAACCTGCACATTCCAATGTCGCACATAGCTTGTTTGATGGCTTTTTCTTCCCCTGCCAGTCTTTCATTTTTTAGTTGCAGGAATTGGGTATGCCTAGTTTAATGAAAAGAAGGACTAGGGGTGACATGATAGCAGTGTTCCAATATCTCAGGGGTTGCTACAAAGAGGAGGGAGTCAAGCTATTCTCCAAAGCGCCTGAAGGCAGGACAAGAAGCAATGGGTGAACACTAATCAAGGAAAGAAGCAACCTAGAACTGAGGCGAAATTTCCTGACAGAACAATTAATCAGTGGAACAACTTGCCTCCAGAAGTAGTGAATGTTCCAACACTGGAAGTTTTAAAGAAGAAATTGGACAACCATTTGTCTGAAATGGTATAGGGCAGCGGTCTCCAACCTTGACAACTTTAAGACTTGTGGACTTCAACTTCCAGAATTCCTCAGCCACAAGTCTTAAAGTCCACAAGTCTTAAAGTTGCCAAGGTTGGAGACCCCTGGTATAGGGTTTCCTTCTAAGCAGGCAGTTGGACTAGAAGACCTCCAATGTTCCTTCCAACTCTGTTATTGTCGTGTCCCACTCCTCCGCTGACGGCCGGGTCAGGGAAATCCGAATCAGGCTTGCCTCTGCAGCTCTGCCCAAAGTCCTAGCAAAGTCCTCAGAGCAGGCAGGAGACCAGAAAGTGACTTCAGCAAGATAAGTTCGACTTTGCCTGACTCAGAGACTGCCAGAAAGCAGATCCTTTATATAGGCCATGGGGTGTGGCTCCATGACTCAGCACTCATTAAGGCCTGCCCCTCCCTTCCTTCTGTTGCCTCCGCCTATCCAGTCTTCTGATGCGAGGGTCACTCCAATCAGCAGCTGTTGGAAATAAACTTTCCTCAGGCTCACATGCTGTGGAGGAGGGGGAGAGGTCTAGCTGCTCCGTTTGCCTGGGCATGGAGCCAGGGCTGGGGCCAGGGGGTGCTCCCTCCTTTGCAGCCTGCTTGGGCATGGAGCCAGGGCTGGGACCGGGAGGTGCCCCCTCCTCTTCAGCTTGTCTGGGCATGGAGCCAGGACTGGGGCCGGGAGGCATACATTCCTCCGTGTTCGGGAGCAGATAAGAAGGCCCCGACTGCTGTGAGAGTGGGCAAGACACAACAGTTATTCTCTTCTCTTCGCTTCTCTTCGCTTCTCTTCTCATCTGTTCTGTTCTGTTCTGTTCTGGTCTGTTCTGTTCTGGTCTGGTCTGTTCTGGTCTGTTCTGTTCTGGTCTGGTCTGGTCTGGTCTAGTCTAGTCCAGTCCCTGAAAACTAAGGTCGCCATATTAGTAGCATTTAACTTAGTTTTACCAAGAGATGGGCTGTGTTTGGGCAAGCATCTTTACATAGTACAGGTAGTCTTCGCTTAATGACCATTCAGCAATCTTTTGAAGTTATATAGTGCTAAACAAATGGTAGTTACAACCAGTCTTCAAAGTTACGGCCATTGAGGGGCCCTTGTGATCAAAATTCAAGCAATTGGCAGCCCATCCACATCCACCGCCAATGCAATCCACTTGCCTATCTTCCCTCCATCTCTGTCCTTTTGGTTGCCCTGCACTCCACCACTAATACCTTCCCCTGCTGTCTCCTTCTTACTGCTGCTGTTGATTATATGTGAAGCTGCTGGCCCTTCATGGCGGCCTTGTGCAGTTTTGTGGAGGCCATGTAAGACATCAAGGAAGCCTCATGTGGCCTCATGAATGGTCAGCAACTGCCTTAGCTGGATGTGCCTCATCAGCAATGGGAAGAAGAAAACAGTAAAGAGGCAGCAGGGGTAGGCAGTAGTAGAAGAATTCAGTGTGGCCAAACAAGCGGAGATGGAGGGAGATAGGAAGGTAGGGGGGAGTTGAAATGGAGGCGAGTATAGCAGGCCAGGAGAAGTGTGAGGTCCTTTTCTATTGCACTGCAACTGGGGCTGCTGTTGCTAAGTGGTACAGTTATGTGATGTTTTGTTTACCAGCTGCTTCACTTAGGGATGAAAATTCTGTTCCCTATTAGGGTTGCTAAGTGAGGACTACCTGTATATACCCTTGGGAGTGCAGAAGCAATTTCTAAATGCTAGGATCTCATGTTGCAGGAGGTGAGCAGGTAATGCCTGCTCATGAATAATGAAGTCCAACAGAAGGAACAAGGTGATCATAAGCAGCTTTCTTATGCCCAGCCCATTGGAGTTGAAGTTGATGTCATAAATTCACTGCTCCATCCACTACCACCCTGAGCCATGCAAGAAATATCTGCCACTCCCCAAAATCTTTCCCCAGCTGTGGAGAAGTTCTTCACTCACTGCACTAAGATGTGTGACCAGACACCACAGATTTTTCTGCCAGTATTATCCACACATTATTTACCTCAGAAATGTGAGCTTAGCACTCTCTGAAAAAAACTTCCATATAGGAGGTGCATGGAAAAGGTACACTGGATATTTTTGAAGATAAAACAAGGTTGGTCATTCTAGTCACGCTATTGGCTGAATTTTGTATGGTGCTGCCATACAAATTCGGACTGCACCAGGGCATAGTGAGCCCGTAGTATGTTTTGGAGTGTGGCCCAAAGTACTGCCTGAACCGCGGCTGGTTCAATGAGTGCCTTGGCTGTGTCAAATACGTCCATACCTCAATAGCTGAGGAACAGTGCTCACTTTTTATCTCCAATTATCGCAGGCTGGGTTGAACAGCGTTGGTGGGGCGTATGCGGTCATCATGTTGGCAGACGATGATTCTGCAGAACAGCGTTTGATGCTGGCTTCAATTCCTAACTCCGCTGGTACTCTAGTCTACTTGTCCATTATTCTTCTGATCCCACCTTTATCGCCAGTGTTAGATGGAAGAATGGAAGAGACACAGCTTCTTCAGTAACAACAGCTCTTTATTAGTAGACCAGTACAACCCAACAACAGGCTCGTCTGACAGCTTGCCCTTTTATAGGGAGGTGTCAGACGGCTCAACCCAAAAATGGCGGTAAAGTATTTTCCCACCATTTTGGCGGACCTGAGTGAAACCTATAGCTCACTCTTTATTTGGTACATAACAATTTCTGAACAGTGCCCTGCTTTTAAACTCTCCAGAAGTATCTGTTTGGCTACTTCGAGGAATAGAAAGTTTGGCTAGAGGGGCAACTAATTTGTCTAATCTGTGTTGGGCAACTTGGAACTCTCTAAACGCAGCTGGCTGGTCTTTTCCACCATGCCTGACTCCGACATAAGTGGGAATCAAATACCATCTGGACTGGCAGAGGTTCCTTATTCAAAATCCAATGTTAAAAAAGCTCTTCATATTAATAGCATTTAGGATCCAGATTAGTTATTGTGAGAATCTCTGGGAGATTCTGGGATTCTGGTTGGGGCAAAAGGCACACGGTGTCTCCTTTGGGACAACGAAGCCCAATGTACCTAAACACAGATATACAGTAATAGTGGGACAGCTAAGTAACCACAATGCATTTGTTTTATTTAATTACTGGGGGGAAGCTAGTTCAAGGTTTGCAAGCAGCTGCTTTAATGGTGTTGAAAACCCTGAGACTTTTGTGTTTCAATGAGTGTTTTCTTCTTGAAAGTTCCTCTGCAAGAAAACATTAGCCGAAACCACTTTCTATGCACAAGGAAAATGGAAACTAAAAAGTGCCAAGGTTGATAAGGTGTTTTTTTGTTCAAAAAGTTTTTATTAGTCAAAAAAGGTTTATACAAATACATATCAGGTATGGTAAATTTTCATTTTTCTTATCTAAAATAAGAATTTTACTCAAATTTTTTAACACATACAACAGCCATAAGGCAAGCAGGTGACACGAAGTAGCAAAGTTTGCAAATTTTAAATACGTAATAAAGAAGAGTCAAGAATAAACAGAATATCGTACAAAAGAGAATAAGGAAAACCAACACAATCCCAAATATCTTTATCACTTCCTAGTTTTGGATCTCAGAACTCTGGGTTCAGCCTGACCCAACTCCAGGGCCGCAACAGCGGCAGCCGCTCAGCCCCATGATCTATAACCTCCCTTCTTCAATTCCTGGGTCATCTGATTCCAGGAAGGCTTTGTGTTCCTCCACATAGGCCGTAGCCTCCATAATTGTACTGATTTTTTCGTAATGCCCTCCCGGAAAATCATCAATCCCTCTGGCATCAGCCATCTGAAGCCCACTCCTTCTGGTACAATTTGCTTGACAAAAAATAATATTTCTTTCTTTTTTCACGTACCTGTCTGGGAATCTGCCTCAGAATGGCTATCTCCCTGCCCCTGTAAATCAGTGCCCCACTCCTATGTTTTCTAAGAATTTCATCTCTCGTCTCTCTTCTCACAAATTTGACATGAACCTCTCTGGGAACTGCATGCGTGCGTGCATATTGCGAATTAACTCTATAAACTCGATCCACATCCCAATTCATGAAATCAACACTTCTCCCAAGAAATTCTCCCAACAATTTAGTCACAACATCTCTCAAGTCTTCTTGGTCCACTTCTTCCAAATTTTGAAACCTAAGGAAATAAGACATTTTATCCATCTGTAGTCCAAGCACAGCATTGCCTGTCGTCTCCTCTCTTTTCTGCACTGCCCGCATTTCACCCTCCAGACCTTCCACTTTCTGCTTGTTTTCTGCTGAGACTTGTTGAGTATCCTTTAAATCCTTTTGGATAGTCACAATTTCTTCTCTTATTTCCGTTTGGCCTCTTTGCAAATCATCCAGTTTCTTGTCCATATTGGATAACTTTTCCAGAATTCTCTCCATCTCTCCAGCAGTTGGTCTCTGACCTTTTGCCATTTGAAAAAAAAAAAGAATCAAAATCCTCAGGCAAGCACAGTATCCTTGTAATTTCCTCCGGATCCACCAGGGGGCACTCACAGGAGCAACGAGTCCAGAGTACAGTTAGTCAACCAGGAAACCGAAGGGAAGTGATGTCATCAAAATTCTCATAGTGAAGGCGGAAGCTGGATGCCACCACTGTTCCCCAGAAGGAGGGGGGGCCTCAAACCTTCCCTCCTAAATTTCTCCATCACCTCTTCTCTCCAGAGCTCCACAAAACCGTAATCTTCTTATTTTAAGTTCTCCTCTCTCCAAAATAACTCGTGCTCCTTCCAACCGCAGGGAGAAAACCCCCGCACTCAGCACTCCACTCACGTTACCGATATTCCTTCCTTCTCCTCCTCAATTCTACTCCGTGCCCTGTTCACCACCAGGCTGCTGCAGTTATAAATCCAATGCCCCGGTGTCACCGGGCACAGCGGCCCAGGCGACGACCAAAATAATGGCCGCGGCCTGTGGCCTCCGAACCCCGCCAAGCCTAGGACGCGCCAGCATCGGTCCCCACAGTCCTGTATGTCGGCTGGGAGACCCCTGGCGAGCCGTCCGTACGGCAGGTGTCCTTTTCGGAACACCTGGCCCCTGAGGGCCTCGGCGGTGGCCGGATTCGGGCGCTGGAGGCAGGAGAAACCTTCCAGACGTCCGTTGCCACTGGATACCGGAAGTCGTCTCAAGGTTGATAAGGTGTTGATCGTTATTATTTTTATTTCTGGAAATGTGTCCATTCTCCAAATGCAAATATATTGGAGATCCTCCCTGCAGATTGCCCGATGCTCAGTAAGAAATACAGATAATTTTAATGAAACAGCTTTCCTTTAGCAAATGCCAAGTTAGCTAAAAAAAAAAAAAGGTCACATTCAAAAAAGATTGCTTATCTCTCAGTGACATTCATGTTCCACAATGAGCAGAACAGCAGCACTAACATCACTGCTAATGTCAGACTGGTGTCTACAGGCCTGGCGGCATGGCTAAAAGCTTTGGAGAGACACAGAGCAATATGTAATTAATTAGAAAAAGCTATGTTTAACACAGGTTCCAGTTGATAGGATTCATCGTGTGCCAAGAGGCAAGGAAAGAACTGCTCCAGCCCTCTTGACCGACGCTCAGTGATTTTCCACATTCATTATCTACCTTAGACACTGCTGCTGCCGAACCTCTAGAAGGCAAATCCATTGCTCTTCTCACTTCTCTAATGCTACTGGAGGAAGACTTATTATTTTACAACAGCTGATGCCCATCTGTTGTGGGCAAGAAACTGAAGAGGTGGGGAGTAGCAGCAAGGCTGAAAACACAGGTGAAATTTCTCTCCCTCAAAAAGTGTGCAAAAGAGCAAAAATAACCTTGCCTGTGTTGGACCAGGAGTGTCAAACTCAATTTCATTGAGGGCCACATCAGGGTTGTGTTTGACCTTGGGGGGCATGGCCAGAGTGGGCATGGCCAGCATGACATCACTCATGTTGGGGGCGTCTCTGGTGGCCCGACGGCTCTGCCAGCAAACATGGGCTCCTGGGTCCCGTTTTCGGCTGCAATCGGCCTCCTGCAGCCCTCTGCAAAAGCAGAGCCTGGGACAACTGCACACAGCCTTCCTGAGCTCCATTTTTGCTGGCAGAGGCACCGCGGGGCGGTCCTTCACTATTCACAGGGAGGGCCCGCAGGCCAGATCTAACCACTCCATGGGCCAGATCTGGCCTGCGGGCCTTGAGTTTGACATCCCTGTGTCAGACAATTGCCATCATAACTGAGGTTCGTGTTGGCTGAGCTGCCGCCTAACAATCTGGAAGACACCAAACTGGGTAAGGCTGGGCTAAAGGGCAATATGCCCATGTGCAAAAAGCCTTATCCCCCCCCCCCCGCAAAGGGAAGATTTCCCTGATGCTGAAGACCACATCTGGATGTGGTATATTTAGGGAAACCCTCATACTTCACAGTGTCTCTGTAAGAGACCTCGCTGCTGGGGACAAATGGCCAACGTCATTCCTTAAGAAGGGAATGGTTGCCCTCAATCCTGAGATAGCTGCTTTTCTGGCACAAAGGCTAGGAGATCAGCAGAGGCCGACAAAACCTTGCCTGAAGATATTTCAACAAAATAGCTTCTATCCTGAAGGCTGTGTCTGTTTCTAAATGCATATAGCCTCTTGGAGTCCCACTCATGGTTATAAGTAGATGGCATCTAATTTTTCAAAACTTACTATATTCCCTCCATCCAACCCCAGAAAATCCATTTCATCCTTCTTCCCTTGGAGCTATTCAGCTTGGCATGTTGCCATTATTATATTATATATATATAATAATTCTATGATTCTATGATATATAATAATTCTATGATTCTATAATCATAGAATATATATATATAAAAATAATAATAATAATAATAATAATAATAATAATAATTATTATTATTATTATTATTATTATTATTATTATTATTATTATTATTATTATTATGTCGCCTGTCTGGAACCCATACCACATTTCAGACATCAATACAATTGAACGTGTCCAGAAATATTTTACAAGAAGAGTTCTCCACTCTTCTGAATACAACAAAATACCTTATGCCACCAGACTTGAAATCCTGGGTTTAGAAAACTTAGAACTCCTCCGCCTCCGACCTGTGTTTAACTCATAGAAGTTAAACTCATAGAATCATCTATTGCAATGTCCTTCCTGTTGAAGACTACTTCAGCTTCAATCGCAACAATACAAGAGCAAACAATAGATTTAAACGCAATGTAAACCGCTTCAATCTTGATTGCAGAAAATATGACTTCTGTAACAGAGTTATTAACACTTGGAACTCACTACCTGACTCTGTGGTCTCTTCTCAAAATCCCAAAAGCTTTAACCAAAAACTGTCTACCATTGACCTCACCCCATTCCTAAGAGTTCTGTAAGGGGTGTGCATAAGACCACCAACATGCCTACCGTTCCTGTCCTATTATTCCCTTTCATTATATCTAATTAATATAGTTATTACATACTTATGCTCATATATATGCTTATATATTATATAGTTGTTACATGTCAATGTTTATATATACTGTTGTGACAAAATAAATAAATAAATAAATTTCCTACTAATCACATTGTAAATTTCCTACCAATCACATTGTTTTCTTCTGGAGAATCAACTACACAATAAAACTAACCCAGGCTAAGGGAGGAGTCACTAAATCACAAGGGGGTGAAGGCATGCAGGAGATCTGAGGGCCATAAAGCATCCTCTATTCTTGTGAGAATCCCCCTATTCTTTCTCTAGATTAAGAGAACAATGGGGCTCCCACTCAGCAGCTGGTCAGACAGCTTGTCATTAAAGCAAAATGTAAATGAACAAAACCATATACATGTCAGGACTCTTAGGCTACCAGAATATCATGAGACCTTTGCAGCTCAAAAGCTTCCTAACAACAACAGCAACAGTGGGAGATCAACTAATTCAGACAGGATGCTTATCTGGGTTGTGTCCACCAGAAAAAGTATTATTCTGCCAGCCCTTGTAATTGCTTCAAAGAGTGGTATGATCAATAGCCTCCCCAGTTTTTACAGGCTGGTTGTATTTGTTCTATTCTATAGATAGCTATTAAATTGGGAAGATAACCAACAACAATAAAATCAAAGCAAGAGCAATACAACTTCATACAGTCCTGTATTTTCAGAAGTATGTATATGATGTAGGGCAGTGATGGCTAACCTTTTTCCCATCACGTGCCAGAGGGAAGGCAGGGGGACCGCGTGTATGAGCCCACACCCATAATTCTATGCACCCCACCCCCGCACATGCCCGCGTGACCATACACCCCTGCTCCTGGCACGCGATGGCCCGGTAGGCCCATTTTTCTCTCTCACCTCCTCCAGAGCCTCTCTATGAGTCTGGGGAGGGCAAAAACGGCATTCCTCACACACACCCCAGAGGCCCTCCGGAGGCTAGAAACTGCCCATTTACCAACTTCTGGTTGGACAGGAAGTGGCATTTTTTGCTGTCCTCAGCCTCCAGAGATTCCTAGAGCGGCTCTGGAGGCTGGGGACAGCAAAAAATGTCACTTTCTGTCCAACCGGAAGTTGGGAAATGCGCTGTTTCTGGCCTTCGGAGGGCCTGGGGTGGGGTGGGGAAGGCTGTTTTTGCCCTCCCCAGACTCAGAGAGGCTCTGGAGCCAGGTGAGAGAGAAAAATGGGCATTGCCCACCACCACCCAGGCCTCCCGGAGGCAGGAAACAGCCTATTTCCCTACTTCTGGTGGGCCCAGAAGGCCCAAAAATCAGCTGGCGGAGCTGAGCTCGCGTGCCCACTGAAATGGCTATGCGTGCCACCTGTGGTTCACCATCACGGATGTAAGGTGTGCTTCTAAGAAGGGAAATACATTGTTAGGCCGAAATATATTATGTACAATTGTCCATACTTTAACTTGAATTCCTGTATAAAATGGAATTTTTGGCTTTGGGACTTGAGTGCTATAGATCTCCAAGTGCCAGGGATATTATAACAATGATAATTTTTACAGTAATTTTATACTGTTTTTCTGTTATGTACATTACTGTGTGCCACCATACATGTGGCTGTTTCTTTTGGACACTGCTGAGCGTAACCTAATTGAGGTTTATAATTTATACATTCATAATTATTTTTTTTTAATTTGCATTTATATCCTGCCCTTCTCCGACGACTCAGGGCAGCTTACACTATGTTAGCAATAGTCTTCATCCATTTGTATATTATATACAAAGTCAACTTATTGCCCCCAACAATCTGGGTCCTCATTGATTAATTGATTGATTGATTGAATGAATGAATGCATGAATGGCAGTCCTCCCCAACCTGTTATTTTCCAGATTTGTTGGTGACAAACTTAACTAAGATTTGGGAGTTGGCATCCTAACATAGCTAGAAAGGGCCTGGCTAATTAAGGATATTATCTAGGATAGTTCAGTTGTCTCAGGCGAGATGGGCAACATACAAGTTTAATAAATAAACTGCCATTAATAGTGTTTTCCAGCTTCGTTGCCAATAAAACATTCATATGAATGGCAACTGCACTCATTTCCATATTCTGGGAAGGGGACTAGGGGCTCTCCAGATGATAAGTGGCAGAGGGGCACCCACTCTCTTGGGATGAGCCTTGGAGAGTGGGCCCAAGCTTTGAACCTCAGGTTTATCAAGAGTCTGACATGTCCTGCAGCTTTAATACATTCAGACACTTGGGTATAACACCTCCAACTCCCTCCACAAATCACGTTAGATTATGTGTGGGATCGGCTTATCTAATGAGACTGAAGCTTCCTGAAAGGATTATCATTTTATCGCTTATCCATCACTTATTCCACCGTTCTGCACATTGTCAGATTATGCAGACTTAAGCCTTTTAGTTTTAATAATTACTTTAAAAAGTTGATTATCTTTCTCTCGATCAAGAAAAGGATTTATGTCAGGAGTGCATATCCTCCATTGTGACATCTTTGTGCTTATCTCATGGAGTGGCTGCTGCATGGAGAAACACCAGGCTCTGCCTTCCTTCTGATAGCTCATCCGCTACCAGAACAGCCAACTGCTTCCTGAATCACTGACGCCCCGAATCAAAGCACAGGACAGGGATGCTTACATCCTTAAAACCTCCTTTTATGGAAAAGTTGAGAGAAGTAGAGGTAGTCCTCAACTTAAGACTATATTTGAGCTCAGGATTACATTTATAAGTCAAGCCAGTCATTAAGCAGGTTACCACATGATGACTATGCCCGATTTTATGATCTTTCTATGATTTTTTTTGCTGCAATCGTTAAGTCAATCGCCATGGTTGTTAAGCAAATCCAATGGTTGTTAAGTGAATTATTTGCAGTTGGTTTGTTGTTGTTTTTGCCAGAAATTGGAAGTAAAGGCTGATTTCAGGCTAAAAAATGTCATAAATCATGGTCATATGAACATGCAAATAGTTGCAAACAAAGGACAGTTGCCAAACATCTAAAATATGATCACATGACCGGGGGAGGCATCAAAACTTCAAATCCAGCTCAGTGGGGAAATCCAATTTTTTTTACTACCAGTTCTGTGGGCATGGCTTGGTGGGTGTGGTGTGGCTTAGTGGGCGTGGCAGGAAAGGATACTGCAAAATCTCCATTCCCATCCCATTTCACGGGTAGGATATTGCAAAATCTCTATTCCCACCCAACTCTGGGGCCAGCCAGAGGTGGTATTTGCCAATTCTCTGAATTGCTCAAAATTTCCACTACCGGTTCTCCAAAACCTGTCAGAACCTGCTGGATTTCACCCCTGATCCAGATCCTAAATAACCCTGGAGAGGGCCATCATCAAGCCTTTATTGTCATTGTAAATCATTGGTGCAATCCATGACAAAAAATACAAACAACATAAATAGTATACAGAATAATCCCTCTGCAAATAATTAGGGGGAAAAGAAAAAGAAAGAAAAAGAAAAACTAGTCCTACGTTTCTGCGTGTGCGTGGAGTGATTGTGGTTGTGTTTAAGAGTCTGACAGCCCAAGAATAGAAACTATTTTTAAATAGTTAAATATTTTTATATTTTTACTATTTTCATAACTTTGAATGGTCACTAAGTGACTGGTCATAAGGCGAGACCTACCTATATTACTGCTGAATTGCACTAAGTAGAAAGCAAACCTAGAATTCTGTCATTCAGCAAGAACTGCATCAGATGTGAGAATTCCTGAGCATTTGTTGACAAGTGAGCAATGGTGCTCATGAGTTATAGCTGGGCAACCAGGGCCTAGTTCTGCAGAAGTACTGGAAGTACAATAACTGCAGACCGGTATATACAGTATACTTGTATACAAAAGTATGCAAGTATATTTTAATACGTATACTTGTATAAAAGTATTATAATTATAATATTATAAGCAACTGCTTCTGTTCTCTTTGCTGATGATGTAAAAATATTTAACACCACTGACAATGCTGCTACCCTTCAAAAAGACCTTGAGTTTGTGTCGGAATGGTCAAACAATTGGCAACTCCAAATCTCAACCAACAAATGCTCTGTCTTACACATTGGTAAAAAGAACCAGAACACAAAATACATGCTGAGTGGACACCATCTTGTAGATGACCCTCACTCTGTCAAGGACCTTGGAGTACTCATATCTAATGATCTAAGTGCCAAAGCCCACTGTAAGAACATCACCAAAAAGGAATTAAGAGCTGTAAAGCTAATCTTGCATAGCTTCTTCTCTGGTAATATCATACTACTAACCAGAGCATACAAAACATTTACTAGACCAATTCTCGAATTGCTCATCTGTCTGGAACCCGCACTGCATATCAGAGATTAATACAATTGAACATGTCCAGAAATATTTCACAAGAAGATTCCTCCACTCCTCTGCTCACAACAAAATACCTTATGCCAGCAGACTTGAAATTCTGGACTTAGAAAACTTAGAACTACGCCGCCTTCGGTATGTCCTAAGTGTAGCTCATAAAATCACCTGCTACAATGTCCTACCTGTCAATTACTACCTCAGCTCCAACCACAACAATACACAAGCACACAATAGATACAAACTTAAAGTGAACCGCTCCAAACTCGATTGCAGAAAATATGACTTCAGCAACAGAGTGGTCAATGCCTGGAATGCACTACCTGATTCTGTGGTTTCATCCCAAAACCCCCAAAATTTTAACCTAAGACTGTCTACTGTTGACCTCACCCCATTCCTAAGAGGTCTGTAAGGGGCGTGCATAAGAGCACCAGCATGCCTCCCGTCCCTGTCCTAATGTTTCCTCTATTTGTATCTATTTTATGTATCCAGTCCATGCTTATACTTATTACCTAACACGTTCTTGACAAATAAATACATAAATAAAAAAGTATACTTGAAAATTGCACCATTACAGCCTACTACAGGTAGTCCTCAACTTACCACCATAATTCAGCCCAAATTTTCTGTTGCTAAGTGAGACATTTGCTACGTGAGTTTTGCTCCATTTTACTTTTTCTTGCCACCGTTGTTAAGTGAATCACTGCAATTCTTCAGTTAGTAACATAGTGGCTAAGTGAATCTGGCTTCCCCATTGACTTTGCTTATTGGAAGGTGGCAACAGGACATCATAAGACCCCAGGACTCTGCAATCATCATAAATATGAATCAATTGCCAAGTGTCTGAATTTTGATCACGTGACCAGGGGTGAAAAATGGTCATCAGTCCCTTTTTTCAGTGGTGTTGTAACTTTGAATGGTCACTAAATGAACTGTTGTAAATTGACGGATTGCCTGTATTATAGATTGGAACCAACAAGGGGAAGAGACAGAAAGTGAATGTTTAAACATTAGAAAATAATTCATCCAGACTCAAATATTAGCAGAACAAAGGAGATGTTGTGACTCCAGCCCCCGAACCTGGCCCCATGCCCGAAAGTGACTCAGAAAGTGAGGGGGAAGGGCTGGTAAGGCTTACCTTGGGAGCACCAATTCCTTTGACTTGGCTCCAGGAGCCAGAACCAGACCAGTCGGAGGACGTAATGAGGCCGTCATCCCCTAATTCCTCCCTTCCCCAGGCTACGTCTTCAGACCCAGCTGATAATAATAATCAAGCTTGGCTTGACCCGCGCTTCAGAAGATTAGAGAGGCGATGTCATCAAAAGGAAGGGTGGGGCTATATAAGGAGCTTTGGGACTGCTCTCACTCCACAGGAAGCAAAGTTTAGCTGAACCATTTCAAAAAGAGCTGAAAGTCTTGCTACGTGAGTCATTTGTTTGAACTTTGGCAGGCAGCTGCGATTTCTCTGCCAGGACTGATAAGAGCCGTGAATCCACTGGCTGAAGGCCAGCTCGTGGGTCTGAAGTGGGGAAGGAGACAGAACAGGAGATTATTTACCAGAAACAATATATTCAGGAATGCAGAACTGGAAGAGATTGAGAAATGTGATAAAGGAAGAGCCCAAAAGCATAGTAGAAGTGTAGAAGAAACTCAGATAACAACTACTGCAAATATAAAGGAAACCTCTGATTTGAACTACACAAATGATAACTTAGGAGAAATAATAACTAAAGAGTTGGTACAGACCACCACTGAAACCATCTATTAATTGACTCCCTTGACAATAATAATTAAAAAAGAAAATTATACCATATGCACAGGGGTGAAATACACTTACCTTAGTTACTGGATTGCAAATGTGAGAGCATGCACCTCCTCCACGCATGCACAGAGCCTTCTGCACATGCGCAGAGGGTAAAAAAATGGGACGTGATGATGTCCGGGCAGGTGGGCGGAGCCTCCTGCCGCTGGCCCTACCAGATTGCACAAGCTGGATAGATCCAGCTGGATTTCACCGCTGCAGATTTACCAACAGAAAGACAAAGACTGCCACCTACGATGAAGGACATGAATAAAACGTTTACAAGGATTTTTTAAAAAAACCTATCAAACAAACCAATTAGTTTGCCTTCAGTACAGCAGCGATGGTTACAGAAAAAACTCATGTATCAAAATTAGAAAACCAAAAGTAAAATTACATTCAATCCCAAAGTGGAAGATCACACTGTGGGCCAAGATAAAGAAATTAAGATCAGATGCAAGTAATTTCAAGAACTTGAAAGGTGAAAAAAATTGAACAATGGAAGAATCAAGGCAAGCCTAACAAAAAAATATTGACTTATCACCAGAAAAATTGAAGGAGTTTCAGAAATGATAAAGCAACAAATAATAACTTTTGTTGACTGCTATGGGGGAAATTGAATATTATGAAACCCAAATCATCCAGATTAAACAAAACCAGCTATTTCAATCAGACCGGAAGTAATTCTACCTGAGTATAAATGGCAAAGGAAATTCTGAAAATAGAAAACCAAACCAAAAGAAAACAATTCAGTTCTGGAAAGATCTATGAGAAACTCAAAAAGACTAATAAAAATGCTGGTTGGATAAAATAATTTGAAGATATATTTAGTAAAAATCAACTGGAAGAACTAATAACAGCAGAAATTGTTAAAAATTGAGTGAACAGGATTAAAAACTGGACATCTCCTGAAAATAATCAGTTGCATGGCTTTTATCTCAAATATATATTTAGTTTACATCCAATTATAGCTAAATAAATTAGCTATAATTTATTTAGCTATAATTAGGGACACCGTGGCTCAGGGGCTAGGACGTTGAGGCTTGTCGATCGAAAGGTCGGCAGCTCGGCGGTTCAAATCCCTAGTGCTGCCGTGTAACTGGGCCTCTGGTGGCTCAGACTGCTAAGACAGTCTGTTATTAACACAGCTGCTTGCAATTACTGCAGGTTCAAGTCCCACCAGGCCCAAGGTTGACTCAGCCTTCCATCCTTTATAAAGTAGGTAAAATGAGGACCCAGATTGTTGGGGGCAATAAGTTGACTTTGTATATAATATACAAATGGATGAAGACTATTGCTTAACATAGTAAGCCGCCCTGAGACTTCGGAGAAGGGCGGGATATAAATGCAAACAAACAAAAAAAAAACGGGGTGAACTCCCGTTACTTGTCCCAGCTTCTTCCAACCTAGCAGTTTTGAAAGCACGTAAAAATGCAAGTAGAAAAAATAGGGACCACCTTTGGTGGGAAGGTAACAGCGTTCCGTGCGCCTTTGGCGTTGAGTCATGCCGGCCACATGACTACGGAGACATCTTCGGACAGCGCTGGCTCTTCGGCTTTGAAATGGAGATGAGCACCGCCCCCTAGAGTCGGCAACGACTAGCACGTATGTACGAGGGGAACCTTTACATTTACCTTAATAGCTTAACAGCTTAATGAACTATTGCATAAAGGAGAGAACAGATTAACCAGTCACTGATCTCTCCTTTATGCAATACTTCATTAAACTGGCAAAACTTACCTTATTCAAAAAGAGCTAGTGAAAGGGACAACACCAGAAAAATAAAGGTCAATAACATACTTGTCTGTACTATTTAAATTTCTCAAAGGCATAATAGCAAATAACATCCAAGATTATTTGGAAGAAAACAACATCCTTCCAGTAGAGCAGAAAAGAGATAAAAGGAAAAGCAGAAGTGCAAAGAACCTGATAAATTCAAATTCAAACCTTTATTGTCAATGCACAACATGTGTACACTGAGATTGGATGAGCCTCCCTTAGTGCAGCCCCCTCAAACACAAAAGACATCTCAATGACTCATAAGTGAAAGGAAAAAAAAAACCCCAACCCAATAGATCATACTAACAAACACACAATCCTTTATACATATATTATATATTATACATATTTTGAAAAATATTTTTTGAAAATTGCAAAAGTTGAAAAACTAATTTACATATGACCTGGATTGACTATAAAAAGGTGTTTCATTCATTACCACATAGGTGGATCATCAAATATTTGGAAACAACTGATGTCAGTAAAACATGAGAAAGTTTATAGAAAAATATTAAAGCAATGGAAGATGGAATTGATGGTTGGAAATGAAATATATGGGCTTATCAACATTAGAAAACTCATCTTCCAGGGTGATTTATTACTACCCTTATTGTTTGTCATTGCTATGATCCCACTTTCAATGATTTTGAAGAAAATAAATCTTGGCTACCAAACAACAACAATAAAAAATGCTAATGAAATGTCACATGTGCTTTATAAGGAGGATCTGAATTTCTGAAACTTTATGGAAACTCAGAAATCAAAATCCAGAATTTTTAACACAGATATAGAATTCGGCCTAGAGAAATGATCTACAGTGGCAACAAACAGGAGTGAAATCATGAACAGTAACAGCACTGAAAGGCCAAATCATCAGGGGCCATCAGGATGAAACCTACAAGTATTTGTGCATTTTACAGTTGGATAACATCAAATATGGACAAGATAAAAATATGATTTTTTTTTCTCCCTAAGGAAACAAAGTTTTGTAATCTGTTAATTACAAAAGGCATATGATCTTGCTTGGATCCGCACGTATACTACACCAATGACACTCTAAGTTCTTGGGAAGAATGTGATGCGTATGAAGGCCAACACCAGCTAAAGAACTGGCAGCTGTGATTTGTGATGATGATGAAGATGATGATGACGATGACAATAATATTGATAATATATCATTATATATTGTTGTATAATTTTATAATTATATATTTTAGACAATGCATTTTAGACAATGTGCCAGTTATCCAATTTTTCATCCTCTGTGAAATTTGCCCAACTATATTTCATTTGGGACATATTCAAAAATAAGTTAACAAGAGAGCGATGCTTTCATAGGTGACATCGCACAATCTCACATAAGGCACTGTAGATACAAGTAAGAAGCAGGTTGAAAGGGAGCATCTCAAGTGGAAGAGAAGAGATATACTTTTGGTACCATTGTTTATTGTTAGAAATGAAATGGTTGCTACTTTATAGTTTATTGAAATAATCAGATTGAACTGTTGCATATCATCTTGTGGGTCTCTCTTGCAATAAGCAATAACTTAATCTAACCAAGGAGTTGTAGCTTTAGACTTGAGAAAATTAGCTTAATGTTACAGCTGTCTGATCCAGGCCTAGAAGACCAGAATTTTGTTCTTCGGAGGGAAAAACTGATCTTTGGAATTAGAAAAGTAAGGAAATATCTTTGTGAGAGACTATATTTAAAAATTGTTTGTCATGTAACAGTGTCATTTGAACAAATCCTTAGCACATTGAATAAATTGGCGATAATGTGGGATATCTGCCTGCTATAGAATGACAAAGGTTGAGAGATCAAATCTACAGACGAAAACAACCTGGAATTAACAATATGTATTTTGAGAAAAAAGAGACACCCCCCTCCAGGCAGATGGCATGAATATTAGTGTATGAAAATGACTAGCACATTGAGAATTTCCCAGTGTATTTCTCCCTTGTTTTTGGCTTGCTTCTATAATTAATTTATGGAAAGTACCTAAATTGGGAATAAACACCATCTCACAAATCCCCTCTAATCTCCGCCTGTATTTCTGAAACGATACCCTTAAGGTATAGTCTTCTAAAATGATTAAACTCTTTTCTTTTAGCTATTTTTTTTTAAATAAAGCTTTTTAATTTGTAGAAACAGTTGTAGCAGATATTAATGGTCTGGACTGCACTCAGAACTATTTGAGATGCATTTTGTGGTTGCCAGTTGTCTGCCTTCTCACTACTTTAGTGCTTTTTAACCAGAGTTAAAGAGCAGCTCCTCTGAAAAGAGAGCAGCGTCTTTCACAACCCTGGTTGCTTGTGCTCCCATTTAGGGCAGGGGTGAAATGCTCCCAGTTCGGATCAGATCGCCCTATCCGGTAGCAATGGTGGCGGGTGGTTCGGAGAACTGATAGCAAAAATCCCTGCCCCCCCCCATGCCCAGCTGAGCTGCGCAATCATCAGAGGTTTCTTTTTTTACTTTTAAAAGCATTTTTTCTTCGGCCAAAAAATGCTTTTACAAGTAAAAAAAAAAAAAAGACTCTGATGATCGCGCGGCTCAGCTGGGATCATTTAAAACCTCTTTGGCCGAAGAGGTTGTAGAAAAAATTCTTTTAAAAGGCTCCTCTGACAATCCCAGCTGAGTTGCCTGATCATCAGAAGCTTTTAAAAGCATTTTTTCTACAATCTCTTCAGCCAACAAGAATGAGCTGTGGAGGTGATTGTCATTCGCTGGATTCAGACCTATTTGTAGCTAATAATCAGACATGCTATTGCAATATACCTGGACAAGTCGCCTGCTTGATGTGATTGAATCATTCAAATGTGCCAGATGCAGAGTTGCAGCAAGAGATTGTGCAGGCCCAAGATATACGTACTTGGGACTGAACTGTGGCAAGGCCAGGCAGTTCTAATTCGAAAGCCTTCTATGCCTTCATAGAGTCCTCAGTAATGTGTCTTCTGGATGGGTATATATTACATTCAGTATCAAGGGCAGTGTACTTCTGAAGAGCAGTTTCTGAGAAGTAAAAGCAGGATCCATGGCTCGTATGATCTGTTTATGGACTTCCCAGGATCGTCCAACAGGTCACTATGGAAACAGACAGCAGGCAAGATTGCTTTTTGGCTGCTCCTGCATGACCAGTATACAACAGAATAAGAACTGCCTGCTGTTTATATTTGAGACTCTGGTCTGTAAAAATTCATGAATTGTCTATAAGGAATTGTGTATAAGGAACTTCCAATTTCTGGAAAAATGTGGCAGTCACATTTTGAAATTTTGGAAAGATAGGTCATTTTTCCTGCCATTAGCTCCTCAGTTTTCTACAGTTAGTATCTATTTGTATTAGTGTAGCTATCAAAAATGCTATCCATTTAAATACATAGTAAGCTGATACTGTAAGCTGATAATGTAAGATAATGTAACCCTAACCCTAACCCTAACCCTAACCCCAACCCCAACCCCAACCCCAACCCCAACCCTAACCCTAACCCTAACCCCAACCTTAACCCTAACCCCAACCCCAACCCTAACCCTAACCCCAATCCCAACCCCAACCTTAACCCTAACCCCAACCCCAACCCCAACCCTAACCCTAACCCTAACCCTAACCCTAACCCAACCCTAACCTTAACCCTAACCCTAACCCTAACCCCAACCCTAACCTTAACCCTAACCTTAACCTTAACCCTAACCCCAACCCCAACCCCAACCTTAACTCTAACCCCAACCCCAACGCCAACCCCAACCACAACCACAACCCCAACCACAACCCCAACCCTAACACTAACCCCAACCCTAACATTAACCCTAACCCTAACCCTAACCCCAACCCTAACCTTAACCCTAACCTTAACCTTAACCCTAACCCCAACCCCATTCTGCAACCTGTTTAGTTTACATATTTCTATTCATCTTTCTAGGATTCATTTGAATGACTTTTTAGCTAGATCAACTCTTGATTTTGTGGTTAACTTAACCCAGCATGAAAATCATTTCTGAGTCTTTGTTGTCTAGATGCATCAAAACTGTTCTCATCTCCTTGGTTCCAGATCCTAGAGGTGATCTTCTCTGCCATCCCTGCATCCAGGGGTGTGTTCAACTTACCTTTACTACCGGTTTGCATCGTGCCCACGCATGCACAGATCACTTTTGATGACGTTCGGGCAGGGGTGAAATACTCCCGGTTCGGACCGGATCCCCCGATCTGGGTGCAATGGCGGCAGGTGGTTCAGAGAACCGGTAGCAAAAATCTCTGGCTATCATCAGAGATTTTTTTTTTTACTTTTAAAAGCATTTTTTCTTCAGCCGAAAAAATGCTTTTAAAAGTAAAAAAAAAAGCTTTTGATGATCGCGCGGCTCAGCTGGAATCGTCAGAACCCTTTAAAAGCTTTTTTTAAACAACCTCTTCGGCTGAAGAGGTTGTAAAAAAAAAGCTTTTAAAAGGCTCCTCTGGCAATCCCAGCTGAGTTGCCTGATCACCAGAACCTTTAAAAAAACATGTTTTTTACAAGCTCTTAAGCCGAAGAGGTTGTTAAAACAATCCTTTTAAGAGGTTCTGGCGATCAGGCAACTTCAGCTGGGATCGTCAGAGGAGCCTTTTAAAATCTTTTTTTCCTCTGGCGATCCCAGCTGAGTTGCCTGATCATCACAGGCTTTTAAAATCTTTTTTAATACAACCTCTTACAACAGCCCATGCCCACCTAATCGCCCTGTCCCCACTTGCCTAATTGCTGCTTCTTTCGGGCTTGCTAAGCCTTGCTTTGCTTCGGCTGCTGCAATCAGTTGCATCAGCTAGCAACTGAATCTGCCTGCCTGCAATCCATCTCCTCGGTGAGCAACTCAATATGCCTGCCTCCAATTGGGTAAGTAAATGGTGGGGGGGAGCTTTAAAAAATAGTTAATTGGGTTTTTTTAAGGAGATTTTTTTTTTATACATCAATTTAAAGTTAAGGAAGTTTTAAATTTAGCTGCTTTTATCTAAAAGCTTTGCTGGGTGAGGAACTCTGCGAGTTGAAGTCCACAAACCTTAAAATTACTAAGGTTGGAGACCCCGATCTAAAAAATATAAATAAAATAAAATAATAAAATAAAATATTTGTGTAGTTTTCTGAGATTTGGTGTGTTTCTGTAGTGTTTTACTCTAACTACACAAACACACAAAATTTCACAAAGCTGTATGTGGTATTTTGTGTGTGTGAATCAGTTGTGTTGTGTTGTGTGTGTGTGTAAAGTGTGAAAGTTGATTTTTGAGCTTTTTGTGGCTGTGTGAGGTTCCTGCTTGTTGCAGGGGCCATTTTGGGTGAGGTGCAGCTGCTTTTACATTGTGTGTGAGTCAGTTGTGGTGTGTGTGTGTAAAGTGTGGAAGTTGGTTTTTGGTACCTCTTATTGTTTTGTATACTTTATTATTTTTATTATTTATTGTTATTGGCCATGCCCATCCAGTCATCTGACCACCAAGCCACGCCCACCAATTAAGCCATGCCCACAGAACCAGTAGGGAAAATTTTTAGATTTCACCCCTGCGTTTGGGTCAGTGGGCGGAGCCTCCCACCGGTTTGATTACCAGTTCTATAAAACCGGTCTGAACCGGGGGCAGCCCACCACTGCCCTGCATGTATATCAGTGGTGGGTTGCCCCTGATTCGAACCGGTTCTATAGAACCACTAGTAAAACCGGCGGGAGGCTCCACCCACTGACCCAAATATCATCAAAACTCTTCTGCGCGTGTGCAGAAACTTCTTTGCATGCCCAGAAGAGCGTGCACGCATGGGCACAATGCGAACCGGTAGTAAAGGTAAGTAGAACCCACCCCTGATGTATATTGTATGATGATCATCTCATGCACTTGGTCTGCCTGAATCACTATTCACTATTTTTCTTTCAGTCCCCAACCCCAGAACAACTTATCATAAAAATGAAGTAATGTCCAGAAATCAAGTGACACAGTAGATGGCCCTATAAGAGAATAAAAACAAAGAATAATGGTTTTAAAACCTCTTACTGTTTTTAAATGTGTTTTTTATATTCTGTAAGCCGCCTTGAGTTGCCATGGTAGAATAGATGGCAATATAAATTTAATCAATCAATCAATCAATTAATCAATCAATCAATCTGACCAAAGCAAAAGCGTTTCTTCTGGTATCTTCCTATTCTCATATTATTAATTCTGTTTTGAGAAATTGATATATTTATGGACATTTTGGAGTTTATTAAGTCCACGTGGACATTTTTAATTGATTGATTTCTCGGCAACAAGTTGATGACTCTTAATGACCAGAAACATTTTTGTCCATGATAAACTGTTCCTAACCTGATTCTCCACAGGTGCACTCATTGTTACTGTGATTCAATCCATCCACCTTGCTTCTGGTTATCCCAGGGGTCTGCAATCTTAAACACTCAAAGAGCCATTTGGACCTGTTTCCCACAGAAAAGAAAACACCGGGAGCCACAAAACCCTTCATGCGCCTATTTCTTGAGCGGCCACAAAACTAGCATATGTAGTTGAGTTGAACGTTCTGTTTTCTTCTGAAACTTTTCTTGGATTTATCCATGGTTGGCCTATCAGGGGTTGAAAAGCTCTTTTTCTTTAAAGCGCTCCATGGCATGGGACTGGGATACTTACGGGACCGCCTGCTGCCACCAGTTACCTCCCATCGTCCGGTGCGTCCAGTCCGCTCTCACAGGGAGGGCCTCCTTAGGGTGCCGTCGGCCAACCAATGTCGGCTGGCAGCCCCCAGGGGAAGAGCATTCTCTGTGGGGGCTCCGGCCTTGTGGAACGATCTGCCAGTGGGACTCCGTCTTCTCCCTGATCTTCGGACCTTTAAGCATGAGCTCAAGACCTTCTTTTTTCACCAAGCGGGGCTGGCCTGATTGATTTTAATACTGTGGGTTTTTAGTGGGCTTTTAAATAGGGGTTTTATTCTATTTTTGTAATTTTCTTACTTAATATTTTTAACATACAGCGATCGAATTAGATTTTTAAACTGGATATTGTATTTTAAAATTTTTGGATGATTGGTGTTTTATTTGCTGTACACCGCCCTGAGTCTTCGGAGAAGGGCGGTATAAAAATTTGAAAAATAAATTAAATAAATAAATAAATAAATAAATCGTGTGGTGGCAGGTGTTGCATATTGACGGTTGTGATGCATATTTTGAGTGACAGGAACCCGCAGCAGAGAACCCGGCTCCAGAACTGCAAGTTGCTGACTCCTGGGTTATCCTCTTCTTCTCCTTCCTCCCATCTTTCTCAACATTAGAACTTTCTCTACTATCTTTGCATATTGTTTCCAAAGTAGGATTGTTCATTATTTGTACATTACCCAGTCAAACAAACCAATATTGGCAACCCAAGTGCCATATATAACATTCCACCAGGAGTTATGGGAAACTAACCTGATACCACTAACCAAGAACAAACTCCTCCTTTGGAAGGCCAAAGTTTGGCCATTTGGAACAAATACTATGGAATTAGATGCATCGTCTGGATTGATTTGGGCTTGCTAAAATACGACATAAAAATGATTGGGGGCGGGGGGAATAGTAAGGATTTCCAAACAGTATCAAACGATTTCAAGTATAAATATATCAATTCTCATCATTTATAATTGAAATATTTTATATTGTTTGAAAAAGCCTTATTATTCCCATTTCTCTCTTTCTAGCCCTCATAATTAAAACACTTTTGAGGATGAATCACTCCCCTAAGTAATAAATAGTTTTACCCAATTAATTATACTATTAGTTAAATATGTATTTTTTTAAACATGCATATTCACCTAAGTATTTGCTTGAGCTACCAAATACATATTTAAATATGTATCATGCATTTTAATGCATAATAATTATTTGTGAGAAAGCAGTAATCCTTTTGAGACAGAACTTGCTAGGGAACAGAAACATACACAGGCAATAGAGGTTTTGCTTCACCAGAAATATGGCTGCCACTTTGCATGCAGGAACCTGGAAATTTGCCATAATGTGGGATAGAGTAGATGTTCTTGTGCCACAAAAATCCATAATACAGTAAACCTATGCAGCATCTTGCAAAAATTCTCCATAAACTGCCAAGTCAGTTAAAATAACCTCCATATTATGATTCAGAATATATGAAACAGGTGTTCAAGCTCTTCACTTTCTCAGGTTACTCCAGGATTTCTTTCCTTAGCAGTAGATTGGATTTGACTCTTTATAGTATAGGTCAGTGATGGCTAACCTTTTTGCCATCGTGTGCCAAAAACGGGGAGAGCGGGGTGGTGGTGGTGTCACACGCACGCATGCCCACACCCATAATTCTATGCGCCCTGCCCCCTCATGCATGCACGTGTGAACCCCCCACCCTGCTTTTGGCAAGGGATGGCACAGTGGGCCTGGTAGGCCCGTTTTTCACCCTCCCCAGGCTCCAGACCCTATACTTCTGTTTCTGGTCTCCGGAGGACCTCTGGGGGGGGAGTGGAGAAGGCTGTTTTCGCCCTCCCCAGGCTCCTAGAAAGGCTCTGGAGCTCAGGGAGAGTGAAAAACGGGCCTTCCCCACCCTCCTGGAGGCCCTCCGGAGGCCAGAAACAGCCTGTTCCTGACTTCTGGTGGGCCCAGAAGGCCTGCGCATGCCAGAGCTGAGCTCATGTGCCCACCAATATGGCAATGCATGCCACCTGTGTGGCGGGGGGCAAACTATGGCTGCCATAGGTATAGGGTATAGGTATGTTGTCGTTAGTGGGAAGTCATGTCCGACCCATTGCGACTCCATGGACAACATTCCTCCAGACCTTCCTATCCTCTAGCATCCTCTGGAGTCCATTTAAGCTCATGCCTACTGCTTCAGTGACTCTATCCGGCCACCTCATTCTCTGTCGTCCCCTTCTTCTTTTGCCCTCAATCTTTCCCAGCATTAGGTTCTTCTCCAGTGAGTCCTTCCTTCTCATTAGATGGCCAAAGTATTTCAGTTTCATCTTCAGGATCTGGCCTTCTAAAGAGCAGTCAGGTTTGATCTCCTCTAGGACTGACTTGTTTGTTCGCCTTGCAGGCCAAGGGACTTGCAGGAGTCTTCTCCAGCACCAGAGTTCAAAGGCCTCGATTCTTTGGCGCTCAGCCTTTCTTATGGTCCAACTTTCAGAGCCATACATTGCAACTGGGAAAACCATAGCCTTGACTGTACGCACTTTTGTTGGCAGGGTGATGTCTGCGGTGATCTTGGAGCTCAGGAAAATAAAATCTGTCACTACCTCCATTTCTTCCCCATCTATCTGCCAGGAATTGAGAGGGCCGGATGCCATGATCTTAGTTTTCTTAATGTTGAATTTCAAGCCAACTTTTGCACTCTCCTCCTTCACCCACATCAAGAGGGTATAGGTATAGGGTTTCTAAAATTATTTCTCTTCCTTTAGCGCCAACCATTCCAAATTTTCCTGAGATTTGGAGATGGCAAAAACTCCAAGTCAATAAACTCAAGTGATCCTAAAGAAGCTACCATTTTTATTAGCAAACTATTTACAAACTAAAAGGATGTTTCACATTGTTTGTTATTGGATGAGTAACTGTTCATGGTTAAGTTTGGATTACAAACATCCTTCTATTTTCTGATTGCACGTCTGTTACTTTAAGGAATTTGCTTTTCTTCTGTGCTGTTGTTGTTATTGTCATTGTCGTCATTTACACATGCTTCTGTCACTTTGCCTGTGCAAATGTTACATCAGTAAACTACATCTCATCATAGCGTGGAAGGCTGTTTGGCCAAGTAAGTTATCAACTGATGGACAAAGTTAAAGCTTCCCATTCTCTTTATCTCTGGTCTAGATGAACAGCCAGATGGGGAACTGTTTTCTGTTAAAGAGTGACACTAAACTACCTGTTTTTAGTTTCTTACTTGGCAAGAAGGAGAGGCTCTTAACCATAGTGATTGATAGATGACTTGTACTCCGATGTACAATAACCAGGAGCATTATGTTGGAAAGGCTGTATCAATGGTTTGACCCAAAAGGGGACCAATCCCTTCAAGAGGAAAAAAAATGCCTTTTAAATGCCATTATTTGAATTTACTTATACACCCTTTGTAATTGGATGAAAACAAGCAATGTAGTGGCTTAAGCTCCTGCTGGTTCCCACAGGGAGTCTCCAAACCCTCTTCTAACAACCTTGTTATATTCTCCAGGCAACTCCTGAAGCAGCCAACCAGATCTGCTGCCACCAGCCACCTTCCTCCATAGAAATCCTATCAGCCACTAATTTACCAAAGAAAAGGCAAATAGCATTTCCTTTTCTTTAGCGGTCTGACCTTTCGGTGGGTGACCATTGCTGGTCCAGGAAGAATTTAAACTTTTGTTATAAATAGTAACAAAATAGTAACAAAATTTTGGCTGGTGCTGGCCACTCGAGAGGTGACACGAGGCTGGCTCCAGGCGATTACGACCGCTTCTTTGGTGGAGGGTGTCTTCCCGGCCGCCTTGAAAGAGGCGGTGGTGAGGCCCCTCCTTAAGAAGCCGTCTTTGGACCCGGCTGTTTTAGGTAATTATCGTCCGGTCTCCAACCTTCGCTTCACGGCGAAGGTTGTAGAGAGTATGGTGGCATATCAATTTCCCTTGCACCTGGATGAAACTGTCTATCTAGACCCGTTCCAGTCCGGTTTTCGGCCCGGTTACAGCACGGAGACGGCTTTGGTCGCGTTGGTGGATGATCTCTGGAGGGCCAGGGACAGGGGTTGCTCCTCTGCCCTGGTCCTATTAGACCTCTCAGCGGCTTTTGATACCATCGACCATGGTATCCTGCTGCGCCGGTTGGGGGGATTGGGAGTGGGAGGCACCGTTTATCGGTGGTTCTCCTCCTATCTCTCCGACCGGTCGCAGTCGGTGTTGACGGGGGGGGCAGAGGTCGGCCCGGGCGCCTCACTTGTGGGGTGCCGCGGTCGATCCTCGCCCTTCTGTTCTTTATCTACATGAAGCCGCTGGGTGAGATCATCAGTGGTTTCGGTGTGAAGTACCAGCTGTATGCGGATGACACCCAGCTGTACTTTTCTACACGGACCACCCCAACGAAGCTATCGGTGCTGTCCGGTGCCTGGAGGCCGTGCGGGTCTGGATGGGGAGAAATAGGCTCAAGCTCAATCCCTCCAAGACAGAGTGGCTGTGGATGCCGGCATCCCGATACAGTCAGCTAAATCCGCGGCTGACCATCGGTGGCGAGTCATTGGCCCCGATGGAAAGGGTTCGCAACTTAGGCGTCCTCCTGGATGAACGGCTGTCTCTAGAAGACCATTTGACGGCCGTCTCCAGGAGAGCGTTCTACCAGGTTCGCCTGGTACGCCAGTTGCGCCTTTCTGGACCGGGATGCCTATGCACGGTCACTCACGCACCGTGACGTCTCGCCTGGATTACTGCAATGCTCTCTACATGGGGCTCCCCTTGAAGGGCATCCGGAGGCTACAGTTAGTCCAGAATGCGGCTGCGCGGGTGATAGATGGAGCCCCTCGTGGCTCCCGTATAACACCCATCCTGCGCAGGCTGCACTGGCTACCTGTGGCTTTCGGGTGCGCTTCAAGGTTTTGGTGACCACCTTTAAAGCGCTCCATGGCATTGGCCGGCCTACTTACGGGACCGCCTACTGCTACCGAATATCTCTCACCGACCCGTGCGCTCTCACAGAGAGGGTCTCCTCAGGGTGCCGTCGGCGCGGCAATGTCGTCTGGCGACACCCAGGGGAAGGGCCTTCTCTGTGGGGGCCCCCACCCTCTGGAATGAACTACCCCCCGGACTTTGTCAGCTTTCGGACCTCCGGACCTTCCGCCGCGGGCTTAAAACGTATTTATTTAATTGTGCAGGGCTGAGCTAGATTTTAAATTATTGGTTTTAAATTGGGTTTTATTTGATATTTTAATTCTAAATTTACGGGCTTGTTAGAATCAGTTTTTTAATTGTTTTATATTGTATTTATATGTCTTTTAAATGCCTGTACACCGCCCTGAGTCCTTCGGGAGATAGGGCGGTATATAAATTTGAATAAATAAATAAATAAATAAATAAATAAATAAGATAAGAGACCTAGAAAACAGTTGAAAAGAAAAAGGGAAGGAAGAAGAAGAGAACAAGTGCTTTTTGAGTAAGTTGATCTTGGTCACTGTCATCTCAAGAATTATCCCTACCCACTTAGCATAGGATCTCATAAAAAGCTTACACAGCCCAGATCTCAGCTTCCTTTCCAAATTTAAAGTTAAATAACTTTAACCTTGGACTGTCTATTGTTGATCTCATCCCACTCCTAAGAGGTCTGTAAGGGGCATGCATAAGCACACCAACGTGCCTACTGTCCCTGTCAAATTTACTGTTAGCTGGGCTGTGTCTTTAACTGTTTTTTAGCCAGCATTGGGGAGAAAAACTATAATCCTCCAAAAATGGCAAAATGAAGAATGCCCACTGAGAAGAGAATGTCATCTTCCAGACTGGTTCCTTAGCTTTTGTTCTTCCCTTTGGCAAGATTATGATTATCTCCTGAATGGTCAAGGTCAGATAATTTTCTTTTAAACTCTTTTAAACTCTAACCCAAGTGGTGGGTTGCTACCGGTTTGCCCGATTGGGCGAACCAGTAGCGGTGGCAGCAGGCTCCACCCACCCACCTGGACATCTCTTGTACACACGTGAGTGCCCGCGTGCCCATGAGCGAACCGGTAGAGACCGAAATTGAAACCCACTACTGTCTAACCCTCTCGAAAAGGAATATCCCCACGTGCACAATGTCCTTCTCCATCCAAATCACTTTTTTTGTTTGTGTGTGATTTGCCTCACAAGGGGACTCATCCTTCAGATTTCTTTGTGGCCCTGAGGGCTGAACGCAAAGCCAGGTGGTAAGTCTCAGGGCAGCCTATGTGAACACACACTGAGCCTTCTCGTCTTGATGCTGAAAAGTGGCCATGTGATGATTTAAAGCCTCACAAGTGGGATTTGATGCTAATGAATGCATTTCCAACACAAAAGCTGCTGAATGAAATAATGAACTGGTGGAACCATTAACATTACTTATTTCTCTTGCATACGGCAGATGATTTCTTTTGCATGTGACAGTTCTTTTAAAATTAAGAAAAATTAGCCTTTCCAGTGGCTGAGCATAATGTTTTTAAAGGGTCACGAGAGACTCTGATTATAAGCTAAAAATCTAAGTAACCAATGCACGGGGCTTGCATTACTTTATCGAGATGTTTCATTCTACCATGATTTCTATCTTGCCTTTCCATCAAAGTCAGGATACAATGCATGTTCTCACCTCCACTTAATTGCCAAAGATGGAAGAGAATGAGAGAGCTTCGCTGACCAACCTGGATCTCTCTGATTAACATTTAGATGCTTAAAACCAAAAGGCAGATGGAGATCTGTTGGATTATGATGTCCTCAGTGCCGGCCCCTTCTCAACAATTTCCTCTTGCCTCCAATATTTCTTGAACAGCAAATGGCAACACAAATGTCTCATTGTTTCACACATATGAATACTTGTTTCCTGTTCTGGATAAACTATTTGGCCTCTGGACAAGATTATTTCCATATGGAACAGGATTGTTATCACTTAATAGAAAATAATTATCCGATGCAAATTGCCCCTTTGTCAAGTCTAGAAAGCAGCAAGCTTCAGAAAGGATTTTAGCTTACTGCTTAGCTGACTGTTGAATTACATGTAACTTTCAGAGATAACGGCCAACTTTTATTTATTTTTTTTATCTTGAGATGGAGGGACACTAGGCATTGGAACATAAATGCAGAGAATCTTAGTCTTTTTAAAAAGTTGTGGGTTTTTAAAAGAAGACATGATCTGATGCATTTCAGTTGAGATTCAATAACATTGGGACATCATCCCAATCCAAAGGTTGTAGTTCTTAATAAGCTCCTGGTTTTCAAAAAATACGTTGGTTTTTGGAAAGAGAGCTAACTAAATAGAGGATTTAATTCACCATTGTTGAGAATGGAAGAGATAAAGTTATGGAAATAATGAAAAGCACCCACAGGTCGCTGTAGCCTTGAAAAATGAAAGTAAAATAAGCAATTTTGTGATTTACTTCATGATAAATACATTGGGCATTCTTCTTCAGTCTAATGTTTTTCATCTGCCTTGAAGTACAACTCTACAAAATCTGAAAAAACACATTTTTTCACAAAATTGTCTGGAAGGCACCATATTGGGAAACCTGGCATAGAAATCATCTGATCTAACTGAAAAGTAACATCATATACAAAATGTACAATGCGGAGACTAAATAAGTAATTAGCTTTACTTATTTATATCCTGTCATTATTTTTATAAATATTTAAAGGCAGCAAACATACCCAACGATCCTTCCTCCTCCTATTTTCCTCACAACAGCAACCTTGTGAGGTGGGTTGGGCTGAGAGAAAGTAATAGGCCCAAAATCACCAGGCCACTTTTTCACGGCTAAGGCTGGACTTGAACTCATGTACTCCTGCTTTCTAGCCTAGTGCCTTAACCAGGGGTGAAATGCTACTGTTTCAGACCGTTTTGGGCGAACCAGTACTGAAAAAAATGCTACTGGTTCGGATGAACTGGTATTTCCAACGATCAGCTGTGCTGCACGATTTATATTTGCTAGAAGGCAGGAAATCCTGCTTTCCAGTGAATCTAAATCACGTGGCACAGCTGTTTCCCTCCCCCTCGCTGTTCTACTTACCTTAGAAAAGTCTTTTTAATCCTCCTTTTTCAGTGCTGTGGTAGTGCCTGCGGTGCACGTTTGGTGCACACTGCAATTCGTGCATGCACCACGCATGTGCATGCACAGCAAACCAGTAGCAGACTTCTGTGCATTTCACCCTTGGCCTTAATCTCTAGTTAATGAAACAATGAATATGTTCATTATGTTATAATATTATATTAGTATACTAGTATAAAACATAATGGAACTTTCTTGCCATCGTTTCTTGGCTAATCAGAGAAATCTTACATACACCATCTCTCATTCAGCATGATTATTATAGCCAAATTCTCTGCAACACAAAATAAAAATCACCAGCGACTAACATCTGAATAAGTTTTATTTATTTTTGTTTTTCATTCCTTTACAGAGAGCTACAAAAAAGACGTGGAAGTTTTTTGGGAATAGAATGAAACAATTATATCACAGAGGGCCAGAGTAGTTTTGTGGACGTATGCTAATAGGAAACACAAATGAAGTCGGGAAATCATGCAAACATAGCTTTGGGGATTTTTCCCAGGTCTTAAAAGGAGTTCTGCTGAAGGCCACATGTTTGGGAATGGTGTGTGTGTGTGTGTGTGTGTGTGTGTGTGTACGTGCGTGTGTGTGTGTGTGAGAGCCTTCAAATAGAACAGCTGGGAGCATCCCAAGCCAGTGCCCATAGGAGGAATTTCATCCCATTGGAGGAAATTCTCTGGAATATTTTTCTCTACAATCTCCAATCAGATCTGGCTTATTTTTGAATGCAGTGTTTCTTCTTTTTCCTTCTCCATACGTGGCAAACTTATTTCCATTTAATTCAACCTACTGACATATGGGTAGAGTCCTCATTCTTTACCTAATTTCTTTACAATGTTCCATTAGATTGGAACTAATGGAATTGAATATAGGAAAATTAATGTAAAATTGAGGAGAGTAAGATATTATGAAATATATACATAGAACAAAGTTAAATTATTAAAGGAAGGAAGTTCTTGAGCTAGTCAGGAAAGAGGTTTATATTTCACATTTACAATATCAATATTTGTTAAGCATATATTTAGCTGTTAAAATGTCTTACTCAAATGTTCCAGGTTAATTCAAATATTTGCAGGGAGTTGAAGACTCCCCCCCACCCCCCACCCCGATCCAAATGTTTAATATCCTCACTAGATTCTTTGAAACAAAGAAATGGTCTGAATTTGATGGAAGCATGATTTTGATTACTACTTACGAAGTAGTAATCAAAGGTGGAAATATTATCTTTTGTTTAATATTCAAACCTATTCTATTAATATGAAAGAGAAATAGAAAAGTATCTTTAGTACCTCAGTTCTTGAAATTATGAATCCGACAGTCATGGTATATATCTATTGATTGGAAGTACAAATGGTTGTTGGAAAAAGAGAGCATATGAATACTAAGTATGTTACAGATTTCTAGATTTATTTTTATTACTTGTAATATACTATGGCTGTGAAAGAACGAAGTACTGGATAAAGTACTTCTCAGTTTTAAAGGTCGACACTGAAACTGTTAATAGATGCTAACTGTATTTTATCAAAACCTCAGATTCATTGACCTTTATTTAATCTATAGAAATAAACACGAAAACATGCATAAACATACACCCAAATACATAGACTCCCACACACATCCTATTTTCAAAGGCAATTCCTGAAGCTTTTAATGAAAGAAGTTTCCTAAAGCAAACTTAATTCCTTTTAAGGTCCAACCTTTATATTGTTATGTTAAAAGCTTGGGGTTACGTTGATCTATTGTTAAAAGTTTAGTAATTAAAGTAAAAATTAAAAGACGGAATGAAAATCCACAGTGCATAGAAAATCCAACTGGTATTCAATAGAACCTTTTTAAAGACACAGATTTAGGCTTGCGGTTGCTCAGCCATGGGGGTAAGTTTGCTTCCTTAAGCTTAGAATCAGTGTAAGCATTAAAGAACAGGATAAAAACTGTATTTTTAGGTAACCGTCAAGCCATTTATAGAATAATTAGGAAGTTGAATTATTGGGGATGGTGTTTGAGGTGAAAGACCTAATTAACATTGCTTTTTTTTAAAAAAAACCAGCACTTGTTCCCTTGAGCTTCAAAATCAAAACCATGGCCATCAGAATTTTTTCTTTTATAGCATATTCCTACTGCTATATGCGATTACAATGATGTTATGGACATACTTTGGGAGTATATAATATTTGTATGCTTTTAACCAGACTTGCAAAGATTGGATGTGTGTCATCTAGTGCAGGGGTCTGCAAACTTGGCTTTTTTAAGACTTATGGACTTCAACTCCCAGAGTTGAATTCCACAAGTCTTAAAAGAGCCAAGTTTGCAGACCCCTGATCTAGTGTCATCCGTGATTGGAGGAGATTGTAATGAACGTGCCTTCTGCCACAGCCTCTCAATGACTTCTCTCATGTATCTCTGCATCCATATAGACCAGTGATGGCTAACCTTTTTGCCGTTGCGTGCCAAAAGTGGGGGGAGTGCAGGGGGGGTTATACGTTTCCATGCCCACACCAATAATTCAATGCACCCTGCGCATGCGAGCGTAACCCCCCTGCACTCCCCCTGCTTTTGGCACGGTGGGCACAGTAGGTGCGTTTTTCGCCCTCCCCAGTCTCCAGAGGCTTTCTTGGAGCCTGGGGAGGGCAAAAATGGCCTTCCCCACCCCCCCATAGGCTGGAAATGGCCCATATTCTGACTTCCGGTGGGACCGGAACAGGGGTGGGCTTTACCTACCTTTACTACCGTTTGCATGTGTTCGCTGAGCTAGGGCAACGCTCGTGTGCCCACAGAGTGGGCTAGAGGTTTGCCATCACAGATATAGACATCTTGTTGTTGTTGTTAGTTGTGAAGTCATGTCCGACCCATTACAACCCCATGGATGACGTTCCTCCAGGCCTTCCTATCCTCTACGATCCTCTGGAGTCCATTTAAGCTCACGCCTACTGCTTCAGGGACTCCATCCAGCCACCTCGTTCTCTGTCATCCCGTTCTTCGTTTGCCCTCAATCTTTTCCAGCATTAAGTTCTTTTCCAGTGAGTCCTTCCTTCTCATTAGGTATATTATAGACACTCTAACAGCTAGAATTAGAGAATTAACTATTAACTCTTTAAATGTAGAAATAAGAGTTACAAACATAGGATAGTTTAGAATTTAGATTCTCACAGGGAAATTGTTCTTGCAGGGGAAGAGAAAGTCAACATACAAAGCTGGCAAAAGTGTGTGTGTGTTTGTGTGAGACTCTTAAAAATCCAGGATAACATATTAACTTCAGAGAAAATTATGGCAAGAAGCAGCTTGGTCATGAAAGTTATGGTGGACTGCTACAGTTTAGAATGGCCTATTGTTTCTAATCCTAACAACAGTGGCTAGGGATCCTAAAACGAACTGGGCAGTTTGGGACTGCTTGGAGATTTGTCTGGTCTTGAGCAGTGTAAAATCTGTGAGAACTTCAAGTCCGAGACCTGGAAGAAGACTCGCTGAAAAGAAAAAGCGGCATGGAACCTAACATGTGAATGCAATTGGCAATGGGGCTGTATTTGATGGAGAAAGAAAACCAAAGGTATATCTGTCCAATGGTCATCAGCTAGTTCCAGGCCAGCTGCTGATTGCCCTAGTTGTGTCTGCTGGTTAATGACCGCAATAAAGTTATTTGTATTTGCTTCAATTGTAAAAGATAGAAAACGACCATTAAATTCTGTAATCCCTTCTTAAAAATCTAAACGGGAATTCTAGTGTTTAGGAAAATGAGGGACATATAGAGCTAGGCATACATATGTATTAAGCATATATCAAAGCCAAGATTATGTTTGGTGTTGTTCTGGGGCTAAAAATAAGAGAACAAGAAAAAAAAATGCTCGTTTTGGACTTTTGCCAGGTTTTCAGTTGGGATTGGCCACAAAAGAATGCAAACCAATTTGTAAAACTTGGAGTTGGGAAACGGATGCTGTGGGGTTTTGGTGATCTCTGAGTATACTTGTTTTCTTGCAAATGTTTCATTACCCAATTAGGTATCATCATCAGTCTTTTACAGCTTGGCTAAAATTGTCCCTTGCTATCTTTTAAATCAAGGGTGTCAAACTTGCGTCATCATGGTAACCTCATGCGACATACCGGGACTTTTTTTCCCTTTGCTAAACCGGGCATGGGTGTGGCCAATACGTGATGCATCCGGCCCGTGGGCCGCGAGTTTGACAGCCCTGTTTTAAATGAATAAAAAAAGGGGAGAAATGAGAAGGAACGCCCTCCCCCCACACACACACACACACTATAGTGTGAACAATTCCCTTCTGCAAAACCTTATCATGCCTCCCTACTTCAGCAGCAGGCTTCTTTATTTTTTCCAACTCAACAAAGTGTTAGGTGTTGAAACTATCAAAGTGTTGAAACTCGGTAAAAGTGCAGATAACAGCAAGAAAGATTAAGAGACTGGAGGCTAAAACATATGAGGAACAGTTGCAGGAATTGGGTATGTCTAGTTTAATGAAAAGGACTAAAGATGATAGCAATGTTCCAATATCTAAGAGGCTGCCACAGAGAGGAGGGGGTCAACCTATTCTCCAAAGCACCTAAAGGCAGAACAAGAAGCAATGGATGGAAACTAATCAAGGAGAGATTCAGTTTAGAATTAAGGAGGAATTTTCTTTTTTTTATAAAAACTTTTTTATTTTTTACAAACACACATACATAAAACAATCTTCAATCCAAATACGTTGCGTCGGTGGGTTGGTCATCAGTCTTTGTGCAGATCACCATGTTCATTACAACTATTTTATCAGTCTTACTTTTTTTTCCAATATATCTCTCAGCATTTTAATCAATTAATCTCAATTAAGAATAACATTTCATTCTCTCTAATCAGCTTTCTTGATTTAATGTTAAGTATCTCCAATCTCATTCCCTAAACTCCATCATATAATTTGACATTTTCATTATACAATCTTACTTAAGTCTCTTTAACATATCTCTCTAACCACTGGTAAAAGAGATCCCAGAATTAAGGAGGAATTTTCTGACAGTGAGAACAATTACTTGGTGAAACAGCTTACCACCCCAATGAAGCTGTTGAAGTGCTGTCCCGGTGTTTGGAAGCCATACGGGTCTGGATGGGGAGGAACAGGCTCAAGCTCAATCCCTCCAAGACGGAGTGGCTGTGGATGCCGGCACCCCGATTCAGTCAGCTGCAGCCGCAGCTGACTGTGGGAGGCGAGTTATTGGCCCCAAAGGATAGGGTGCGCAACTTGGGTGTTCTCCTGGATGAACGGCTGTCGTTCGAAGATCATTTGACGGCCGTCTCCAGGAGAGCCTTTCACCAGGTTCGCCTGGTGCGTCAGTTGCGCCCCTTCCTTGATCGGGATGCCCTGTGCACAGTCACTCATGCGCTCGTTACCTCCCGCTTGGATTATTGTAATGCTCTCTACATGGGGCTCCCCTTGAGGTGCACCCGGAGGCTTCAGTTAGTCCAGAACGCGGCTGCGCGGGTTATAGAGGGAGCTTCACGTAGCTCCCACGTAACACCACTCCTGTGCAGACTGCACTGGCTACCTGTGGTCTTTAGGGTGCACTTTAAGGTTTTGGTTACTACCTTTAAAGCGCTCCATGGCTTAGAGCCTGGGTACTTACGGGACCGCCTGCTGTTACCTCATGCCTCCCACTGACCCGTACGTTCTCACAGGGAGGGACTTCTCAGGGTGCTGTCCGCCAAACAATGTCGGCTGGCGGCCCCCAGGGGAAGAGCCTTCTCTGTGGGGGGCCCTACCCTCTGGAACGAGCTTCCCCCGGGTTTACGCCAAATACCTGACCTTCGGACCTTCCGCCGCGAACTGAAAACACACTTATTTATTCGCGCGGGGCTGGCTTAAATTTTATTGGTTTTTTAAATTTTTATTATGAATTTTAATGGGTTTTAGTTTAATATATTTTAAATTTTTTAGGCCAATTATGTAATAAGTTTTTAAATTTGTTTTTAATTGTACATTGCACTGTTTGTTTTATTCTGGCTGTACACCGCCCTGAGTCCTTCGGGAGAAGGGCGGTATAAAAATCGAATAAATAATAATAATAATAATAAAATAATAAACTTGTAGGTGCTCCATCACTAGAGGTTTTAAAGAAGAGATTGGACGGCCACTTGTCTGAAATGGTATAGGGTCTCCTGTTTGAGCAGGGGGATGGACTAGAAGACCTCCAAGGTCCCTTTCATCTCTGTTATTCTGGTAAGAAAATATACAAAAGGGGCAGTTTGTCTGTCCTTCTGGCCTTCCACTCTGAAGAGAGAACAGGACCACTGGGAGTGGAGGAGAGAGAAATCAACAAAAGACTGAATTCGAAAGTGAGCTGGAACAGAACTGGGGTTGTGGAGAAAAAAAAATCCCACCCCTAAATGAACTCCAAGACTTCCTATTTAGGAAGCAACTGAGGATGCTGCCAAATGCTCTTATTCTAAGCCCATCCCCCCTCTTTTGATCACAGATCCAAGGAGATATCTGCTTCCCAGTGTATAGGGTCATATAAAATAGACAAAATGAAGACAAGGAAGCAGAAACATATGCTGTGCTTATGCAATATGCTAATCCATAATACTGAAGAAAATATTTATGGCTAGTAATAGGATTGGAAAGAATTCTAGATGCTATGCTCTGCCTGTTTCTTCTCTTTTGCTAAACGTGCAGTGTAGACTCCCTCAGTCAAGTCTTGAGTGCATCTGTGCAATGTTTTTTTTTCCAGAGATAAGAAATAGCCTCAGACACTTTCAAGGTAAAGACTAAGTTTTAAAAAGACATTCATATTCATACCCATTTCTAATGTGGTGGGATATAATATTGATTTGAATAGATAAAAAAATAGGTAATGACCGAAAACAGACAGGTAAAGGATTATTCTAAATTTTTTAATTAGAATTGTAGTGTCCTATATTCAGTTTATGATGCAGTTCATCATCCTATCTTGATGATATCACTTCTTTGTATTCAACTGGGTTTCCCTTCATTCTGTTCTGCATGTTGCTATTCAGCTTTCACTATTGAGTGGTATGATGCTGTCCTGCCAATATTTATGCTCAGCTAGAATTATTTTTCAACCATTAATTGCAAAGCTGAATCCTTTCACCTACAATTTCACTTCCACCTTGCAAAAGAGAACATTTACATTAATATTCCTGCAACAGCATCTTTCTTTTGTAAATTTAGACAACACAGTATCAACAGTAGAAATCTTCAAATTTCTAGTTTCTACTATATCACAAGATCTAAAATGGACAGCTAACATCAAAAACATCATCAAAAAAGCACAACAAAGAATGCTCTTTCTGCACCAACTGCCCAAGGAGCTGCTGATCCAGTTCTACAGAGGAATTATTGAGTCTGTCATTTGCACCTCTATAACTGTCTGGTTTGGTTCTGCAACTCAACAAGAAAGACACAGACTTCAGAGGATAATTAGAACTGCAGAAAAAACAATTGCTACCAACCTGCCTTCCATTGAGGACCTGTATACTGCACTAATCAAGAAGAGGGCCGTGAAAATATTTACAGATCCCTCACATCCTGGACATAAACTGTTTCAACTGTTACCCTCAAAACGACGCTATAGAGCACTGCACACCAGAACATCTAGACACAAGAACAGTTTTTTCCCGAACGCCATCACTCTGCTAAACAAACAATTCCCTCAACACTGTCAAACTATTTACTAAATCTGCATTACTATTAATCTTATTATTCCCATCACCCATCTCCTTCCACTTATGACTGTATGACTGTAACCTAGTTGTAGCCTTACCATTTATTCTGATATTGTTACCTGATTGCTTATTTGTACCCTATGACTACATTAAGTGTTGTATCTTGATGAAGGTATCTTTTCTTTTATGTACACTGAGAGCATATGCACCAAGACAAATTCTTTGTGTGTCCAATCACACATAGCCAATAAAAAATTCTATTCTATTCTATTCTATTCTATTCTATTCTATTCTATTCTATTCTATTCTATTCTATACATTTCCTATGGTGTACTTACAACTGCAATTTTGTTTATATATCAAGTCCTATTAACTCAAGCATGGATAGGTTACTCCCTAGATTCTACAGACACTAGTACTAAGAATGTAGGAGTCAAGCGTGTAAATAGTTTGGAGTTCCTTCAGGCCCAAGAGTGGAGTCAAGTGTGTAAATAGTTTGGAGTTCCTTCGGGCCCACAAGAGATCTAAGTCCAGCCCCATTCTCATCTATTGGCAATTTGCCTTGGTCTTTGGTAGTCCAGATTCTTGTAGTGAGCTAGCATGGATTATATCTGTACTCATTTGATCTATTTTGGTTCCTGATTTCTTGTGCCTGACAAAAGCGGCATGTTCTGTTATCATATCTTGATGTACTTGTTATTTTAACATGTAAAAAAAACCAGACTCGGTATAAAAATAACATTTTAATGTTTAATAATCAACCCTCTATGTAAAATACATCTTTTCACATAGAAATTAACAAGAGTGAAAAAAGCAGCATGTTTGGGAAGCTGAAGTCTCACCAGGGGTCACATGAAATTGACAGAATTAAAGAAAGAAGATAAAATACTTGATTTTGAAAAAGAAACAAAGCAGGCATCAAAATGGTTACTTTCCCTTTATGTTATGCAATGTTTTTCAGACGTAAATTTTGAATTGCAATTCAAAGTACAAAAATACCTCATTTTAATAAAATGAGTTATAAAATAATTTATTTCTCAGAAACATGAAAAAGCCGTACGTGATTATATACTTTAAAAATTGGACTTCAATGCCACTTACACTTATCTCACTTGAACAAAGATTGACCTGGCCCGTCAAGTCAAATTATAGTGCTAAGTCTATGACAAATTTGAGGATAATCCTACCTAAGAATGTGGCATAATATGGCCACATCCTGAAACACTCTGTGGGGAAAATAAATTAGGAAGCAAATAATATTTCTCATACAACATCCTTCCCCGTTTCTTAAATTCATTCCGTACATTTTTCAAAACAAATCAGCAGAGGAAACATGATGCCACTAGATCATCCTAAGGCCTGTAAACGCAAATCATTTGCACTTTTCTTTTTCTCCCTTCTATTAAGCAGGTGAAATGGCTACCTCGATTTGTTTTTGTATCCATACCTGGGTCACCTGTCAATTTGTCTATTTTTCCTTCAAAGTTTGCGTGCAAATAGACTATATGCATTAAGCAGATGTATTTTGAGACACAGATTTACAAAGTGTGTATGCAACTGAGGAAATGTTTTTTTTTTTTAAAAAAAATTGCTTTCATCTTGTCACTCCCCACCCCTTTTCTCTAAAGTCTATCCAATGCAGGAATCGTAAAAACATTTATCAAATAATGTACCTCTAATCCAGGGGTCTCCAACCTTGGCAACTTTTAAGACTTGTGGACTTCAATTTCCAGAATCCCTCAGCCAGCAAAGCTGGCTGAGGAACTCTGGGAGTTGAAGTCCACAAGTCTTAAAGTTGCCAAGGTTGGAGACCCCTGCTCTAATGCATAAATAACTTTGTCATTACAAACCAAGAGGCTCTCTCCTTGTGGAATGGTTACCGATACACTCTCTGTGCTGTGATAGCCCAGTGTGCGTTTTGTGGAAGGAATAAAGCTCCACCTCAGATCAAGCTGGTTTTCGGTGTCATTTTCTTTTTCTTCTGTTTGATAAGAAATAAGCTTTCATCCCTGGTGCAACTATTGTTTGTGTGGCTCTTCTGCTTTTTCTTTCTCTTCCGCCTTTTTCCTGACTCTATAGAAACTCGGTGATTTTCAGTTTTGCCATCTGCCAGAAAGCCAACACTTTGATGATGAGGAGTTTTCCGTCTGCACCTCTTATGTGCATTCACGTGGCCCCCTCTAGGAAAGCACTCTTCTATCATATAGTTGCTTTGAAATTTCTTCTTATGCTTCCTTTCTTTGACTAGATCTGCATGAGACTTTTTCCTTAGGTTCTTATGATCTCCCCTCTTGTCATGTTCCTTCCAAGCTTCCCTCTTTTTCTTACGTTTGTGCTCTTCTCGATCATAATCTCTGTGTGGTCTGTTTGGAGACTCTGGTAGAAGGCCAGCTTCCTGAAGTTCTGCAAAACCAAAACACATGATGATACGTCACTTAAATACGGAACACTGTACTTGTTACCCCCTAATTAGAAAAATAGATATATATCCTGTTTGCAATTAAATAAAGGTAATAAAATAAACTCTTGCATATCTATCAATTTTAGAGGTAATTTGTAAAAAGAACACCGAGATTATGGATCAAGCCACCCATGGGAATTCCAGTCCATAAAATCTAGTAGACACCAAGATGGGAGCTATTTTGCTAAACCTATGTGTTTGATCTCAGAGTGAAACCTCAAATGAAATATCTGATTCCAAAACTGGACAAATTTCCAATAAAGTAATTAGAAATTAGAATATCTTTGAAATAAAGTGATTCTTGATAAAATACAAACAGATATTTTAAGCAAAAAGTTGGACAAATTTAACTTTATTTTGGAAAGTGATGTGAGACAATCCTGAGAGAGTCTACCTACAAACAAGCTAAAACAATTTCCTTTTCACAGATTCACTGCAAATCCTTGTCTTATTGAGGAGCTTAAGGAGATGAAGCAAGAGATATCAGTAAGTACTGCTGAAAGAAGACCCATCAAAAATCTAACTGGATGATGTAACTAACCGGATGATATTTGAGTCTACATAGTTGTGATTCAAATAGCAGAAAGGAAATATTTTGCTGTCTTGTTGCATTTGCCAAATGCCACTTAGCAGCTCTTTTTAAAATATCTAATTTCCTATTGGGGAAAGATGAAAACAAACCCCATCTGAAGGGAAACTGGACTTCATGGGAGAACATATAGAATGTACTTCCTCCTCTCTTAGCATCTATGTCTCTAATGGGCACAATCACCACAGAAAGCAGCAGTACCCAGCGCAGAGGTGGGTTTCAGCAGCTTCTGACCAGTTCTGGAGAACCAGTAGCGGAAATATTGAGTAGTTCGGAGAACCGGTAGTAAAAATTCTGACTGGCTCTGCCCCCATCTATTCTCTGCCTCCCGAATCCCAGCTGATTGGGAGGAAATGGGGATTTTGCAGTAACCTTCCCCTGGATTGGGGAGGGAATGGAGATTTTACAGTATCCTTCTCCTGCCACGCCCACCAAGCCACATCCACAGAACTGGTAGTAAACATTTTTGAAACCCACCACTGGTACCCAGTATAACAATTGTATAGATATATTGAACCAAAGCTTTAATAAATACAGCTGTTCCTGCTGCTGCTGCTGCTATCCCAGCATTCAAAAGCTGATAGCCATATATTTGGGCCGTGAGTCATACATGCAATGTGACAGAACTTCTCACTCAGTCCCTAAAGAACAGATTTAGACTGACTCTCTCCAAGACAGCATGATTGTGGTAATGAACAAAGTTGTCTTCTCCCATTCAACGGTCGTTCACAATCAGGAAGTTTTGTTGCTGGAAAGCTTTTGCATCCACCATTTGTGGCCATTCCTGGATTGGGAAGCCCTGCTTATCATTGCTCATATCTTAGTCATCTCCTCTTTCCATTGCTTTAATACAGGGATGTCAAACTCGCATCGTCACGTGATGTATCATGATTTTTTCCCCCTTGGCTAAACTGGGTGTGGTCAGTGCGTGACGCATCTGGCCCATGAGCCACAAATTTGACACCCCTGCTGTAATGCATTCACCTTGGGGCTGCTCTTGAAGAAATTTTGGAATCAACAGCTGGTGAAGGTACATATAACCTGGAAAACCTGGGTGACCCTACTTCTTCAAGAGCCGAGCTGGTTGCCAGTTTGCTTCCAGATGCAATTCAAGATGCTGGATGCCATATGATCTATTCTTACAAGATTGCTACTGGAAGGGTACTTTTCTGATAGCTATTGCCACATTTTGGAATACCCTTCCTACAGTATTTGATCCATTCTAATTCTAATGCCAATCTATGTTTTGGTACATTGAGGGGGGTTTCCTCTCAAACCTTTTTGTTAATGTTCAAGTTTTTATTTTATGAGATTGTTAGCCACCTAGAACATCGAGATCAGATAGTACACACAGGAAATATTGTTTCTTTTAGAGAAGAGGTTAAAGAGGTAAAGAACTGGAGTTTGCAGTTCGGCCTTCTGACCTTCCGGAAGTGCTGAATGCTTGTTGCAAAAATCAGTTTGATGTTTGTTTGCATTTTTTAATGGGTCTATGGTGGATTTTTTTTGGTGCAAATGGAAACATTTGGCGTTTTGACATCTGAAACTCTTCCATTTCCATCCTTAAAATTCCCACAAAACAGCTCCAGGTTAAAAAAGTGGCACTGATTTTGGAGGGTTTAAAAAGCAGAAATAAAGACAGAAATTAGTCAGAGGCAATTTATTCTCATTCCAGCTTTATTTTTTTTTTTTAAATTGTGCCACTATACTTGACTATTTGTCACTAAATTTTTGCATGATTGTGGGTTATTGGGGAGCTGCAGGTAGGGGTGCTGGAGATCACATGAAGCCTTCTGACCAGGGTTATCCATCTTAATGTAGATTAGGTTAAAAGAGGCAGTAAACATGATAGTAAATTGATAAGCAGGTTTTTTAAAAAAACAAACACATTTATATATATAAAATCATACCTTGCACTTTTTTCTTTGCTCTCTGAAGGCTCCTCTTGATGTCATATTCATTGTCATAGTAATAGATAAAGGGGAAAGTAGGAAATATTCCTCCAAACATTCGCCTCTCCAAGCATTCCTGCAAATCATATTTTAATATTATTGTCATACCTCTAGTTCAGTGGTAGTCAACCTGGTCCCTACCACCCACTAGTGGGCGTTCCAGCTTTCATGGTGGGCAGTAGGGGTTTTGTTTGATACTGAAGCACTTTCCTTTCTTTTCAATTTAATTGACTTTTTAAAAAAAATTTATAGTATTATTTAAAAACATTTTCATTAGGTTTTCATAAAATTCCCTGTGACAATTTAAATTTCTGAAAATATACTATTTGTATCGCCCGTGCATAAGTTTAGTTCACATTATGTAAGTGAAACTAAAGGGCGCTATAGTGCGACCGCAAACGAAAGAGCCTCGTCCCAGAATAGCTTACCCATCTCCCCCCACCCCACCCAGCTGTTATAGACAAGCAGAGCTGGTAGCCAGTGTCCCCCCACCCACCCAATCCACGATGCGCGAGAGGCATGCGCAGATGACGATACATGGTGCATTATTGTGGAACCGGTGGGCGGTTAGAAAATTTTACTACTAACAGAGATACCAAAGTGGGCGGTAGGTATAAAAAGGTTGACTACTCCTGCTCTAGTTAATGCAAATTCCAAAGAAAGAAATGAAAGAAATTGACCTAATAGCTTTTCAATTGGTAGTAAAACAATTCGTTTTCTTTAATAAGGAATACTGAACCGGTTGTTTATCCCAAAAGAAGAGGGGCAAGATAATATAGAACATTGCTGCAAATTTAAAGTGCATGAAATATCACTACAAATTTAAGGTGCAAGCTGCTGAACATAACTACGGATTAATCTAGTTTCATTTTGCCTATAAATTCACATAGTCCTGAAGTTACAAAGTTCTGTTTTGCTAAATGTTAAACTATTCTTTTGAAAAAGTTAAAACGGCATTGAAAAAAGTTACTTATGTCCAATCCTCACACTTAGGAACTGGCATCCCTACAAACATGTGTTCAAAATTTGGTTGCTTAGCAACTGACATGTATTTACAACAGTTGCAGTATCATTTGCAACCTTCTCAGATGGTACCTACAAGTAAAGTTGATGCGGCAGCTGGATTTAGTTAATGACTCTGTGATTCATTTAATAACAGCTTAACCATAATGACACAAAAGGTCACAATATTGAGTGTGACTCACTTAACCACTGCCTTGCCTAGCAATGGAAATTCTGGTTCCAGTTATGATCTTAAGTTGAGAATTACATGTATTCATTTTTTGGAAAGCTTCAAAACAAAATCAACCATATGTCAAATCTGAGCTGCATTTCAGATATGTCTATAATGAATGGCAAAAAGTTCGCACTTTCTTCCAATATAGCATCATCAGTAGAGATATTATGCTTCCTTTAGGACCTAAGGAGCCTTAACAGTAAGCTCAGGACCATTTTTTGGTACTATATAGCAATAACATTCCTAAACTACATATCTTTCTTGCCTATGAGAAAAATGTTCAAACTTGGAACAAGTCCAAAGGAGAGAGTGAAACTTTCTATAATACAAAGACTCCTTCCTATGATCTTATGTCGCTTTTGACTTGAATAGACCAAAGAAAATCTCTCCAAACCACATCTTGTTCTATCTACAACTGTTGCTACTGTCTCAGTTTAGTAAAAAATTGCACCTACACTTGTCTTCTAGCCTCCAGAATTCAAATATTTAGGATGAAAGTAAGAACTCACTTTAATCAAGAAATCCAGGCATCTTACTTACTTACTTATTTTATTAAATTTATATGCAGTTCATCTCACTTTACTCTGGTAGCATTATCTTTCATCTAAAGATTACAATTTTATAGCAACAGATAGAAAAATCACAATGAATAAAAACTTTTGCTTTTGTAAAAAATAACGGTTTAATCATATTGGAGCGTTATTTATTTAACAATATTTGCACAAGAATCCTTGTAATCACAAGGATTCTGTGCAGTGCAAGTAACTAAAATTAAAATATTATTAAATATTATTTTAATACAATAAATAATTGCATGACAATCATATTATTGGTCAAAGACTTGTGAGAATAAAAGAGTCTTTCTAAATGAATGAAAAGTTGGGGTCAACTATACAATACTTCAGAATTTGGAGGTTAATACTGAAAAGCCCTGTATATATATGTGTGTGTGTATACACACCAGGCAATCAATCAGAAAACAATACCCTAATGAAAGAACAATCAAGGAGAAAACCGCAACCTCACCAATACTGGCAAAGCAAGCTACTGTATATAAACAGGGAGCAAACTTCACACTCAATAGCAACGATGATATTACCTAAGAAGCAAACAACCCAGCTCAGAGAGCACCAAGGACCCCACAATTCAACCCTGAGCTACTTATATTTTCCTCTAGTGGATTTTGTGTGTCTCCTTCTACATCCTTATAGCTTCCATACCTTACGGTATTTCAAGATTTCGGTAGCATTTTTAGTCAGCCTCTCTCCCTCTCTCTCACAGACAGAGAAAGAGGGAGGGGAGACGGGACAGCTGTCTATCATACACATGCTGATGACATCTCATTCTAAACCAACAAATAACTTTTCCCAATTCATAAATTTGAAACAACTGGTTATTTATTTAACGTAGCTGAAGAGCTCATCTGCAAATTCACACGCAATATATCTTGAATAAAACTTTGTTCTGAAACTTCTAAAGTATATGGAATTTCTTGGCTGAAGTGCAGCTCTCTGCATACCACACATGACTAGGTGCAGCTTTCCCTAAATCCCCTCCATGCCTGAAACCAATATAGTGAATTCTAAGAAAAATATTGAGGTCACCCAGAACAAAAGAAGGTAGGAGGGAGGGTTGAGTGAACTCATAGATAACTACTCAAAAAAAACCCTTCAGTTACAGATAAGTAATCAGTTCTTCACTGTGGTCTCTGTGATCATACACTCATGGGTGAATAGCTGGCCTATTATCTAGAGGGGCTTAGTGCTCATAAGGTACAATACAAAGGACTGCCGCTCTAAAAGCTACATCCTTTTGAGAATGAAAATCCAGATGGTAATGCTAGATACAGATAGGAAGTTGTCCTACGTAAATATGAAAGGAGGATCTAATGTAGGAAAAGATGCAGATGGAATCCCACCTCTGGCAAAATGACCATAGATCAGAAGAGGGCAGTTTTGGTTGCTCATCTTGTAACGAAATCTAATGGCTGCAACAATCAATTTTGAGAAATCCACAATGTCTGGGATGGACCCCAAAAAATTAAAAACATATATTGATCTCAATGAAAGTGAAAAGCAAATGAAGAGCAAAGGGAATGACTTCTCGGTTACTATTTGGAAAAGGAGTGTAGAGTTATATTCTGATTCTGATCTCAAAAGAACACAGGCCCAAAATTTTCGGCGAGATGTTTTTATAAGCTTGAGAAGATTCTGAGTGAACTCTGCTCAGACACAAAACCCATGTATGTGAATCATCATGATAAAGAGTAGTTTCAGGGAAGAAATAAAGACCTCTCAGTGATTTTCCATTTACTTATACATGGTGCTTTCTAGTGATTTCATGCATAGCTATTAAATAAGGATAAATAACCTTTGATTGCTGTAGAGTATACTGCTCCAAAGTTTCTGGAGATGCTGTAAAGACAGATATTCCAAGAAGATGGCCTTTCCCTTAGTAGCTTGACAGTAAAGCCCTAGTGGATAAAAAACGTAGAGGCCTCTAAAAATAGCCACTCCTACTTGTTTTAACATGGATCTATTGAATAATAATCTGAATAGTGTATGACATGCACTTCCCAGACCTGTCTCTTCTAAGTCAACTGCCACTACTGCCACATGCTTTGTATTTTTAAATACTCTGGAGATGTTCCTTAGCACCACAGGTAAAACACACAGGATAGAAATCTCAGGCTCTCATCAACACACCTGAGAAAAGTTGTATCTGACTGACAGCTTGGAATATGAATGCTAGGCAGAGCTACAAAGTCTCTGCTTTGTTTTCTTCTTTTGGGCTCCTGCAATTTGCAGATGTGGGCACAAATGTGACTAGTAAGATTTAACTAACATTAGGATGAGTTCTCCAGTTTAGATTCTTGTATGAACATATTTTAGAGGGAAAAGATTCTCAGCATCATTCACTCTTGATCGCTAATCCTGTAGGCTGCTTTTCAGCTCCCAGTTTCCCGGAACAATATGGCTTAGTACCAACTTGTTCTTTGCTTCTACTGATGCTAATAGTTGCAGATTCCTAAACTAACATATTCATTATGTTTTACAGACTGACCATTGATTGCAATAAAGAATATGAATGAATGAATGAATGAATGAATGAATGAATGAATGAATGAATGAAAGAAAATGGATGGATGGATGGATGGATGGATGGATAGATAGATAGATCCCTGAGGACTGTGATAATGCCTATAACACAAGCTGCAATGTCTTCATTCCCAATATTCAAAGTATTGAAAAATGCAAGATATGAAGCTGCTGAAAACAGTGATCTTTTTTGAGACCTGTATATCTTTTGGAGACCTGTTCTTGCTGACATGTCGTCACAGTATAAGCCAGATATCTCAGGATCTGTATAAGGCAGATATACCACTGAATCCATATGATTTAATTAATATACAACTGTTCTTAGGATAGTTCCAATTCATTATAATGAATACTACTTGGATACTAAACTATACTAGCAAGCCTTAACAGACCCAGGAAACCTCTGTATCGGTTAATTTAGACCACTCTTAACTGTTGACCTTTTCTTAATTAAACCCTTCATTGCATTTAACAAACCAATGTATTGGTTAGTACGATTTTGACATGCCTACAGATTCTTAATTCTCTTTTATAACAGATTGGTGACAATTAAAATTGTGATTTGATATCATTGTCTTTGAAAAATGACAAGTTCTTGTAAAATCTCAATGAAGTTATGAAATGTTAAAATGCTCCATTAGGTCATTCAATTTCTCATATTTTTTTCTTGTATCTGACCAGCCAGATACTCACTGAAGTTTAAGATGTGAAATGTGTTAAAATAATTTCAACTATTTCTAGAAAGAATTCTAGAATGGAGAATTCTGCACAGATCGTCTGTAATATTTTTAACTCTCAATCCATATAAATTCCAGGAAATTTTAAACAACATACCCATTTTTAAACTGTATTAGTAGGCTATGCTGTTTTTGAAGCATCAATTGGATGTGTTTGATGCAATAACGTACAGGATATTTACAATAATAAATGTCTTCTATTTGCTATTTTATTTTTTACTCCCCTGATAAAATTCTCAAAATATGAAACCACAGCTGTTTTCAAAAGCTCTATTTACATTCTGATAATGTATCAAAGACCTCCAGCTCTATGCAATTAAAACAATCTTCCTGATTTTCTCCAAACCATAAAAATAATGATTTATTTATATCCCGCATTTTATTATTTTTATAAATAACTCAGGGTGGTGAACATATCTGCCTTGAGTTATTTGTAAAATAACTGAGCCATGGTGGTGCAGTAGTTAGAATGTGGTATTGCAGGCTAACTCTGCCCATAGTCTGATGTTCAATCTTGGTAGGCTCAAGGTTGACTCAGCCTTCTATCCTTCTGAGATCAGTAAACTGAGGACCCAGGTTGTTGGGAACAATATGCTGATGTTGTAAATCTCCCAGAAAGTGCTAGGGGCAGGTATATAAACCTAAGTGCTATTGCTCTAGCCACATACCTTTCTCCTCCTTTTCCCCCAAAACAACCACCCTGTGAGGCGTGTTGGGCTGAGAGAGTGTGTCTGGCCCAAGGTCACCCAGCCAACTTTCATGGCTAAGAAGGGACTAGAATTCAGTCTTTCAATTTCTTTTCTGTTGTCTTCATCACTAGACTAAACTGACTCTAATATAGTGTGTATGTGTACTGTATGTGCATTTGTGTACTCAAAAAAACCATGTGTTAAATTTTACAGAAAAGATCTTTGTATGTGGTCAACAGGCACTGAAAATGATTTGGTAGTTCTTAATCATTCAAACGTATACTTATATCTGTTATGATAAACTTATTTATTTAGAGCCATTATAGTCATCGTCTTTGTGAGATATAAAGTGCAATCTTCTATGTTTCGGATTTAAACTGCATGAACATTTTAATAACACTGATTTGTGAACCCCAATATTGTTGATTCAGTTATTTTCTTATAACAGTTATTTAAAACTGTCTACTTCGACCCTATATCCAACTTTATAAGTTTTGGCAGTGGGGAAATCATCCGCGGATCGCCACCAGTTTGCTGCCTGCGCTGTGTATGCGCACGTGTGTGCCAAAAGCATGCTGTGCGCGCATGCACACTGCACATCAAATGCACGCTTTGCGTGGAAAAAGAAGACTTCACTAGGTAAGTAGAACAGTGAGGGAGGGAAGAGCTGTGCCGTGCGATTTAGCATCACTAGAAAGCAGGATATAAACTGCATGGCACAGCTGATTGTTAGAAATAGCATTTTTTAACTACCAGTGCAACCGAACCGGTAGCTTTTTAACTACTGGTTTGACCGAATTGGTAGCTTTTTTAAACTACCAGTTTGACTGAACCGGTAGCTTTTTTAAAACTACCAGTTCGTCCGAACTGGTAGTTTTTATCACAACTGGCTTGCCTGAACTGGAGCAAACTGGTAGCATTTCACCCCTGCGTTTTGGGCTTAAATTACATGAAGGATGATTGGGAATACATAAATTTAGTTTTTTTCTAGATCATATGCAGAATTTTTTTTTTTTTTTTAATAAGTATGTGGTATACAATTTGTTATATAGTAATTGAGAAACAAATATGGACTAATGAGAAAATAAGAGAAGAAATAAAAGAGAATAATAAAAAAATAAGAGAAGATATCTTAATGGCTTTTCAAGGTTTGGCAAAAAGACTGGAGGTGGTGGAGGAGGAGGTGCAAGAAATTGTTCAGTCAAATCAACAAATAGAAAATAGAATGGGGGGAATGCAAATCAAATTGGATAAAAATGAAGATCAAGTGGTGGTGATGCAGTATAGAATGATGGAAGGAGCTCTGAGAATTAGAGGTTTGAATGAAGACAAAGGGGAAGATTTAAAAAAATTTTTATCAGAAGCTCTGGCTGAATTTATTGAACTTGATCCACAAGAGGTTGCTTATCAAATTGACAAAATTTATAGAGTTAATTCTTGGATTGCTAGGCAAAAGAAACTTCCTAGAGACATCGTGGTTTATTTTTTGAAAAGAACAGTGAGGAATCAAATTTTGCAAGTTGCTTTTCAGAAAAACTTGAAAATAGGGGAACAGGAGTTGAAGGTTTTGAAAGAGATCCTCCCAAGATGTTAAGGGATAGAAAAGACTTTACATTTTTACACAAGAACTTAAGAAATACCAGATTCAATTTAGATGGGAGGTTCCAGTTGGCTTGACAGTGTATTATCAGGAAGAAGATATCGTATTGACACAGTGCTTAAGGCCAAAGATTTTCTTTCTACAGTGCTGAAATTTGAAATAGAAATAATAGAAAAAGAATTCAAGAGACTCAAATGGGTGTGGAAGCTGAGGTGATTCCAGTGATGTTACCATCAGAGGAACAACCACAAGAACAAAGACTGACGAGGGAGCCCTTAAGCGTAAAGAAAAGGAGCAACAAACTCAAAGTAAAGTTCAGGATTCTGCTACAGAAGCGGTGGAGGAGCACGGCCGAAGATACGGGAGGACGATCTTCAGTTGATTGCCCAAAGGCTTCAGCAGCCCAGTAATGGCAAATAAAATCTTGACTTGGAATGTCAATGGTTTGAACTCAGCTCAGAAGAGAAGAAAAATATTTCATTATTTGAAACAATTTAAAAATGATGTTATTTGCTTACAAGAAACGCATATTAAATTATCAGATCAAAAGTACCTAATAAACTCAAAGTTAGGTAAACATTTTGTTGCTTCAGCTTTGGAGAAAAAACATGGCATAGTGGTTTATTTGAGAAAAGATATACCAGCCAAGTTAATAGAGGCAGATATTTATGGAAGATATATTGCTATTGAACTTACAATAGAAACAAAAAGGACTCTCTTGCTTGGTATATATGCACCCAATCAGCAACAAGAAAATTTTTACAGAATGTTATATGATAAGTTGATTCTATGGGATTATAAATCGTGCATTATATTGGGAGATTGGAATGGAGTAATAGATACACGAAAGGACAAGAGAACTTCTTCCAAGAAGATACCTGCACATGCAAAGCTGCCTAAATCCTTTTTTGATATGATAGAAGATTTTGAGTTAAGAGATGTATGGAGACTGCGGAATCTGGAGGAAAGAGACTATACTTTTTTCTCTGATAGGCATCAATCCTTCTCACGTATTGATTTTATTTTAATTTCTAATGATTTGCTTTTTAGGGTGAAGAAAACTAAGATATTTCCAAGATGTTTGTCTGATCATAGTCCTGTTTGGATGGAATTGCAATATGGAAAAGAGGGTAGAAGAACTTGGAGATTAAATGAAAATTTGTTTAGATATCAGGATAATGTAAATCAATGTAAAAAGCAGATGAAAGAATTTTTTGATTATAATTTGAATAATGAAACATCGATAGAAATGGTTTGGGACTGCAGTAAAGCTTTTATGAGAGGTGTATTAATATATCTTAATAATAGACAGAGAAATAAGCAACAAAGACAGCGTAGGTATTTAGAAGAGGAAATTTATAAGAAACAACAATTATTAATACATAACCCACATGATCAAAAACTTAAAGATGCAATAAAGTTACTACAGAATCAATTTAATATGATAATGGCTGATCAGGTGGCAACAAATATACAATATGCCAAACATAATACTTTTTGTAACGCAAATAGACCTGGTAGGTGGTTAGCATACACTTTAAGGAAAAGACAAAACCAACGTACTATAGAAAAAATAGAATACAAAGGTAAAGAGAGATATCAACAGGATAAAATTAAAAAAGCTTTTTTAGAATATTATACAAATTTATATCTTAAAGATAATATATCGAATAGGGATATTGATAAGTATTTGAAGGAATATAAGGTTAAAAATTTAACTTTAGAACAAGCGGATGAATTGAATCGCCTATAACCTCGGAAGAAATTATTTTGGTAATTAAACAATTAAAATGGGAAAACTCCTGGTACGGATGGGCTTACAGTTAGTTATTATAGGAATTTACAGGATGAGATGTTAGGTCCACTTAAGGAATTATTTAATCAGATACAACTAGGAGAATTCCCCTCATGGAGAACCTCTTTTATTTCATTGATACCAAAGAGGAACAGGATTGTTCTAAACCTGGGAATTATAGGCCAATCTCACTTTTAAATAATGATTATAAGATTTTGTTAAAATAATAGCTAATAGATTAATGTTGATTCTGCAGCGAAGAATTCATAATGATCAATCTGGATTTATAAAAGGGAGACAGATGAGGAATAATGTTAGGCAGATTGTTAATTTACTGGAGTACTTAGAAAAGAAAAATTTTATTCCAGCAGCATTTATTTTTCTCGATGCAGAGAAAGCTTTTGATCGATTGCATTGGGATTTTTTATTTAAATTAATAGAAAAGATGCAATTTGGAGATGGTTTTTTAAGAATAATTAGGGCAATTTATGGAGAGCAAACAGCACAGATTATAATCAATGGTAGCTTAACAGAACCTTTTAAGATTGCGAAAGGAACAAGACAGGGATGTCCTTTATCACCATTATTGTTTATTTTAACTCTAGAACCATTATTGGATAAAATACGAAGTAAAGGAGATAGAGAGAATTAGAGTTAGACAGTATGAATATAAGTTGAGAGCTTTTGCAGATGATTTGGTGATTACTTTAACAAACCCTATAAATTCTAGTAAATCCTTGTTGGAAATAATTGATCAATATGGGAATGTCTCAGGGTTTAAGGTAAATCAGAAAAGACAAAAGTGATAATAAAAATATGGCCAGACAACAGAAAGAAAAATTAGAGGAAGTAACAGGATTTGAAATTGTAAAGAAGGTTAAGTATTTAGGGGTTTATATTACGTCATCAAATGTGAAATTGTATAAGAATAACTATGAGGTTTTATGGCAAAAAGTTTACAAGGAGTTGTTTGGTTGGAAAAATTGCAATTATCTTTGCTGGGAGAATTGCTGCTATTAAAATGAATGTTTTACCTAGATTTTTATTCCTCTTTCAGATGATACCAATAATTAAGAAAGATAAGAATCTTGAGGAATGGCAGAAGGGAATTAACAAATTTATATGGGAAGGTAAAAAAGCTAGGGTTAAAATGAAAATAATTCAAGATTCTCGGAAAGGGAGGTTTAAAATGCCTAATTTTAAATTCTATTATGAAGCAGCTGCTCACTCTGCAGTAAGTGATTGGTCTAATTTAACAGAGGACAGAATTTTGAATATAGAAGGTTATGATTTGTTATATGGATGGCATGCATATTTAATTTATGACAAATAAGTGGATAAGGCCTTTAAAAATCATGTGCTAAGAAATGCCCTTCTGTGTTTGGAAAAATACTCTTATAAACTAAATTATAAGGTTCCTATATGGGCATGTCCTAGACATACAGTAGAAAATATAAACATAGAACAGAAGCAGGAAATGATTACATATAAAGATCTTTTGTATACTGAAAGAGGTAATTTGCAGTTAAAATCTCTGCAAGTATTAAGAGAGGAAGGGAAAAATTATACTTGGTTTCAATATGAGCAATTACATGCTAGATGGAAGGGAGATCAAAAATTGGTATAGAGCAGAACGAGGAAATTTGGTAAAGCAAATTAGAAATCAGTCTCAGGAGCATATAAAGAGATTGTATAATGTGTTACTTGAAATAGATTCTGAAAGGGACTTGGTAAAGGACTGTATGATAAAGTGGGCACAAAATTTTCAGGAGCCAATATTATTGGAAACGTGGGAAAGAATTTGGGTTAGAAATGTTAAATTCACGAGCACAGAATCTGAGGAAAATTTTTATAAAATGTTTTATAGATGGCATCTAGATCCTAAAAAATTATCGTGTATGTATCCAGAAATGCAAGCAAAATGTTGGAGATGTAATTGTGATGACGCTACATATTTTCACATTTGGTGGACTTGTAAGGACATAAAGGCCTTTTGGATAAAAATTTGGTGGATTTTACAAAATGTTCTGAAAAAGAAGATAAAGTTCCTGCCGTAATTTTTCTTGTTGGGAATTATTACGGATTGTACAGTAATTGAGACTAAATTGATTTTAAATCTAATAACTGCAGCAAGATTACTAATAGGACAATATTGGAAGAAAAAAGAAGTACCAACAATACAAGAATGGATATTGAAAGTTGCCAATTTGGCTGAGATGGCGAAGATATCAGCCTTTTTGAAAGACAATACGCAAGAAAGATACTTAAAGGAATGGAAAAAATGGATTGACTATATTCAACGAGATATCAGACTAAGAGTTATCAGACTGTTTTGAATGATTATGATGTATTATTTTGATAGCTTTTGGGGAAGTTAGGAATTGATGATTGTAGGGGTATAATTAAGTTGGGACGAAAACTTTTAGCATATGTTTGTTTTACTTTTAACTATACCTTGTGCTCGTTCCGGAAGTCGGGGGAGGGGTTGCGAAGGGAGGGAGGAGGGGGGGAAAGGGGGGGAAAAAATTTTGTAAAACTTTTTGAATAAAAAAAAAAAAAAAAAGAGAAACAAATATGGACCTTATCAGAAAGCAAAGTAACCCAGCAAGTATTTATTGTTTATTCATAACATTAAGAGACTTACAAATCCATAGTGGCCTTTTTCTCCACAGTTGTAACAGTATGGTGAAGCAGGTTGCACAGAATAAGAGTCAGCTGTCTTGAGTGGTCCTGGTCTAGTCTGAAACAAAAAAATTATCAGCAATGAAACTGGAACAATTAAAATGAATTAAATTAAAACAATATACCGTATTTTTCGGAGCATAAGACGCAGCCCCACCCAAAAGAGGCTGAAAATTTGGGTGCAACTTATACTCTGAATGTAGCTTTTTTGAAGCTTTTTTTCAGCTCTAACGAGGCACTAGCGAGTGAAGTGGTCTCCATGCTTTGCCTGCTTTTCTCACTGCTGCTCCCTCTCAGCTGTGCTTTAGAAGCTGTTTTTTATCCTCAAGCAGGGAATAAAAAGCATGCGCGCTCAAAACCAGCAAACTAATGTGCTGAAGCTGACTAGACTAAGGACGCTAGCCAGATGAATACCTGGTAAGCAGATTTTTTTCCCCTATTTTCGGTGCATCTTATATTCCAAAAAATATGGTAGTTTCACCACCTAGTGGAATTACATCTGTTACTAATTGGAAAAAATGTATTGCAGTTATATTATATATTAACTTAGAAAGTGCAAGCACAATTTCTGGGAGGAATGTGGGATAAAATATGTGTATGGCTCTAAAGATAGATAGTATATACACCAGTGGTTCCCAACCTTTTCTTGTTTGAGGCACAACCTTTTCTTGTTTGAGGCACCCTTGGAAAGCCTTTCAAAAGTTCCCGGCACCCTTATAAGGAAATAGATATTTAAAATCTCCGTAGCTCAAAAGTTCCCGGCACCCTCAAAAGATCTCACGGCACCCCTTAGTGCCGCGGCACACTGGTTGGGAACCACTGATATACACTCTAATGTGATATCCAATATGACTATCATAGGAATACAAATCAACTTAGTGACAGAATGTGTGCAAGCTTAAATGTTCTTTTAACATACATATCTAGACATATACATATACATACACACACACACACATATATATTTCTTCCAAAAAAAGGAAGAAACAGCTGCAATCACACATTGCTCCCAGAAGCACGAAGCTGAAGATGACGAATGAGACTTCGTCGAAATGTCGCCAAGACACTTCCAATTTTACGCGGGAGAAAACCCGAATAACCAAAGACCTACATACATACATACATACATACACACACACACACACACACACACACACACACACACACACACATATATATATATATGTATATGTATATATGTATATATATATATATATATATAAAACCAAAGACCGACCGACCTACCTACCTACCTACCTACCTACCTACCTACCTACATACATACATACATACATACATACATATATATATATATATATATATATATATATATATATATATATAGAGAGAGAGAGAGAGAGAGAGAGCAATAGTACTTTAGACTTACTACTGGTATATATCACTTCACAGTGCTTTCCAGCCCTCTCTAAGTGGTTTACAATGTCAGTATATTGCCTCCAACAATGTGGGTCCTCATTTTACTGATTTCAGAAGGGTGGAAGGCTGAGTCAACCTTGAACCAGTGAGGACTGAACTGCCGGCATCGACAGAATTAGCCTGCAATACTTCATTCTAACCATTGCGCCACCACGGCTTTTATATCTATATCTCTATATACATACATATATACATACATACATACATAGAAATATAGCAAAATATGAGAAAAATAGGCAGCTAGTTTGGTCTAGTGATTAAGGCACCATGCTAGAATCCAGGAGATTATATGTTCTATTCTCCCCTTAGGCATGAAACTCAGCTGGGTGACTTTAGCCGGTCACTTTCTCCTAGACCAGCTTACTTCACAGGGCTGTGGTTGTGGAGAAAACAGGATGAGGAAGGAATATCAGATATTTTGCTCCCTTGAGTTATTTATAAGAATAATAAAGATGGGATAAAAGCAATATAAAAAACCAGAACCATAGCATAACATTTGAGTGTAAAATTGTATTCCTCTTAGATTCATATTCTATAAATTGCCACATGCCCAAAGCATGATATTACAAGGCTCCGGCCCAGGGTGAACAAGCATCATTGCATGGATATCTATCTAAGGTTCAATTGCTGTCAACATTTGCTTTTATTTTGTGGGGAAAGACATTCCACTGGTCAGGGTTTTCTAAAGTTTCTTCAATAAAGAACAAATATCAATTCAAACTATATGTGGAATGAGAACTTAGACTGTCTCAAAAACAATATGCAGATTTCAGCAATTACACAAAATTTTAAACTCATGGAGAAATGGTTGTAAATTTGATTATTTTTTATGGTTTAATTCTAATGAAAATATTTTTCTCTATAAAGTTTAAACATTCTATTACTATATGCATAGTAGTTTCTCTGTTTGTATGTTTTAGAAATCGTTTGTTTTACTTACAGCCATAATTGGGACTAGAATTTCTGTTGATAGACAAGGCAGATGTTAAGTGACTCACACCCACATTTATGACCTTCTTTGCCAGAGTTAAACGAATCACTGCACTTATTAAATGAGTTATGTGGTTTTTAAGACTTCCCGTATTGACTTTGCTTGTAGGAAGCATGCTGGAAAAGTTGCAAAGAGCACCAGGACACAGCAATCTTTGTAAATCACATGGCTAGTTGCCAAGCACTCAAATTCCGATTGCATGAGCATAGAGATCCTGATGGTTGTAAGTGCAAGGATTGGATGTAAGTTACTTTTTTTTTTTTAGTGCTGCTGCAAATCTGAATGGTTGCTAAACAAACTGTTGGAAGTTGAGCACTCCCTGTATTCATGGGAGGTGTCACAGATATTAATTTATTTTAGGGGGTCAAGGCACTGCAAAGTTTGAGAATTCCTGCTCCAAGTATCTAAAGTTAGATCTAAAGCACAGATGAATTCTTGCCTTTATCTCCTTTAAAGACCACTTCTAACAATTTGGGAAACCTGACAGTCAAGGAGAAGAGCACTACCTACAGATAGGTTGAATTTTGGGGTATAAAAAGCCTTTTAAAAACATCTTCATTAAAACACATTTTCACTACGGTTTCACAATAGAAACCAAAGAAAGAACACTTGGGTTTAGCTAACACGGTTTAAAACAAAAGGGAAAAAAATCATTACAGTATTTTATAAATCTCAAGGAGGAACAGAATTTCCTGGTTTATCCTAATGCTCCTACACAACCCTTGAAATGAATGGATGGGAAAAATGTGGAAATCAGAGGTAATCAGATTAATACCACTTTTATCTTGAATTTTTTGGAAAGGTAACTAAGGACTATACCTAGGTATGAATACATCCTAAAAATGATCTCAATCATACAATTAAAAACCTTTTGTTTAATATCCATTCCTTAACAATTAACGTTACGATTTGTGGAATCTTTCTATTTCTGAATGCAATAATCACCATATTTGAACTGCTTGAATAGACTCCCAGAGTTGCTTATTATAATTATCTGATAATAATGACTGGTGAAAATCACTTCCACCAAATATTAGTTTGGCACCCAATAGTGCAGAATACATGAGAACAAAAAGATTTTATGAGAACATTATGAAAAGTAGCTTTTTTTCCATTTCAAATCTCACAAAAATTTGTGTTTTGGGCTGCAAGAAGGATATGTGTCTTTATGACCTCAAAAAACGTATCTGTCCAGCACTTCATTTTGTTTATGTAATTGAAAAGGTGAGTGTTAAGGAGACAAATTAAATTGAATACTTGCCATTCAGTTCAACTATGCATTACCTCCCTACAGCTGTCCAAAAGTCTAAAGAGGAAAAAAGAACCTCATAATATGTTGTCAAGCTCACTATATTCTAATTGTTTCCGGTTTTAGAAAGCATTTAAGGTTTCCGATCCAATAGGTAGAAAATGATAGCAGCAGCTCTGCTATAGGATTTTTTTTTGTTAAAAACATTTAAATAATCTATATTTTGTAGAGTGATATTTTGAAGATTACTTCACTATCAATATATAGAAGTAATAACCCAGTAGATAGCATTACCTATAAAAGGTCCATCCCATCTGCTATTCTTCCTGAAAGCTTTTCATGCACCAGTAAACTCAGTAAATATCAGAAGATAAAGCATAAGCCTACCACGCCAAGGATTTACTCCTAATGTCTCCTCAAAGTGCAGCCCCGATGCAACGATTACAAATGATTTTCTTCTAATGTCATTTTACATAACCCTTTTTTCTGCATGAGTAGTTAGTGCAGAATGAGTGAATGAATGAATGAATGCCATTAAAACAGTTAATCATTATCTGGGACACTGGCCTTCCTCCCTTCTCTGCCAGGAATCTCCATGACAAAGGCCAAGAGATCAAAATGCCAGGGCTGCCTTGCTGCCCTATTTCTAACAATAATTTTTTATGCAAATAGCCCTGCTGGGCAGCTCCCTCGGTGACCTTGAGATGCCCTTATCTTAAACTGACTTTGATCCAATAAGGCCTTCTTTTTATGAAGCTCATTACTTCTCGAGATATGTATCTGACTTAAATTTCACTAATTAAAAGATATTATTTATTCCCGGGGTTCCCCCCCCCCTTTACTATCTTACAGCTACATATGTGGACAAAAGAGGGGGGGAGAATTATAGTACGGTGCGAAATGGACAATTTCTTTTTTTTCAAATTTCAGTTGAGAGAAATGAATCTGTGGTTTTATCTATCTTATTTGCATTCTGCTTTCACTGTGGATTCCTAAATATTATTCAGATATTCCCATTAAATATGTCTATTAACCAGATCCATAAATATCTACTTCGGTACAGCAGTGCTGGAGTTCCATGTACTCCTACAGTATTCATTGAAAGAACACCGTTTTGATTGCTTTTTAAAGACTATGCTACACTGCACTGCACAACACAAGGATCAGTAAGTTAGCTTTGTGAAGTTTTCAGTATCCCCACTGTTTGCGGCTACCAAAAACTCCTAACTTTACTGTCCTACAATATATATTGCAAATATGACAAGAGAGACGTGTACTTTTTAAAATATAAAAACCTAAAACTCACTCCAAAATTTATCCCACCACACAGGTATAAATGCAGCTCTGCTCACCATCCTATCTTCAGTCGTGTCCCCCCCCACTCCCTAGGTCTTCCTAATGTTTTGTCATAGACCCTTGTGCAAACCTTGGTATGCCATATTGCCAATCTCCAGGAGACTGTGAGCACTAGTCCTGCGTTAGGCATGAAAGCAGGGTTGGGTGAGCCAATCACTCTTTCTCAGCCCACATGTGACAAGCCAGTCAATTCCTGTCACCACCAAAGGATCAACACTTGTCGATTAAAAAAACTGTACTTGTGGAAAAACATTAGGAAGACCCAAGAGCGGAGGGAGGGGACTATTCTTGGCGTTTATGACAATTCGCCATGCCCAACTCATCACAGCCAACTTGCTGCAGACAAAAGTTACACTAATATGAAAGAAATGGTGGCATAGAATCACTGAAGGAAGGATACAAAATGAGGGATAGAATGAAGTGTGAATGACAAAAATTAAAATAATTTTTTATTTATTTTAAATTATTAAATTGAATTGTTACATTATCTCACAATGAGTTGGCCATGGTGAGTTCGCTACGGTGAGTTGGTTGTGGCGAGTTGGCCCCAGTTGGTTGGCTGCACCTACAGAAACTCCAAACTGAGTAAAAAAATTAAACATAGCCAAATTCTTGCAAGACCACAAATTTTACAAGAGTTAAATATTATACGATGGTATTCTTCTCTTTCTTCTCCTAAAAAAGCGGCTAATCCCTGTTATAGTAGTAGTATAGTTACTTACTATTATGCTTAGGAAATTTTGAAAAGTCCATGTGTTTTGTAAGTCAGCTGAGATGCAAAATATGAAGTCAATACTTTATTAGATTGTCCAATTTAAAGATAAGCTATTAAAAACTATAACCCTGACTATTCTCCTTTAGTTGCATTCTGCAAAAGATAAAACTCACATATTAGAGGTTTGTTGTCCTGTGCAACAAAAACTGATAACCATCTTAATGTACTAAAACAGTGATTCTCAGCCTGTAGTCTGTGGACCCCTGGCCCCCCCACAATGTCATCACAGGGGGTCTGCAAAGGCTTGAAGAAATGTTATGAACTTGAGTTAAGTCTTGGTGGTTCATGGTCACAGTCCGTGGCCACAAAAGATATTTAAAGGGAGTCTGTGGCAAGGAAAAAGTTGAGAACCATTGTACTGAAGAATTATCTTGGAAACACAAGAACAGTGGTGGAAACTCAGACACCTAGAACCAGACATGATTAATTTTCTCTATTCCAGGGCTATTTTTTTTAAAAAAAAATTCTCTAGAAGAGAGCACTTGAAGAAATTACCCAACCAGGAAAATCCAATACGAGAATAATAGCATTTAAACAATGCAGGGAAAACGGAAGATATATAACCAAGGAATATTCTGAAACAGCCTCCCTTGCATCATGTGTTTTAAAGGAGTTAAAACAAGGTATTAGGATGATCAAGTAGTCACCTGAGGACATCCCAGACTGTCACACTTTAATTCTTATTCCTTAGGTTTTAATACAGGCTACATTTCAGATATTCTAGTAGGTTTAGCAGCTCTTAGTCTGACTGCTAATTTCAGTCTATTTCAGGGATGAGCAACTATGGTTTCTTTACAACCTGTGGACTTCAACTGCCAGAATTCCTGGCTCAGGCATTCTGGGAGTTGAAATCAACAGGCCGCAAAGGGGACACAGTTGCTCACCCCTGGTCTGCTTGGTACAGTTATGTAGAACTCCAATTGGCTTCATTGGAGTTCCCCTGAAACTTTATTATCATTGGGGTTTGAAAAAGCCAAACTAATTATTAAACATCTAGCTTACGAGTGTCAAATGGACTTGGCTAAATTATCAGATACCATCCAACCCGGAGGTGGTTGTTCTAGTTTTCGTTTTATTTTTATCCTATTGACAAAACTCCTTATCCTTATCCATCTAAACAATGAAGCAACACATATCTTTTAAGTTGGCTTGCCTCATATAATATGCCATCAGCAATCTTAGAGAGTATATACTGTAGTAATCCTGTGGGAGATAAGATTTTCCCTAGAGGTACAAAAGATACTGAAACTGACTCATGTTGCATTGTGCAGATCACACCATCACAGAATTTGCACTATGTACTAACATCAGTCCATTTCAAACTAAAAGATGATTTGTATTTGACAGCTATTGACTCAGCTGTTACACCCAATATTGCCACATTTTGTGCTAAAGCTTGTAATCTTTGCCAAATAAATCTTCAGGAACTGATTTAGTGATAAACTAAGTAGGCCCAGAGCTTTATGCTGTTCACTGCTACTTTTGCATGACTGTTCTTATTCTGGATTGGTCAAAAGACTGCAATGGTGATGCTCAATATCTCTCTCAGGGACATTCTTAAAAAGAACAGAATAGAATGGAATTGAATTGAATAGGGCTGGAAGGGGTCTTAGAGATCTTCTAGTCCAGCCCCCTGCTCCAGCAGGAGACTCTATACAATTTCAGACAAGTGGCTGTCCAATCTCATCTTAAAAACCTCCAGTGATGTAGCACCCACAACTTCTGATGGGAAGCTGTTCCACTGGTTAATTGTTTTGACTGCTACGAAGTTTCTCCTTAATTCCAGGTTGCATCTCTACCTGATTAGTTTCCATCCATTGTTTCTTGTACTGCCCTCTGGTGCTTTGGAAAATAAGTTGTTCACCTCTTCTTTGTGGCAGTCCCTCAAATACTGATACCATATCACCCCTAGTCCTTCTTTTCTCTAGACTAGCCAAACCCAAATCCTGCAACCATTCTTCATATGTTTTAGTCTCCATGTCTTTAAACATCTTACTTGCTCTTCTGTGCACTTTTTCCAAAGTCTCAACATCTTTTTTGTAGTGTGCTGACCAAAACTGGATGCAGTTTTCCAAGTGTGGTCTTACTAAGCTTTTATAAAATGGTATTAATACTTCACATGATTTTGATTCTAAGCCTCTGTTTATACAACCAAGGATTGTATTAGCTTTTTTGGCTGCTGCCATACACTGTTGGCTCATGTTTAAGTGATCATCCACCAGGACTCCAAGGTCCCTCTCACAGTTACTGTTTTTGAGCCAGGTTTTGCCTAATCTGTACCTTTGGTTTTGCCTAGGTGAAAACCTTGCGTTACTCCACATTAAATTTCATTTGGTTGCATAGGGCCCATTATTCAAGTCTCTCAAGGTCTTTTTGGATCCTGAGCTTGTTTTCTGGGCTGTTAGCTATTCCTGCCAGCTTAGTGTCATCTGCAAATCTGATGAGTTCCCCTTCTATTCCCTCATCTAAGTCACTTATGAAGATATTGAAGAGTAGTGGCCCTAAAGACGGAACCCATTGCTTACTTCTCTCCATGTGGCTATAGTACCATTAAGGACCACTCACTGAGTACGGTTTGCCAGCCAGTTACAAATCCATATGGTGATGATGCTGTCTATCATACATTTTTCTAGCTTACCAAAAAGTAGGTTGTGGTTTACTTTGTCAAATGCCTTATTAGAAGCTAAGTACACTATTTCCACAGCATTTCGCTGGACTACTTATTTAGTCACTTTGTCAGAGAATGAAATAAGATTGGTTTGAGAAGATCTGTTTTTAACAAACCTATGCTGATTTCTAATTATAACTTTAATTGTTTCTAGATGTTTGCAGATCTATTTTTATTATCTTTTAAATAGAACAGCTATTTTATTTAAAAAATAGAATATACAGAAATAGATATTTATCTTAAATGATAGCTAATGAATGGCCCAATACATTTTCTGGACAAGGAAATAATATAAAACCAGCAGAAATATTAGAATCTTATGCAAAAATAATTAAGATCCAAATAGGCTCATACCAGAATGTAGAAGTAGCTATTTTAATATGGAAACTCTGGAAGAAATAAACAAGATAAGGCATGTTATAGGCACATTTAACAATAATCTGGGGAAGAATGAAACAATGTATGACATATCCTTGAGTGGAGAATTGTTATCTGTTTTGTTTTTAAAATGTGAGTCTATATCACCAGCTGTTTGTAATTTCTTTTTATTGTAAAAATCTCTTTCTCCCTGGTCACCTGCCTCCCAATCCTATTTTATTGTCTCATTGCAGCAGGAGAGTGCTCTCAAGATATGAGCAAACAATGTGCACCCTCTCTCAGGAGAGCCACCCAAGGCATAAAAGTCAACTCAACTGACCAGCAATATAGGTGCCCAAGCAGGATTGGATGGCAACAGTGCTGGAGGTAAATAATCTCTTTAGTGACAATACACTGACATCATTTCATACTGTGAAGGAAAAAGCAAAAGTAAATTATTCCTGTATTTTACTAAGAAAATGACAGATACAACAGATAAAGGGATTAATTATATGGGTGCCTTGGCTGTTGAATGGCACTCAATATGCTGCCACTGAAGAACAGTTGAGGATCTTTTGAAGTACTGAAAGTATTTATGATGTTAGTTTAAAGCCTTTGGGATGCCTAGAGTAGTTGCTGATGTTCAAAGACATGTGCGGAAGGTGAAGAGTGTGCCCACACATCAGTAGTGGGTTTCAATTTAGTTTGCTACCGGGTCACTCGTGTGCAGAAGCGTCTGGGCAGGTGGGTGGAGCCTCCTGCCGCCGCCGCTGCTACCGGCTCGCCCGATCCGGGGTGAACAGGTAGCAACCCCCCACTGTCACACATGCTCCAGAAGGTAACTACTCACGAGAAAGCCTGCAAGACCCAGAGGGACTGTGCATCTTGGAAGTACAGTACTAGGAGCCGAGAGAAGACCAGGCTTGCAGTCTCAAGCGTAGCGATTAATGGACAATGATCAAACCCCACTTTCTAACTTTGGTTTATTATTCCTTAAAAGCTAAAAGAGATATCTGGGGCAGCATTTTAATTGGACTATCTGGTGAATGTTTCTATGACCCACAGTGTGACTAACAGAGAAGAAAAAGAGAAGAATTTAAACATTAGCTTACAGCAAAAGCAAATTAATTTTTATATTATAAAAGTTTTTAAACAGACGAGGAACAGTTGTACTTTAATGGGCTGTGTTTATATCTGCTTCCTTTGAACAAATTAATTAAATAATATATACCCTCATGAAAGAGGGCACAAAGATAGAAAAAATATAGAAATACAGATCATGAGGAAATGGATTGTGAAGATTACAGAACTTGCTCTTATGGCCAAACTAAACTTGTCTGATTAGGGAAGGAATAATAACCATTTTTACAAAATCTTGGAAACCTTTTATGGACTTTTTGCTGAAAATGTATAAAACTGAACTGATAATGTGAGGATTTACTGATTAAAAATCCCAGATTTTTTATGGGAAGAAGGGAACCATGATATATAATTTTGAAAGTGGAAATGGTAATGATTATGTTTATATCTCTTATAAGGAAGAGTGGAAGTCACTTCTTTAGGTAGTTTCTTTCCTTTCTTTTTCCTTAACTTTTACTGCTTCTCACTTTTTCTTTTAATCTTTTCATATCTTTTTCTTTTTTCTAATTCTTTTTATTTCTATAGTTTTTAACCCTATAAAACCCTTTTCTCAATAACAATTATATATGCGGTTTGTGTGTATGTTGTTGAACATGTCATACACTCCCAAGTTTTCCTTTCTATTAAAGAATTCTTTAATGGGCAGATTTTTTAAAAGAGTTGCTTTTTTAAAAAAAAGTAAAAATCATCATCAGAGCACATATATATTAAAAAATGCTTATGGAACTTTAATAAACATCTGTTGAAGAAATGTGAGGTTTAACAATCTTAATTTCAGACAACAGTATTTAAAATACTGGTGAGTAAACTAATTTAATACATACTATATTATTTTGATACTGAAATCCAAAAAAATTCTTCCAATTTTTTTCCCTTGCAAATTATATTCATATCGTTAACTTTGATCTGAAGATGGAACATGGTAATAATTCTATTTAATTGTGATTCCCAGCAGAATAATTACAGAGCAAAATATTTAAATATGTATATCCAAATGTCAGAGTGAAATCTATTTCTATGGCTTCTCCCAATTTTTTACTGTGGTAAATTTTGATTTTGGCAGAATTTCAAAATGGAATGCCAAACGTAAAATTTGGAAATAAAATGAATGAAAAAAAAAATTCTAACCCTTATCATACAAATATTAGGGTTTCCTGCCTGGGCAGGGGGTTGGACTAGAAGACCTCCAAGGTCCCTTCCAACTCTGTTATTCTGGTAAGAAAATAATAATAATAATAATTATTATTATTATTATTATTATTATTATTATTATTATTATTATTATTATTATTATTATTATTATAAAAGTCTTCTAATTCATAATCAATTCTTACACTGAAATATTATGTAATTTGTATTTATAAGTCAGACTCCAGAACACTGTCTATCTGTCAACACTTCCATGTTGCTAATCTTAAATCTTCATGATAAAACAAAACAAAACTTTATTTTTCCCTAAAGGGCATGCCACCTATTCAGTGTTCCATAGCTATTTCACATGGAATGAAAGAATTATTTAAATAAGGCGGGGCATTAAAATTTCAATCATTTCTTATGGAGCTGGGAACTTTTTTTCTATTTTAAATATTAAGTCAAGTAGCTGAGGTATCCACCTTAATCCTTAGAGATGACCTGTACACCCAAACTAAACATTCACATTTATGACAGCAACATAAATGCTCTTCTAAATTAATGTGCAACATTAAGTGAAATCGTTTCCTGGAAAGATACAGGTATCTATCTATATTTTATTTTGCCATCTTAAACATATCTGGGTCTTTATGACCTTATTAAAAAATGTATTTCCCCCTCTTAAAAAAAAACATTCCTAGAGCAAATGGACTGCATAAATAAGCAATGTGCTATGAGGCTTCAGACTAGCCGATAAACCCTTTCAATTTTCATGCCAGCTTCTTCTTTTGTAATTCAAATCTGGCTGGAAACTGGCAGTTCTGAAAACTGAAACAAGCACTGCCACAAATACCTTGTAATGCTATCGACCTTGTCTGCCCATGCAGTGAGAAAGGGGGATGCATATGTGTCTGCAGTCATCCAGATAACACAACTCATTTTTTGGGGGGTGGGGAGGGAGTGGATAACAGAAACCCAAACCAGACTGTGTACCAAAAGCAGAGTCACTACCAAGCAAAGAGGAGAGGGAAGTCTCTTCAAAATACATACCACATTAAAAAAAAACAACCACCACATATACAGGGCTCAGCCGCTGCTTTCATTACCAATTTTAATTTAGCTCCTCCAGTTTGCCAACCAGATAAACTCTGGTGCTGTTTTTTTTTTTTTTTAATCTATTTGCCACATTTTATGTTCAAGATTATAGTAATATGGGGAAGAAGGAAAAATCACTTTTAGAGGAAATAAAGAAACAGATCCACTTATCAGCATCCATCAGAAAGTTCATTAATCAGCAGGGCTTTGTGCCCCCTAAATTGAAAGGTTAAATAATCCTCTCAGGAATATTTCTAGGCGCCACTTGCAATTGTCAGTGAGGAGCTGCCATTCACAACACTCTGGATCAGTGACAGAGCATTTTGCCAATGTTTGGACCTCAAACAATGATGGACAAATGGCCTGGCTCACAAAGAACCCCTTTTAACTAAGAGGATGGAAAAGATGGACTATGAGCTTTGATGTTGATTGGAAATATGGATGAGAGAAAAGAAAGACAGTTTTATGAAGGAAACAAACATCCTTTATATAGGAACACAAGTTCAACTGTAATTGTAATTATATTTTAGAATCTTCCTAATATATTAGCATTTATGCATACACACTTATAAATTAGCTGCACAAATGTTTCTACAATGCCTTGAAAAGCGACAGATGAACATGATGAAAGTATTTGGCTATAATGCACTGAGCAGTTAGACAAATCCCAAGTATATTTCTCGTTTCTGACACCCTCCACTTAGCCATATTTTTACTATGCAGGAAATGACAAAAATAACCCATAATGTGAAAAGCATTTGCATTTTTTTTAATAAAAGGGAACTGTGTGTTAACATATTTGTTCACAGTTAGGGAAAAAAAACGAATAAATACACCACAAGAAAGTAACAGGTGCAAAAAATTAAAGTTTTTTTTTTTATATTTCTGTGTTTTATTCTTAAAAATAGCCTGCTCATGACATAATTAAAGTCATCCAATGCATGTTACGTTACACTTAGACTGTATTATTCAATATAGGTAACGATCAAAATAATTTCAAAGCAGGTCTAATCCACAAAAGGAAATATGGCTGATATTCCATATGCCAATCTACTCAGCAAATCTATAAAGCCAATTCTATAATTAATAATTCTTTGATAAATACGTCTTCTTTGTAACCCCACATTAAGTGGGCCTATAATTTTAACTACCTCGCTTTTAATCACATTTAGAGATGCAGCAGAATATGGGATGGATTTTCTTTCTTGATTGTATTAGCAGGTTCAAGTAGAAGAATAGAATGCTCCATTACTGTTTCATAATAAACAAAATAAATGTCATATTTAAAAATTTGCCACCATAGTCTCACCCAACACAAAGCCAGGCTTTTGGTCCTGGAAGACTTCAATATCCTTTGAATACTAAAATAAATAGAAATATTCCACTTGCTTTGTTAGGAGTTAATTGGAATTTCATAAATATAAAGCGCGCACAAGATTCTTTCAAAAAGAAAGAGGCATTTGTTCAAGATAAGTAGCGAATGTATTCTAACTCACATGGATAGGAAAATAGTGACCCATGGTGACACACTTTGTAATGGCCAGTTCAATCTCTAGTAAGATTTAGAGTAGACCCTATCTATCTACATTGTCTATTTCTCTCTCTCTCTCTCTCTCGATCCATCAAGCTGTGACTATCTATGACTATTGTACTATTATTTTACTATTGTCCTATTTACAGTCCTTCATTTTCTTCTTTTTATTATTGTAAGCCACTTAAGAGTAACCCCATACTGTGATAGGTGGCAAATAAATTTAACAAATAAACGAATAATGAAAACCACTTAATAATCTAATAGTCTTCCTGAATCTAGGCAAATGCTTATCTGGTCCAACACGTTGTTTCTCACAGAGGTCAACTAACATGAAGCCTAAAAGCATGACATGAAGCTATATTGAATAAAATGGATCTATATAACTTTGTATCTATACACACAATTTTTAAAATTAAAAATAACTAAATTTCAAAAAATCTGAGTAAATTATTTCTAAAACAAATCAATGTTTCCATCAGAATGAAAGCAGGCATTTCTGTAAGAACGATAATATCGAAAACATATTTTTGAAAGCTACGAAATGGAAATATTTTCTGACTTTCCAAAAGTAATTGTTAAGAGTTAATCATCTAATTCAGGAAGAAATAACATAGATCAGAAATTATATAAATAGTAGAATATATGAAGGCAATCTACTGAACACTGATTCAGCCCAGAAAAAAAATAGAGGACATATAGTTACAAGACTATAAATTTTTAATGACTGTTTGGGAAGCAATCAGTAAATCTCAAGTAAGTTTAGAAGTAGAATTGGCATATAGCAATGACAACACTCTTTCATTTCATTAAGAAGAACACCAGGTAAATACACCTGAAAAAGACCAGGTAAATAGCAGCAAACTATTTTTACAACCATTCCATCTCCAATTAACAAAAGAATCAATACATCAGATAGAATCAGGATGGATAAAAATTGATGATTTAATTTTTTAATGTATTTTTTATTTAAATGGTATGTTTTTATTTAAATTGTATTTTTTATTTTTATCAAATTTATTTTAATAAAAAGCTTTTGGAGTAAAAATCTATTTAAATAGTTTTCTATTTAAGATACATTAATAATTTAGTTTATTCAGCATGAAAGGGAGCTTAGTTATATAGCATGAGACTGTATATTCTGCAATATTTACATTTTTGGTAAACTCACTCAATGAATCCAACCTCTGCAAATATGCACAGTAACATGCACTGCATTGATGCATTTACACAATTTCACAGTACCCATAAGATAAATCATAAAACAAAGTTCAGGAATATTCCTTTATCCCATTGTTTTGCAAATCTATGTACACTACAAACTATATGATTGTTTGAAGAGAAATGCATCTGTACCACCAGGCTCTAAGTGTGAGGAGGAAGAGCAAGCAGTAAAAATGAAAGCGAAACCTTTTAAGCACCTTATAAATCTAATATTAAAGAGCACCTGTCATTTCAGATCCATCCTGGCATCCACTCACCTGCTGCCTGCCACATCCCTCACCTTGTTGTGTCACTGCCACATCACCAGCTGTCCCATTAAAGTGAATGGGACTGTCGGTGAGTCAACAGCAGGTCAGAGGAGGAGCCGCTGTGGGACAGAGATGACAGTTGCTCTTTAAAAATTATGATTTAAATTGAGTTGATTTAAATTAAGCTATTTTACTAGTGATTTTAATCATGATTTAAATTGACTTGATTTAAATCAAATCCATCCTGCATAGAATTGAGGATATTTTCTATCTTTTTCATCTCTAATCCTTCCAAAAGGCCCTTAGGCTATGAAGTTAGGTGAGTTGTGCCATCAGGTAAGTTTTACTGTAAGTGGGAATTGCAACTCAGGCAATTATTAATTGCATTAAATAATTGTTTTAACCCAAAATCATTGCCACTGCCCAGACAACCATACATAAATTGTATGTATGAATAAACAAACAAACAAATAAACAGATGTAGTTTGATATGCACAGTATCTGCCAGTGGCCTTCACACCAGTTAAGACATGGAACTCTCATATAAAATGCTGGAGACAGTCTGGTGTGATTGGGCACAATGGGCAATCTCTGGGTCAACTTGTAGATCCAGAAAGTAGGCCTTTACTGAAACATGTGTGCCCTCTAGAATGTTACCCGCCTCCCAACCCCCACTCCCGCAAGTCCAGATGCCTCCCATGGCATTCAGGAAACTATTAAAGACTTGGCTATTTCTTTATTGTGTTTTGTATTTCATATTTTTAATTGTAAGCTGACCAGAGAGGTTGGGAGTCAGGTGACCCATAACTGTATAGCCAGACAACTAGCCAATCAATGCTATTTTCCCACCAGAACTGCAAAAACAAAAACAAAAACACATTTCACTACTACTGATCCTGTAGCAATCAAATATCCTTTCAGTTTCACAATTTAGAAGATGGTTTTATGGTGGCAGTACTGTAATAAAAATCACTAAAGGAGTCTCAGGCACACAATATTTAAAGTGAAGAGGGAAAACAGTATTCTTATTGATTTCATTTCTTGCAAATGAGGCCAGAATTCCCCTTAAAGGACCTCCTTTACAGCAAGAGTTCCTTCCAAAGAGGGAACTTTGTGTCTTGCCCCCAAGTTAGCTGAGCTTCATTGCTGCAAAAAACATTTCCTTTCTTTTGTTTTTTTGCATTTCAAGTTACACGCAGCTGAGCTAAAAATAAGTCAGCTTACTTCCAAACCCAGTAGCCATTTTAGGACCACAAAACTACAGAGATGCTTTTGAGCTAGTGAAGAATCACTGTCTTTTTTTTTTGACAAAAAATCTCTATGAACATTAACATGATTTTTGCCCAAACCACATTTGGAATTTGGGGGGAAGGGAGATGAAGAATCCAACTTTGCAGAAATTACATATTGTCAATAAACACTGATGATGTAAAATAAGAGATGCTGAACACTTTCATAGCCAAGGGCTGTGTTTTGTTTTGTTTTGTTTTATTTTGTTCTGTTTTATAAGAAGGACTGCTGCAACATTATGACTGCTGGATGGGACAAAACCAAAATGCTCTGCCTTTTGATGGAAAAGGCCCCAGGGCTTTCAAGATTAATAATGTACTATCTTAAGCTGTTTATTACATAGTACATATTATAGTGGGTGCTGATTACAACTATGAGTATTAATGAATCCAAGTTAGCATAACTTTCAAATGCTGTTTCAGAAGTCAATAGCTCTCTGTTTAACTAGAATTTCAGTTTCTGGAGATTTTAACAAACAGCTGCCAGAAAGATGTCCGATGTGACTGTTAATAGCAAAATCAAAGGAGCAAGCATTCTGCCCATGGCCAGAGGACTATTAAATATCTGCACTATTTATATGAAAGATGAAAATTATTAAATGCACGGAGAATAATTGTGTTAAAGGCAAAGTCTTCTTCAGGTTGAGCTCAACTTCTGCTGATGTATTTGTGGAATACAGATTTTGCAAAAGCAACATGAAAGACATATTTCTTTGCCTTTTTTTAAAGACTTGCTTTAATTTCCTAGCCTAGCCAACAATGTTACTATTTCCTAGTGATCTTCCAAAGAATTAGTAATTCAATCTGACCGTGTTTTTCTGACTTTGTCAGCCATAACATTAATTGTATTTAGTAACTGTAATAAATTAAATGCTTCTTTTAAAATGTGAACCTTTTCCCCCTGGCCCAATCCACTTCTCTCTGCCTTAATCTCACTTGGGGGTGTGGGAGGGGAGAAATGTGGGCCGCAGCAAACTGTATGTGGCACTCTGTCCAGAAATGTCACTTGTACCTTCTCTAAGAGACTGTTTGGTATAATAGTTTAGTTAAGACACTGAGTTAGAAACCAAGAAGACGTGAGTTCTAGTCCTGCACAAAATCAGCTGGATGACTTGGGGTCAGTCAATCTCTTTCAGCCTAGGAAGGAGGCAAGGGCAAACCACTTCTGAAAAATCTTGTCAAGGAAACTTGATGAACCTGTTCAGGTACTCACTAAGATTCAACACTTAAAGACACCAAAAAGAAAACACTTTTCTAAAGAAAGCATTTTTGCACTGTTGAACAAATTAGTTTCTATTTTTTCTTTTCTCTTTTTGCAACTTGCTTTGTAAATCTCAGAACATGTTTCATCTTTTCAATTAATACATAGTGCATGCTACTAGCTCTTCAATGAATTCCTTACTGATATAAGTCACTTCCTGAGGCAATATGATCTGAAAAGCAGAACATTTAATTAACTAAGGTGAAATTTACCATGATTGAAGGTTGGCTGGACTGCATTAAACGCTCAACTAGAATTTTGGCTGAACATTTAAAAATCATTACATTAATACACACCAACAACTCTTCCTGTTAGCATGTATAGCTTAAAAAAATTAGAGAACTCTCTCCATGGTTGTTTATCATGTTCTAATAAGCAAGAAGTATGATTGGAAAAAGACTTTCAAGCCAACTTAACTCATATAATTGGGAGTCATTGTGAAAGACTTCTCTATGTATTTTTTCCACAAATAAACTAAGAATTAATTTATTTGAATTGAGGATGAAAAAACATTTTAATTGCTGTACAAGTTATATATATATTAAAAAGAACTGTTATACACTCTCTCATGAAAAATGAATCCAAACATTTCCTGAAAAAAAAACCAACCAGAGCAATGTGCAAAGAAAACAAAACATTGATAACTAATGAACACAACAAATTACAGTCATTGGAAGAGCTAATGCCAATTCCAGTGGTATCAGTTCTTCCAGTGAATGAAGTGAGGCTTGCAATATATTAGACCAAATTAAAAAGCATAAAATAGCATGTTAAGTATTTGGCCAAGAAACACACTTTTCAGGTTAAGGCTAAGAGACTAGAATAAAACCAAAACAGAACCTGGCTATAGAGGCAGTTGCTACAGACAACTAACACAGAAAAAGTCCTAATGGGAAGGACCAGTCAGCCATTTTTAAACTTGCTTTTATTTAAAATATGAAATTGATGAATCAATCCTCAATTAGAATTGGATCCATCAAGACAGTTATTCACCAGCAAGATTTTAACATTGGAAACAGTTCATTTATTGTTGTTCAAAGGTCTAAAGTAGGTAAAGGAAGAGGCCAAAGGGGTCCATTAAAAGAGGACTCTAAAATTCTGCTATGTTCCATTTTGCTATGGAACAATCCATTTAGAGATCTATTCATCCAAATAAACTATCAAATATTACTTTATATCATAACAGGATTTACATGGACATTTGCTCGCAGTCAGTCTACAATATGCTGGTTAATGTAACTTCCTTCACTGGCATAAGAAAGGCATACATTAAGAGAACAGATGATACTGAGACTTAAAAGGGTGTTATAAGAAGAGGACTTAACTTCCATTAGAAGATTAGAGTGACATGAGATTCCCCTTGGTGCAAGGGTGAAAAGCTCCCGGTTCAGACCGGATCGCGCGATCCGGTAGCGATGGGGGCAGGTAGTTCGGAGAACCAGTAGCAAAAAATCCCTGCCCCCCCCCACTGCCCACGCCTCGTTGTTCCTCTTCTCTGTCCCTGAAGCACTCGGTGGTGATATAGCTGCAAACGGCCTTAAATGACTGCCACGGCACTTCAAAGGGCTGCCCTACAGCTGATCGCGCTGTAGGCAGCTAGTAGACCAGTGCCTCTATTTTTAAAGAAGGTAGACTGGTGCCTGCCAAAAAAAAGGCACTTGGTAGACCGGTGCCTCTCAGTAAAAGGCACTTGGTAGACCGGTGCCTCTCAATAAAAGGCAATTGGTAGACTGGGGCCTCTATTTTTAAAGAAGGTAGACCGGTGCCTGCCAAAAAAAGGGCACTTGGTAGACCAGTGCCTCTCAATAAAAGGCAATTGGTAGACCGGGGCCCCTATTTTTAAAGAAGGTAGACCGGTGCCTCCCAAGTTTTGTATACTTTATTATTTTTATTATTTATTATTATTGACCATGCCCATTCAGTCACCTGACCACCAAGCCACACCCACCAATTAAGCCACGCCCATAGAACTGGTAGGGAAAATTTTTAGATTTCACTCCAGCCTTGGTGGCTACACCTTCCTTGGGAATTCAATTTAATTCTTGAACAGATATCATACTTTATTTCTGCAATAGGCATGTTGTGATACTGGTAGCGTGCATCTCTTGGCACTGGCCATTATCATTTTTTTTCCATGAGATGAAAATTTAATGGGCAACCTCATCCAGAAGCAAATAATGAAACCCCATTTTAAAACAGGTTTAATGGAGCAGAAACTAGATTTTTATTATATTTAAATTTGCAATTTTTGGTATCACTGAGAAATATTACACCTGAAAGCATTTTTGGTAACTGTGAAAACTTAAATATTAATAAAGAAATGGAGATTAGTGAGAGGTAAAGAAACAAAATCAGAATGGATAAAATACTATTTTCCTTTTCTTTGTCTAATTTCCTACTTGAGCTACTAGTTTATTTTGTGTGTGAATTTTTAATTTAAAATGAAATGTTGCATTTCAGATCAACGATCTGTTTCATTCTGTTTGATAAGTCATATTCATAAACTACAGCTGGGCAAATATGTGCAATATGTTTTACAAGTTGCATCTTAAACTGCAGAAGTTACTACCGAATTTAATAAAATTTCAATAAAATAACCTGCAGTTATGATACAGATGAGTTCAGGAAGAAAAAAAAGATCAAGTTATAATTGTGTAAATAAAAGATAACGAAAACACCCTATTGTCCAAAATCAATTATTTTTTTGCACTTCTATTTATATTTTCAGCTTGCATGAAAAATAGGCATGTGTCTACATGATTTCTAAATATTACATTTGTAAGTACTAATATAAAACAGGACATAGGAAAAGTAAAAGTTGTAGAATGGGAAGCATGGGCTAAAAGAAAAAAGGTTAGATATTCAGCAATTGAAAAATGTATGCATAGAATAACGGCATATATTATTTTACAATATATCATCATAAAACTGAATTTCAGAATTGGCTAGTAGAAGTGTTCAACTAGCAGGCCTAGATATATTTTGAAAACTAGTGGCCATTTTTCTTCTTGGTGCCATTACACCCATCCACATGGTATGGATGTTTCAAGGTATGGAAGGCATGCTCACTTCTTTTACCACTTCTTTTCACTGCATGAGACTGGAAGCAAACTAAGTTTGGAAAGTTTGCAAGCCTGTATTACATTCATTCTACTACAAATTAGCAGCTTCAATGTAATTAATACCTTTTGCTTTTTTTTTGGGATAAATTCTTTTCATTAGAATGTGAACTCCACACTGAGGTAATGTCCATATAGATTCACTGAAGCTATGAAAGCTAGTTTGGCAGTTTGTCTGTCAATACTCTCAAGACATAGCTGATCTATTTGTATAATTTGATTTTTCATTAAGTCTGTGATGTCCATGACTTTACACTTTCTGTAGACTTCATTTCAGTTTATGAATTGGGCTGAGAGATGGTGACTGGCCCAAAGTGATCCATGCATAAGGCCATAACAGAATTAATTTTCCTGGTTTCTAGTCAGGCCTTAACCACTACACTAGGTGTATCCAACCTTTTCGCTAGTCTGGGCTACATTGATGAAGAGGAATTGTCTTCCTTTATTTTTTATATTTTTATTATAAATAAATTACTTTGTGGGGCCACAGATTGGAAATGCCTGTAATACATCAAACCCGTTTCTGTATCAATATTTTATCCTCATTAAATTCATCCTGCTTTTTCACCAGCTCTGGCCCACTTTTAACAACTGGGACCATTTTTTAAAACGTTGCTATTTCTTTTTAAAAGTTATTGTTTTTGAATTATTTTTACACTATACTTTCTAATCTTTCGGAGAAGACAGGAATATCCACAATATAGACTTTTTCATTTAGAGGTGGGTACTTACACACAGTGTAGAAAAGATAACAGCAAATCACATATTGCATTCTTGATATGGCAGAAAGGATGACTATTCTTGATTAAGTGATTTGGAATACTTAGTCTATCCCAGTTATATTTCAGTTCCTCTCAAACAATTATATGAATGTACATATAATTTCATTGGCTATCTAATGTAGACCCATATAGATCTAAATTTTTATACAGAAATTTTTTTCCAAATCATTCATTTTAGATTTGGGTAAATACTGTATACCCACACAATTTTTGGATGTTAATACATAACATCTATAGTTTCAAAGTTGGCAAAGAAAGAGAGGAGTCAACTTTCTCAACAAAAGGGAATAATATATTCAAAAAAGCAAACAGGCTTCTAAATAGAAACAGGTACTTCTGAACTTAACAAAACACCAAAGGCAAAGAATAGAAATGTGACATCTGATGTTCATAAGATCATTGGGAAATAAGAGGGTAAATACTTGTAAATACCTCTAGGACCTGATTTATCTTTTTCCAAACTTCCACTTGCATTTATACAAAGGAAAGCCACGGGACAGTTTTTTTTCATAAAACAGCTTTGGCTCTACTTACATGTATAACAAGAAACCTTGAACTCTGGAGTTGGTCAAAGTTTAATTTACCTATAAATTATTTTATTGTAAAATGCTTTGAGCTTTTCTTTTTTTAATGAACTGTGTAAATGTCATAAACACATACATACATAACTTAAAGGGAAACATTTTAACTTACTGTAAAATAAAACAATTTTGATCTGCAACGTAAAAAATTTGCTTACAGAAAGAGTACTTACAATATTGGCTTTCTGTTGCAACCCTGAAGAGGAGCTATGGAGAATTAAGGAACTCTTTAAGAACATGTAAAATAATATAAGACCTCAGAAAAATGAGCAGTTAGCAAATTACTCTCCCCTTTCAAATTAGAGAGGACATCAGAAGGACTCCCGTTTAGAAGGCCACACATACATTGCATTTTGGGGGTTTGGTCATGTGCGCTTGCATTTGCACTCGTGCACCAGGGGTGAAATGCTCCCGGTTCGGACCAGATTGGTGTGTGGTTCGGAGAACCGGTAGCAAAAATCTCTGCCACCCCCCTGCCCATGCCAACCCAATGCCCAGTCACCCGTTTCCCCGCTTGCCACTTCTTTTAAAAAATGCTTTTAAAAGGTTAAAAAAGAGGGACTTCCGCTGGCAACGCAGGCTTCGCGGATGTTCCTTTGGGATCGTCTGCCCTGGGTTTCGTCAAACCGTCCCTGACAGCGTAAATGGGCTGTCAAACGGTTTGGAATTCTCTCCCAGTTGAAGGGGAGGAAGAGGTCAGGTTTGGGTAGAGCTCCCGGGATCCCTGGAATTTAACCAGGGATCAAGGGTGAGAGCTCCCTTTAGCCTGACGAAACTCCGTGCCCAGGGTGCTTCTGTTTATACAGAACAAGAAGCGCGACCATCTCTGTGTCAAGATTTATTCCTAATAGAGAATTCAACACAGACAGAACAGAGCAGGAGGACTAGCAAGAATTTGCAAGTAATAAATCTTAACTTCAGTTCTTAAATAGCTTTCCTTTGAATTAACTTTCAACTTGAGTGGATCTAAAATGGCGTTTGCAATATACAAAGGAAAGCGAAACTATAAAGAAGAAGAGCATAACAAGCTATTTTTTTAAAATGGAATGAACAAGAACTGTTAATGATTTTTTTCTCCTTTTACCTTTTTCTTTATCATAATGTTTAAGAAGAAAAGTTTATTGATTTTTTTTAGATTTTACAGTTTATGAATGGCTCTTAAGCAAACAGAACTAACTATTAAAATCTTGCAAACTTCTTCATTTCAAATATGGAATTTTTTCTTTTATTTTTTTTTTTAATAGAGAATTTGCAAGTAATAAATCTTAACTTCAGTTCTTAAATAGCTTTCCTTTGAACTAACTTTCAACTTGAGTGGATCTAAAATGGCGTTTGCAATATACAAAGGAAAGCGAAATTATAAAGAAGAAGAGCATAACAAGCTATTTTTTAAAATGGAATGAACAAGAATTGTTAATGATTTTTTTCTCCTTTTACCTTTTTCTTTATTACAATGTTTAAGAAGAAAAGTTTATTGGAATTTTTTTTTCTCTCTTTTTGGTAGATTTTACAGTTTAGGAATGATTCTTAAGCAAACAGAGCTAATTATTAAAATCTTGCAAACTTCTTCATTTCAAATATGATTTTTTTTATTATTATTATTACTTTTTTTTTTTTAATAGGAACTTTTGAGGCTTATCTTTTCTTAATAAGTTTTTAAACAAGAGATTATACACCAATATATTAAAGATTGGAAAGTCTTTATTGCTAGATGTTAAGTTGATTGATGAGCAGATGGTGGAAAAGGTGTAAGAAAATGTGTAAGGAAATGTGTAAGATAGAAGACAAGGGGAAGGAGAATGCTTAAGATGTGATTTTGATGGTATTTTCTTTTTTTAACATATATATATAGGGTTTAATTTTTACAACTGACTTATTTTGGGTATATCATTATTTGATATATGTGAGGTATAAAGGAATGGGAAGATGGGACATTGTTTAACCCTTGGAGGATAGAAAAATTTATGGATGTAATGTTGGTATCTGGTTAAATAGAATTTAATTGTTATAATTGATATATTTTGGATATAAGTTATAATCTTAATAATGTTATTTGATAGATGTAAGGTAAATTGAAGAAATATTAATATATGCAATATGTAAGTGATATTTTTGGAGATTGAAAATGTGTAAGGAAATGTGTAAGATAGAAGACAAGGGGAAGGAGAATGCTTAAGATGTGATTTTGATGGTATCTTTTTTTTTTTTAATATATATATAGGTTTAATTTTTATAACTGACATATTTTAGGTATATCACTATTTGATATATGTGAGGTATAAAGGAATGGGAAGATGGAATATTGTTTAACCCTTGGAGGATAGAAAAATTTATGGATGTAATGTTGGTATCTGGTTAAATAGAATTTGTTATAATTGATATATTTTGGTTATAAGTTATAATTTTAATAATGTTATCTGACAGATGTATGAAATATTAATATTAGCAATGTTATTTGATTTATGTAAGTGATATTAAAGATATGAGAAGATAGAATATTGTTTACTTTTGGAGATTGGATAAAAATTTAAGAATTTAAGCTGGAAATATGAATTATATTTGGGATACTGTTTAAGGAAGAAAGGTATATTATAGAAGAATTTCTGATGAATACTGGAAGATGGAATATCGTTTTGGTCTTGATCGATGAAGATTGGAGATATATTTGGTCTTAATTGATGAAGATATTTTATTGATGAACTGAAATACTAACTTAATTGGAAGATTCTGAAGATTTTAGGAGTGGAATGGACTGATATATAATGGACTGGAAGAAGAATGTACTTTTCTGTTTTGGAAGGGAGTTAAGGTCTTAGAGAGAGGAGTGACTATGGATTTGACTTATGTTGTATTTTAATTTATGATTGTTAATTTTATACCCTGTACTTTGTTCTGGGAAGTCTCGGGGGTGGGAGGGGAGGGGGAAGGGGAGAGGGGAGATGAAGGATCAATGTAAAGGAATGATTGAAGATATGTAATTAAGAAATAGAAATAATTTGAAATGAAAGCGGGCTGCTCAGCTGCCATTTCAGAAGGGAATGAAGAGGAGAGGAGGAGTGAAGGAAGAAAGTAGGTAGGAAGAGAGAGGTAGAAAAGGGGAAAGGAGAGGAAGAAGAAAGGGAAAGAGAGAGGTTAGAAAGGGTGGAAGAGAAGAGTAGGGAAAGAGGAGAGGACGTAGAAAAGTGAAGGAGAGGAAGGATGAAGAAAGTAGAAGAAAATAGAGAAGGGAGGAGGAAAGGTTTGTTAAGGAAGGAAGTGGTAGCTGGGCAGGTCCGAATAAGTAACAAATGAAAATTTAATTTAATGACTAATGTTGAATAAGAGACTGTATATTGAATAGGTTGTTGGAAAATGAAAATAAAACTTTAAAAAAAAAAAAAGGTTAAAAAAGAGGCTCTGACAATCACAGCTGAGCTGTGTGATCGTCAGCAACTTTTTTCTTTACTTTTAAAAGCATTTTTTAACAACCTATTCGGCCAAATGGGTTGTAAAAAATGCTTTTAAAAGGTAAAAAAAAGGCTCTGACGATCCCAGCTGAACTGCCTGATCGTCAGAGCCTTTTTTTTTACTTTTAAAAGTAAAAGGCTAATTGGAGCCTAAAGAATCTGTTAAAAAAAAAAATAACCTTATCTCCTGAAAATTCTATTTTTTCAAAAAGTCAGAAAAAATGAAGCTATATTTTCCCTCTGTCCCAAAAAACTTAGAAAAGATTGGGGTTTATTTGAACAAATGGGCATTTTTAATTCAGTATGCTGAATTAATCATTATTTTTTAAAGTTTTGCATCACATCATTCTATTACTTTAATAGTTTCACATAGATTTGCAAACATTAACAAGGATCTAAAAATTGACAATCAAGGTAGTTTGACAAAATTGGAACAGATGTAATAATTGAGAGGGAGTCATTAATCTGAACTATGATAAAAATAGTGAAAAGACTACTCTAATACTGACCATGTTTTGAAAATCTTGATTTTTAAAGCAGATACTTTGGCATCATTTTAGACACAATAACTCTTATCCGGTTCAGGAGATCCATGTGGCTTAACTAATTCTGATGTATGTATCACCTGTTGGCTCAGGGAACATAAGTGCAAATTTGACAGTCATCCAAATACAGATTAAAAAAATATAACTGTCTCAATGCTATCAGTCTTCACTATGCATCTTTGTTCACATTCTGCCACAGTGAGATGCAGATAAATTAGCCGTTAAAACATGATTGGCACAAGAAGACAGGAAATATTTCTAAGTCCATTATAAACAAGACAAATTAAAAATAGAAAATCATGGTTGTTATTGTTGTTGTTGCTGCTGCTATTATTATTAGGAGCTTTTGTGGTCAGCAACTACATAAAGGGACACTTGTGGTACTGTATAACAATCCTTAGAAACAAGTGACCAACAAGCGAAAATAAATAATATGAAAATTTCCCCAATGTATCCAATTAATACACTAATGAAGAGGTCATACTGATAAAAAGGGAACTGTGATAATTTCCCTCCCCTTTTGTCCCACAATCTTTTGTAATCTTAAAATCTGGAGGTAACCATGTAAGACGAGAACTCCCGATGAATTTAGCACTATCGATGAAGACACAGAATATTTTCTCTTCTAATAGTAACTTTCTGTAAATATTTAAATACATGAAACACTTTAACATTTAATATTAATAACCAGTTTGGTGTATTGGTTAAGGCAACAGTCTAGAAGCCAGGAGACAGTAAGTTCTAGTGCTGCTTCAGGCATGAAAGCCAGCCAGGTGACTTTGGGCTAGTCACACTCTCTCAACCCAATCCATCTCACAGAGCTGTCGTTACAGGGGAAATTGTTTTTGTTGTTATTTTTGCAAACATTTTACTCAATCCAACAGATAAATGACAGTTCAATTTTCAATGATATTAAGTATTATTTATTTATCAAGTGCCTTAAATAGAAGAGTAGCATCTTGGCATATTGGAAACATTTATTGCGTCTATGCATGTTAAGCAATAAGTTCTGTTGAATTCAAATGAAACTTACTCCCCAAATAATGCATACATAATTACAGCTGCAATATCTAAAACAGCACTAAAAGTAAATACTGCTGCCATATCACCTCATTATGGTATTGCCATTACCGCAGGTAGGGGAGAGGTGTTGATGTTACACAGCAGATAATGTACTGTTAGTTATTTGGGAAGATATACCATTTTTATACATACACACTTCTAATCTAGCAAAAAAAGGATTAAGGATTGAATTAAGGAATTAATTCAATATTATTATGTATTTATATACAATGTAACTAAAGAAATACTGATACTTAATACAAAATATTTAATTAGTTTCAATGACATTTTTAAAATGCAAAGTAATGTTTCCTAGAAAAAAAATGACCATATGTTATCTACCAAATCTTTTTTATTATAATTTATTTACACACTTTGGTTAAATAATAAGTCAGGATTTAGTTGCTGTTGTTGTTTTATACTTTCAGTATAAAGTATATCTTAACTGGCAATCTAATTATTACTGAAGTTTTTCTTTAAAAAATCAATGGAGTTAGTAATCATTTCAAATGAGTTCCATGTTCATCCAACCCCGCCCCCCAACAACTCTGGCCATAAGAATGTTGTGGTAAACAATAAACATACCTAATATTGGAATTTTGTAGGGTAGCATTTTAAAGTTAAATTCTAAATATTAAGTTCTCAGTACAACATTGGAATACTGCAAAACTAGGCACATGTACTTGTAATGTCATTCTATCTTTTTCTTTGGAGATTATTTCTGGGTAAAGAAAAGGATTGGCTTGAAGACTGAAACAGAACTGTAAAAGTCCAAAATCTATATTTAGATTAAACAAGCACAGTTTTTCCTTAAACTACTGTAAATGAACAAGACAAGACTACTCTTTTATAAACATTATCATGTTATAACAATCAATATACTGTATATATGCAAATATCCATTAGTCTGATTACAAGGAACCCCTTTTCAACTAATCTGGCAAATCCTAAATGAATTTTTTTCTACACCTTCTTTGTAAATTTACTATAACTTCTTTAAACGGAGGGCTATTAAATATAGCTGTGCTTTGGGACATTCATTTTTAAATATTGAATTTAATCCATACTTAATCCAGAATTTAATTCAAATTTACCTGCTCACTTATTGCTTTATTTTTTTATACAAAAGTCTTAACAGAATTTCAATAAGAAAGCAAAAAAATTACAAAGCATGCTTTGTAATTTCATGTATTTCAAATATATCTATTCAAATAGAAATTCCATGTTCTCTTTTAATATTAATATATGAACAGAAACATGAATTTAAAGCTTCTTATATGACAGTGTTCAGTAGCCAAATTGGGATGATGTGTTGGTGGTCATCATGGGGAAAGAGATTGTGATACAAATGAGAGGACTGAAGTAGCAGATGGTGGAGAGGAAGTTACTGCATGTACAAAACACGGTAACAGAAGAAACCATAATCCTCTGGAAAAAAAATTCTCCCATTGCCAAATAGCTTTAAATGTAAAGAAAAGCACCACAAATAAAACAGAAAGAAGTTCATATACTGATAAAATTTCGTTTTTGTTTGAAATTCATTTTATTCTAATGGACTTTAAACCAAATCAATTCTTATTGCATATGTAATATTTTATGTCTAATCCATAAATTATACTCTTTGCCTTTTAAATGGATGATAATCTCTTTCCTTAAAAAGGATTGGTATAATTTATAAACATAATTGTATAAGATTTTACAAGATTTACCTGGCTTTATATGACACCTACTATTTTGAAAACATCACAATATTAAAAGTTGTCTAACCTGACAATTATAATTGTATTATAATTAAAAGAGAGTTGAATATTATATTAATATCTCTCCCATATATCTACTTGAAAATCTTATGGTCAAAAGGTAAGTATATTAATAAAAAAAAAAGTATTCAGGAAGCACAAAGGAAGCTAGAGTAACTGGTATATAATCACAACTGATTTTCCAGGATGCTCTTCATTATTACCAGCTACTGCTTGAACCACTAGAACATTCCATTAGGAGGATATATATTAGGAGGATATATATTGTTATTAGGAGGATATATATTGTTATTCCAAAGCATCTTATGTACATACATGGTTCTATCTTTTGTTGGCAGTCTCCTATGGTTCCTGGATAGCAGCCTTCTCCAGTGGAAGGGAGAATCTGTGGCATACACACCCTTCTGAATCTCAACTAATATATACTCAAGGCCAAACTCTCTGCATTAATAAGACTATAGGGACTAATCTTACATCAACATAAAATCCATCTAAAATAAGAACTGTCACACATTTTTCTTAATGTTAGTATGATATATATGAAGTCAAGAAGACCAGGGAAGTAAAGTGCTTCTAAGCCAGATGAAATGGATAGAGGTCTTACCTACCTAATGGAAAATGCAGTGTGAATAGATTTGCAACTCACATGTAAAAAAAATGTGTTAATGTAGGCTGAAGGGTGCATACTTCATGAGCCATAGAAAATATTGAAAATAGCACATAGCTATTTATGAAATGATCTGAACTCATGTTTAATATGCATAATGTAAAAAGGGATGTGATTTATGATGTCTTTTCCTTAAATACTATATATTCATTTACAGTTGCATACTAGACAGCAAATATATAATTCACCCAGTGACAATCACAGAGACTCCTGCCCTAAATTAAAAATGGTTTTGATTTTTGGATCATCTTTATGATAGTATGCACCCTTGATAGTTTGGTAATTAGAAATATTTTTTATAGAAAATGCAGTTGTAATTTTAAAATGTATCTGACTGCACTTCGTATTTAAAATCTGTTGTAAGTCTTTTTCTTCAATGTGGATTTGTTGATTTTAACATTCAATGGCTTCTTTATACAACAATGCTAAAAACAAAATGTCATTTGCAAATTTGCAAGGAACCAATTTAGTATCATTTCTTAATCTTCCATGCTTTCCAAATCTCTTATTTCATTTTTCATTCTGGCAACACTCTGAAAATGTTTCACTAAGACTTGGTATGCCAAAAATGTCACAAAAAAGGTAAAGACAATCCTTAACGATCAGCTACTTATTTAGCCATTGTTATCGGTAATGATTTTGACTGTGGTAACCACAGTGAGTCAATAGATGGCACCCCTTCTCTTAGTAAGAGAGAAAAATGAATAAAATTTACAAAGTCTCAGAAATAACAAATATGTTCTATTGATCTGAAGCATTCATAGCAATTAATTAGAGACATTTTGCTTATGCATGAAAAAATAACCACACATTTTATATAACCCTTTTGATAAACATGCATAATAAGTAGGATTAAAAGATTATCTACATGGTATATATTTGTATGTTACACTAAATTTGTTCTCCTTATGCAGATTTCCTATATGCTTCGTATTCTGGTTTATTGCAAAATATTGCAATCTGATTCAACTGTACTTAAAGAGACAAATGTGGAATATATTGTTTTAACATGAGCATATAAATTCAAATATGAATTAGTATTTATTTCATAAATTTGAGGACTAATGTAAATATGTCCATGATACATCGATATAAACAGCTTCACATTTTGTATTTTAATTTTCATTTTATGATGTTCTTTGAAAACAATTTAGATAGATAATACATTATTTTTTACGTAGTTGCAATTCCTTGCATGTGTCCAGTCACACTTGGCTAATAAAGAATATTCTATTCTATTCTATCAATATTGGAACCAACAAAAAATATAAAGCTCTTTATCAGAATCACACAAGCAGATTGTATTCTTCCATCTCAGAATCCCAAAGATAGTATAAGTATTAAATGAAAGCTTACTAATTCATCAAAAATTAGTTGAGGCAATTTTTAAAAAACAAAACAAAAACTTTTTTTAGAAGTGATACTTTTTGCAGCCTTAACATTGAAGTAGTCAAATAATAATATATGTAGTTTCTCCATATTAAATTCCTATTTGAACAGAGAAGCTACATCATAATTTGTTAAAAACCTCAGCCATACTATATAATAATGCATATTCAGGCTATCTCTGATTCTGCAAAGAAATGAACAATCAAGGAAATTTCAGAAATGTATTATTGTAGAAAGTATATAAGGTTAAAAAGAAACAAAATATAGGAAAAAAATAGGGGAACTCAAAATCGCTGTTGTGGCCATATGTATCATCCATCTATCAACTATATTTTCTTCTAAGAAAAAAGCAGTCCATGAAGAAATAAGTTCTGTCCTTGAGCCAGTTCATCTTTTTATTATGGTCTGCCAACAGCCATTCCAATTTCCCATGAGAAATTTAGATATAGTTAAGTAAATTATGAAGCCAAACAGAACATGAAGTTTACCACAAATATATTTAATACTATTAATAGTCAGTTAAAGTGAAAGTTTTGTAGTACATTTTGACTGTGCTTTATAAACTTCCTCGTAAACAGATATTAAAATTTTGTTTTATTTCTAATTTTGGTATCTCATAAAAGCAACTAATCACAGGCACAGTAAAACTATAACAGTTCCTGTAGTGTCCATGATTCACTTATTGATATTGTTGGTGTTTAAAGGAGACATTTCATTCTTGTTATGTACTTCTGAAGAAGCTATAAGCAGCAAACTGATATGGTACTAACCACAGGTAATTTCTATTACAAAAACTGTTTAGAAGAACATGGCAGAAAAAAATAGCATAGGATATTCTTGCATTCTTCAATTCTAACTCTCATCAGATATTTTATTAACTTTCCTCAAAAGATCCTTGTCTCTATTTTATGGTCAGCAGTTCACAGAAGAGTAAATAGGCCCGGTGTAGGACAAAATAAAAAGGTGTTTCTACTTACTGTTAGGTGATACTGCCTCCATATTTCTGGGCAAGCCTGGAAAATAAAAATATTGATCAGCTGGGAGCATGAAACAAGGTGCTTTACAGCCTGTTGATTTTGGCATAACACAGTAACCACTGGTGTCGGTCACAGGAAAATAAGAAGCTTAACTGAGAGGGTCTGCATTTCAGCTTCAAAAACCTGGCTAGACAGTTTAATTGAATTTTACACTGGTTTAACACACTCCCTGCCATTGTCAGAAAGCCAGCAATAGTTTCTCCCCCTTTCTTTTTGCTAAAGTTTAGAACTTTTGAAGACAAGTTTATAATAGTCCCAAAATGTAAATAAAGGCCAGAGATGTTCAACTTTTAAGGCTGGTGTGATACATCACTTAGAGATTAATTTATATCATATTTTCATTTAATCGTTATTCTATTTTTGAATACAATTTTAATTTTAATCAAAATATTGCATGTAGTTATGCTTTTCTGCTTGCGGTTTTACAATTTCTGCATTATTCCACTTTGTTCTACCTCACAGAACTGCATAGCAAAATAAGGCACATTTGAATGCACAGAATAAGACTCTCTGGAGTACAACTATAAGAAAATACACAAAATACTACTTAACACTATTTCCTTCTCACTATAATTTTCACACTAGAAACAGAATATGGAATTTTCAAATAAAATCAGCCTTTCTATTTCAAACTTTATAAAATAGCTGTTTTGATATTGCTCTGAAAATTCTTTCATTTTCCATTATTTGTAATGGGACTAATTTGACCACTTTCTGTATCATTGCAACTAGGTTTATAATAATACATATTATAAAAACCATTCTAAAGTAATCATACAATTTTATTCTAACAATTGTAGTTTAATGTAAACTAAGAGATTTTAAGCAATTTATGTTTTGTTTTGTTTTTAAAAAAAGATATATTGGAGTACTTTCTCATCCAAATGCAAATCTTTGGTGTTTTTTTAGACTTTACATCATTAGAAGAGGAACTGCAAGCTATACTCAATATCCATCTGAACATAA